>NC_092224.1:6575801-6595801 GCF_036320965.1 Panulirus ornatus | reverse complement strand
CACACACACACACACACACACACACACACACACACACACACACACACACACACACACACACACACACACACACACACACACACACACACACACACACACACACACACACACACACACACACACACACACACACACACACACACACACACACACACACACACACACACACACACACACACACACACACACACACACACACACACACACACACACACACACACACACACACACACACACACACACACACACACACACACACACACACACACACACACACACACACACACACACACACACACACACACACACACACACACACACACACACACACACACACACACACACACACACACACACACACACACACACACACACACACACACACACACACACACACACACACACACACACACACACACACACACACACACACACACACACACACACACACACACACACACACACACACACACACACACACACACACACACACACACACACACACACACACACACACACACACACACACACACACACACACACACACACACACACACACACACACACACACACACACACACACACACACACACACACACACACACACACACACACACACACACACACACACACACACACACACACACACACACACACACACACACACACACACACACACACACACACACACACACACACACACACACACACACACACACACACACACACACACACACACACACACACACACACACACACACACACACACACACACACACACACACACACACACACACACACACACACACACACACACACACACACACACACACATATACATATATATACATACGAAAAGTGTAAGAAACAATTTAGAAAACTGAAACTTCTAGCTTGAAATGAAATGAAAAAATGAATCACATAATGGTTCAACCTCTGGCTATGGAAAAAGGAAAATGTATAATTTATTTACACAAACGTCAATAGTAGTTCTCATCAATTTAACTACTGTATCAATAAGCTTCAATGTCTAAGCTACATTTTTACCAATTTCACTATTTTCTTGTCAAAGCACCATGTATGAAAACTATCACTCCAGTAACACAACTATAAACATTTACTTCCCCTTTAAAAAAGTTCTGGGGAAGTCTGTCTCGATACACTGCGGGACACTCTACCACCTGGCGAGGTTTGTGTTGCAATGGTTCTTGATTCACAAACGTAGTAGCATCACTGGTGGGCGGAAGAACATTCTTGTAACCACAGCAAGGATCACAGTCCGTGCAACTCCATTATGATGGTTCTTCTCATATATATATATATATATATATATATATATATATATATATATATATATATATATATATATATATATATATATATATAAATATATATAAGGAAACAGACGAAAGAATGGCCCAACCCACCCACATATATACACACAGACATATATACACATGTATATAATTCATACTGTTTGCCTTTATTCATTCCCATCGCCACCTCGCCACACATGAAATAACAACCCCCTCCCCCCTCATGTGTGCTAGGTAGCGCTAGGAAAAGACAGCAAAGGCCCCATTCGTTCACACTCTGTCTCTAGCTGTCATGTAATAATGCACCGAAACCACAGCTCCCTTTCCGCATCCAGGCCCCACAGAACTTTCCATGGTTTACCCCAGACGCTTCACATGCCCTGGTTCAATCCATTGACAGCACGTCGACCCCGGTATACCACATCGTTCCAATTCACTCTCTTCCTTGCACGCCTTTCACCCTCCTACATGTTCAGGCCCCGATCACTCAAAATCTTTTTCACTCCATCTTTCCACCTCCAATTTGGTCTCCCACTTCCCCTCGTTCCCTCCAGAGAGAGAGAGAGAGAGAGAGAGAGAGAGAGAGAGAGAGAGAGAGAGAGAGAGAGAGAGAATCTGCTGGTACTTCAGAAGTCTGTAATCTTATGGTTTTTCAAGATGAGTCATCTCCATGTCTACGTGTTTATAACCGGATTTGTACTTTTCCAAGGCCTACCATCACTTCTGTGCTGGTGCCATGTTTGGGGTCCGCCGACCAGATGTACGTTTAGCTTTTCCAACACGACAGTGATATGGCCAGGCTTTCGTGCCCAAGGGTCGTACCCTCGTTCACCATGGCTCAGCATCTCAAGCTATAACATTTGAAGTTATGGAGGTCTTCGTTATCTGTGACATGATCAAGTTCGTGTGTCACACACAGTGTAGGTTGTGGCCTCTTTTTGAGACTTCATTGTTGGCAGAATAGGAACAGAGACGAGTTGATGGTTCGAGGAGTAATTAGTCAAGGGTAGTTGGGTCGCGGTTTCCATTAGCGCGCACCAGGAGACAATGTCCCAGGCTAATGTACGTTAGATGGAATTCTCCCTCCTGCGTCTCCCGTCCAACCTGCTCCCTGTCGTTCTCCTCCCTCACACTACTTCCTGACTCATCTTTCCTACCTCTTTCTGCTCTCATGCTCTCCACTGTGTACCCATCTGCTCATCACCTCGTACCCAGTCCATCTCATACAGGTGGTTGTGCGTGCCACCGAATGTCTTGTGTTGCCTTGCCTTGGCCTTATCTGCGGGCAAGTGATGTTCATTTCCCTCTCTGGGCCTTTCATTGTTCAGAGGAGCCACCCATACAGTCCCATACTGACTCATTATATGTTGACAGATGTTAGATAATAAGTCATGATCTTTAGAATAAATAATCGAAACGTTTGTAAGATAGATGGAATTCAGGGAAGTGGTGAATGTCTTGAATTTTTTTTGATACAGTTTATTGCTGTTTTCTCAATATGTCCGAGTCCTTTTTCGTCTGTTGACCAAGAATTTTCGTTTGATACTTCGTAGGCTCCGATGTACTTCGATTTTTAAGGCCTCTACGTACAGAGAACAAATGACAACGTACTTAGGTGTTTAAGGTGTCTACGTACTGGTGACAATGACAATGTACTTTGATTGTTATGGTGTCTACGTACTGGTAACATTGAGAGTGTACTTTGATTTTTAAGGCCTGTTTGTACTGGGAATCTCTTTCCGAGATCGTGTTATGTTAATGAGGTATTGAAAATCTGTCTACATTCTCTTTTATACGAGAAGATTTGCACAATTATACTAAGTGAAATATCAGAGTAGTTGGAGCTCATCATTGCTCATAAAATTTGATTTTCAACGTTGACAGTATATAGTAATGTTTGTCTTTAGTTATGTAGCTCGTTTTCTGTGAAGAACATGGTTATAAGATACAGAAAATGGGAATATATATGAGTTGGTGAACTTCGCCTTTTAATGGAAATTCCGACAGTTTAAATATAAAAGTTTTTCTTTTTTAGGGTTAACGTTACCAAATGCTTTGTAGATTTCTCTTTATTTTGATAAAGATGTTTTATTGGAATCTGGACTTTTCTACGAATGGTGAAATGTTAATCTTGGCAAGATTAAAATTGTTTAGATACGTTTCCTGTACAAGTTGATATATATATATATATATATATATATATATATATATATATATATATTGTAGCACTGGCACTGCAGATGGATTGGCCACGTCTCTTCGCCTTTTCGAGAGGAGGAAAGTGTCGTAATGTCTGATAGCGATATCCGACTTTGAAGTAGGTCATTGCTGATTGAAATAGCACACCGTCAGCACTCTAAGCTGCTGGTTTCAGGAGATCTGTTTACCTAAGATTTAAAGGTTCCACCAGTTCTTATCTTCAGTTTCATGACGTGCATCAGACACACGTCCTTCGAGGGTCACTCTACACATATTCTCAATCCAGTGCCAGTGTCTTACACTGAAACTTGGACTTCCATGTTCCCCATTTTTCTCTTGAGAATAAACTTTTTAAAGTTTGAAATCTGAATGTTATGTAAGTGCTTAGTTCTTCACCATACACGTAACGTGATGAGACAAGTGAGATCGTCTTCATTCATACTGCCTTCATACACATATTGTTCTTCCATGGCATCCTAACTCAACTCATGGCATCCGATGCTCAACCATTGCCTCCGATCCTCAGTCATTGCATCCGATCCCCAACCACTGCATCCGATACTTAGTCATTGTATCCAATTCCCAATCATTGCATCCGATCCCCAATCACTGCATCCGATCCCCAGTCACTGCATCTAATCCTCCATCAGTCATTTAGCATTTTTTGTCGAATAACCTTGGACTACATCAGTCCCCGCTACTGATATCTCTTCCTCGGTGTACCTCTACTTCTTGTGCATTCCATTACATTGCTGTGTGACCCTACCGTTCAGAAAGACATGCATTCATGCGATTTTCCTGTGACTTCCTCACACCAAGTAACCGTCTCATATCTAGCTCTTGTTCGCATACTTTGAAGTTCTCGACAAGGGTGTTCAAGATTTCTTTTTGGAAGTATTGAAGATGAAGGGATTAAAGTCTTTTTGGAAGTATTGAAGATGAAGGGTTAAAGCTTTTACGTATCTTGTTTTCTGGCTTTGTAAGCAAGTGGAATGTTGTCGTCGTGGGTCATGTAGGTATTGGGTTTTTTATGTGTGTGTGTGTGTGTGTGTGTGTGTGTGTGTGTGTGTGTGTGTGTGTGTGTGTGTGTGAAGATTAACATGTCTCTGTTCTTGTCTGGGGTTGGGAGGAGACGTGGCAGGACAGGGTTATTGGGCAAGTGAATCATGACGCCCCACTGGGGATCTGTCTTTTCAGGTGGTAATTACAATGATAAATGGGTGTAATATGTTCTTGGTGCACGTTACCCTCTGTCATTAGCAGTTGGACATCCATCTGCGGGTGTACGTTCCCTGATGAAATAATGCCGACGCAGGGCACAATAATGACGCATGCTGGGGTGCGTGGTAGTCGACAGTCCACTCTGTAGCAGGGAGATCTTCATCCTTAAAGCTGACCGGGAGGATGGCGCCTGGTAGTTCGGACTGCGTTATTGCCAGCACATTTGGTCTTTGTTCAGACCGCGAGAGAACTATGGGGTCACAGTGTGACATCTGACCGCTCATTGTTACCCCTTCATCGCCTCCGTGACCCACCATTGTGGGCCTTCCGGTCATGATATTGACCACTTTATTGTCCTCGTTGTGTTGATCACCGGACCCGGGATGCCTCTCCGACGCTTCATAGTTGACCTCTTTGTTACCGCCTGACCTCGTCGTCCTGGTCTTTTGTCGAGCAGTGACCTCCGACCGCCCAGGCCGGTTACCGGAGCCGCCTCAGATGACTGGTCGTGGACCATAATGATTCTTAAAGACATAAAACAGATTGGATTTCTTTTTTATTGGTTAATAAATAGGTTTCTTCGTTTACATCTTGAGTACGATGGACGGACCGTCCCTTAGCCTGACCCTCTTGACCTGGCCTATGAGGGTTAGGTCAAAGGTCACTCGATCATACCCAAGGGTCGTTGCCCTCCATGCTGAGTTTCATGGTCTTCATTGTACGTCTTAAGGCGAGTTCGTTGTTGTCAAGCAGCAGGGAGCGTTGTCTGGGTACATTGTCGTTATATAGTTATATTCACCTTACGGCTTTACAGTTAGTTACACACTGTATCGTCAGTAAGCAGTAACACCTCGTCCCTCACCTCGCCCGTCAGGGCAGGGGAGTCTTCCACCGTCAGGGAAAGGCCAGACGACCGGAGGGCGAAGTCGGCCATTGTCTGGGGCCCTGGCGGCCCTTTTTCTCCTTCCCTTTGTATGGCCACAATGCTGGCGGCGGCGACCCGGTCAATAAAGCAGGGAGGGAATCAGCTGAATAAAACAATCATAACGTATTGAAAGGCCGTCGCCACTCGGCCCTTCGACAGCCCGGGAGTGGGTGTTGGCTGAAGCATTATGGCCGATGTTTTGTTATGGTTTTCCTGACTTAAAGAGTCTCTCTCTCTCTCTCTCTCTCTCTCTCTCTCTCTCTCTCTCTCTCTCTCTCTCTCTCTCTCTCTCTCTCTCTCTCTCTCTCTCTCTCTCTCTCTCTCTCCAGGGGCCGCGAGGCAGGCCTGGCCACCGTGAACAATTGTCTGGCCCTCACATTCCCCTCCCCCCGCCTTCAGGTAGGCGCCCTTGTCGTAATTTGTCCTTACTAGAGGCTTCTCGTGACCCCTCACCCTGGAGGACATTGTAGCAAGTGTGTTTTAACGGGGGCCAGTTTTCGGGTGATTTGAGGTTGATCGGCGTGTGTGTGTGTGTGTGTGTGTGTGTGTGTGTGTGTGTGTGTGTGTGTGTGTGAGAGAGAGAGAGAGAGAGAGAGAGAGAGAGTATGGAAGGTGTTGTGTAGGAGGGATAGCGCAGGAGAGGTAATGATAACTGATAACAAAGACGACGACTCCAGCATTACTGTCATCCCACACATCTCCGGACGGTTCATCAGACCCCAAGTATTCATTCCCCAGAGCACCAGGGCCGGCCGCTGGTTCTTTGGGAGGACCAGGGTAGAAGTATTCCTCAGAGCGCCAGGTCAGGAGTGTCACTTAGAGACTAGCTCAGGGGCACCACCACTCAGACCACGTCGTGACCACTAGTGTATCGTGGCACCTGAAGGTCGTACCATTGTGCTCAATGATGATGATGATAGTAATGATAATGATAATGATAGCAATAATAATGATAGTGATAATGATAGCAATAATAATGATAGTGATAATGATAGTAGTAGTAATGATAATAATGAACGGTTTGTTAAATTTAGGCAGGCAACCAGCTGAGTTATTACGGAACTGAACGTACACAATAGTAACTAACATAACTGATCTACTAGTCAGGTTTTCAGAAATTCAGAATTCTCTCTACACGAGCTTGCCCCTGTGATGTTCGTGTATTATAAGCAGTCTTACGATAATTACCAGGTTCTTGGGTGATCCATGAAGGGATTGGGGTCATTATTCTTTGTCTCGGATCATTGATTTATTAGGGAAAGGCTTTTATGGGCAACGGTGCGCCTGGATCCCCAACGTTTAAACGTCAGAAAACTTTTCCAGTTCACACACTGGGCTTCAAAGCGGGATTCGTATGGTCGGAGATCGTATGGGTCTGACGTAAGGTAACCGTCCGTGTAGGGTACTGAGTCGTAGCATTGTGTTAAGCCGTAACCTCTACCTGATCCCGGCTTACAGTCACGAAGAAATAGGTTCGTTTTTGCTCAACTTTGTTGCCTTTGAAAGTAAGTCTAGTTACAGGCGCGTCCGAATGTTGCATCTTCTGAAGCTCCTAATATGTTTATAGGATGTGTCCCTATTGTTTATTGGTAGTTTTTAGGAATTACTCTGATTTTACACTTTTGGTAATGCGTCTTATTATGATGATTTATGTTGGATTCACTATGAATGTTTGTGGAGACGCTGTCTGCTGTTGACGTTGTCTGCTGTTGACGTTGTCTGCTGTTGACGTTGTCTGCTGTTGACGTTGTCTGCCTGTCTGTTTGTCAGTCCCATTCTGAATATGATATCTTCAAAACTTTCCTCGGCGGATTTTTGATGAGGATCTGTTGGCGCATGATGCACCACCAGTGGAATGATCATCACGTTCTTGGGAAGATATGGTCATGGAGGCCTCGAGTCAAAGGCTTTCATCCAAGCGTTGTCACATATATTGAGACTTAATATTATTACTGTTTTTTTGAGGGATGACAATATATGATGTAGGTTGTTGTAGTGGTAGCAGAACTCCATTTTGTTGTAGTACAACAAGGTGCAGTGTAAGTGTGCAAGTTGTTTTAGCTACAACTCATTCGGTATGGGAAGAATTAAGAAATAAAAAGAGGATGGAATAACAGACAAAGACCCTATCATGAACTATTTGAATGTTGTGAAAGATCTGGGAATAATAATATCTCGCGACCTAACCTGCAACGAGGATAGCAGAACAACGGTTCCCTCCTGCAGAAGGATGTGTGGCTGGATCCTGCAGACCTTCAAGACAGAGGAAGAGAAACCAGGAATGATTTTGTTTAAGGCGTTGATTCTTTCACGAATTGAGTATTGCTCCGTTGTTCTTTTTCTTGCTGTCAAGAGATGTTTTTGTCCACTTGACGGGATTGTACAGTTGGCATGTGCACTTTCGTATACTGGGCCGGATCACATGCCCAAACCACTTCCATGTATCCGCCTGGACCCCAGCCTGAAGCTCCTGTATATCCAGCAGGTTCGGACCTCTACCCCACACTTCCATGTACCGGAGTGGAACCCCAGTTCTGCACTTCCATGTGCCCGGTTGGACCCCAGCCCCATCTACCAAGCTGAACCAGTATTCAGCGGTTGTCCCGCCTTGGTGAGGGGCAAGGTAGGTGTCATTGTGTGCTAATGTAGGGAGAGCCCAGGTCCATCGCTCAGCCTGGAACAGGGTTTCATGGGGCCAGTAAAGCCTAGTGGTACACAGTTTGCGGTTGTCTAGACGGTGATTGCGAGTCTGAGAAAAATGATGGAAATATAGTGAATAAGGTCGCTAGAATTTTCTACATTGTGTGGTATCAGTTTGGAGTTGATTGTGGGTATGGGAACTAGATGATGCTCCTTGAACTTTACATATCGGAACTTGAAGATGCTGTTAACACTTTGAGTATCGGAACTGGAAGATGTTGCTGAAACTTTGGGCCTCGGAACTTTATAATGCTACTGAGACGCTGGACAACACCTACAGTCTTTTAAGAATGAAAAGCTTAACCTTGTCGACTTAATCTCATGTATTTGATCTTGGCAAAGCTTTTCCATGTCAGGTAGTGATTCGTCAGTTTCTCTTTATCTGTGATATTAGTTGTGCACACTTGTTGTGAGTATTGTACATGTAGTGCAAGAGTGAACGCGAACCCTCTGATGCTCCCTGTCGAATGAGAGCCTCGAGCCAGTGCCTCATGAGGTCTGAGGCGACAGTGAATGCCCACTAACCAAGAAATAGGGACGCGATGGGACATTGGAAATCCTCCCCTCCAGTTTTTACTTCTGCAAAAGAAGAAGCAGAGAAAGGGGCCAAGTGAGGATTTTTCCTCTTAGGCTCAGTCCTCTCTTCTTAACGCTATCTTGCTGTCGTAGGAAATGGCGATATCGGATATAAATATAGAGTGTATATAGATAATAGATAATTAGATTGTATATAGGTTAACTGTATATGATAATCAACACAGTTGGACAGCTTAGTAACACCAGAGGGGTATAACGACGATTGGAGCTGTGACTATTTGCACAGGTGGACGCGGGGGGATCCTGGGACGGCCGCAGATCGTATCACGGCAACGTCGAAATGTCTGTGAGATATCGACAAGTATAAAATCATGGGTACAATGACATCTGTTTCATCATACTGGTCGACTCTACTATACGCACAATCGTAGATATTGTGAATGATTTATATATGAATTTATTTATATTACGAAGGAATATTTAAGGAAATAATCTAATATATTCATCGTAAGATGGATAATATTAGGTAATGTAGACACCTCACGAGGCTGATTTATAGGAGAATGTATCTTAATATGCAGTGCCGAAGGAGCGCTTATCCCATTTGCGGGTAATGTAGTACCATCGACTGAGTGTAAAACTACAGAAATACCATATTGGAGGCAGCCGAAAATGGGTCTTTCACTACGGGAAATTCTCTCAAGATTGAAACTGGAATATACTTATTACAACACCGACGTCTCTAACTACATCAACATACATATAAAATTTTTTGGAGTATAACTAATTGGCATTTCGGTAGGTTGAGGTTAAGAACCGGATGGAATTAGGAAGTTTCCTCTCTTTTTTTCCCCCTTTTTTGGATAATAAATATATAATAATAAGATGAGTAATATTATCCAGTACCCTATATATTTTATATGCCTTCTACGACAGATTATGTGGATGTGGAAAGACGTATGAGTCTATCCGAATATGTTGTTATGAAATCATATGTGTGACGACGAGAGATATGATGAGCAAAGTGAAATCTGCAGCATTGAAAGAAAATTTAGAAAACCCGGCCGAGTTCTAGAACCCATACTTGAGAACAAGAATATCGGATGTGCTTGGGTAGAATCTTTGCATGCCATTCGCGTTTCATGTGGTCTCGTAATGTCTGCGTTCCATTTTCTTTATGTGGTCGTTGACGATTGTATTAGCCGCAGCACACAACTTCCAGTCAGATTCCGTGACGCATTTTTAGTATCATTTGAACATGTATGGTGGTGCTCTGGGGTCGTGTAGATAAAGGAAAATTAGCATGTATTGGTGTGTGTTGGTTACTTCATGAGCAAATTTAAGTTGTCCTGATGATGAATATATTTTGGTCTACCTGTTCTGTATATTTCGGTCGACCTGTTCAGTATATTTTGCTCGACCTGTTCAGTATATTTTGCGCGACCTGTTCAGTATATTTTGCTCGACCTGTTCAGTATATTTTGCGCGACCTGTTCAGTATATTTTGCTCGACCTGTTCAGTATATTTTGCTCGACCTGTTCAGTATATTTTGCTCGACCTGTTCAGTATATTTGGGTCGACCTGTTCAGTATATTTGGGTCGACCTGTTCAGTATATTTTGCTCGACCTGTTCAGTATATTTGGGTCGACCTGTTCAGTATATTTGGGTCGACCTGTTCAGTATATTTTGCTCGACCTGTTCAGTATATTTTGCTCGACCTGTTCAGTATATTTTGCTCGACCTGTTCAGTATATTTTGCTCGACCTGTTCAGTATATTTTGCTCGACCTGTTCAGTATATTTGGGTCGACCTGTTCAGTACATTTGGGTCGACCTGTTCAGTATATTTTGCTCGACCTGTTCAGTATATTTGGGTCGACCTGTTCAGTACATTTGGGTCGACCTGTTCAGTATATTTTGCTCGACCTGTTCAGTATATTTGGGTCGACCTGTTCAGTACATTTGGGTCGACCTGTTCAGTATATTTGGGTCGACCTGTTCAGTACATTTGGGTCGACCTGTTCAGTATATTTGGGTCGACCTGTTCAGTATATTTGGGTCGACCTGTTCAAATTCTTCCTTCAGTAAAACGATTAGATTTTCGTACATTGTTAGTTGCAGATTGTTTTCTAAGTCGTACTGTTTGGTAAATTGCAGCTCATCCCTTAAGGTTTCCATTTTTCCTACTATGAGTGTAGTGCACAAGGATGATGCAAATGCTTTTTGAAATAATTATTTTAAAAATGTTCCTTAATTTTAGGGTACTTGATTGTCCCATACACAAAAGACCTGTTACAGAGATTTTATAAGGTATAAGAAATAGGAGAAATATTCAGAGAGTCCCAGCCACACGGAAACTACTAGGATAACATTGCTTACTACGAGTTTCTTCGAAGCCAAGAGGGGCTGTATTTGTTTTCTGACCGCACTTAAGCTGAGGGACAAGATGAGAGGGGTTTATGGTGGACTCGGCAAAATTGAAAATGAAATTGGGGTTGATATGATTGGGGCCAGCAGTGGTATAGGAGTCTAGAGTGAGTCTCCTCCCCTGCTGGCCCGGGCCGATACCTACCCAGATTTATGGGAAGGGATCGAAGAGTGGAACTGTGGTGATGTATGGAGGTTAGGGTACCCTACCTGGGGCCAGGAGGGGCGTGAAGAGGCTGGTCACTTTTGACGCTGTGCACGGCTCTTCCCTGTGCCTCAATGGGGTGTGATAGATAGCTTATCTTGAGGGGAGTATTGTGTGGTCACACTGGCCGGGATGTTATTGATGTGTCGCATTTCTTTTTTTCCCAGTCGGGTCTTATCTGTATTGTATGGTTGTGTGGAACACAGACTCGGGGCTTAGAGGAGAGCATGGATGAAGGTGTGTAGCGGCTCCAGCCTTACCGGGAAGGGTCGGGAGGCGCCGCCAGAGTGTAGTGTGTGTGTGTGTGTGTGTGTGTGTGTGTGTGTGTTAACACTGCGTTGCAATTATCTTTTTGTACCCTTGGGGAGGGAGTTTACTCTTGTGGGGTCTTGCGTCTTAATCACTCCCACCCCCTCCCGTTTTACCGTACCATTTTATTAACGTCTGTAATTATAATCATATTGCATTCGCAGCCTTTTGATTTAAGTTGGTTCCTTACGTCCACCACTCTGTCACTGGAGAAGTATTTCCTCACGTCTCACACCCTCAGCTGTAGATTACCTGATCATTAATTCATCAGGTTGATCGGTTTCTTGTAAATTTTTTTTTCATATTATCGACATTATTCTGTTCATTGAGGAATTTAGGGAGAGTGACAACGATCTCCTTTGTTCTTTGAGGTAACATTGAGTGACAACGATCTTCTTTGTTCTTTGAGGTAACATGGATGAATCTTATTACATTGATATTTCCCAGTCGCTTCCTTATTTAGGCTTTGTATGTACTGGGAAGGACTTTTCGCCCTTGGTCCCCATTTGTGTAACCTTTTATTTTAATCCCATTTATTTTCGTTCAGTTTTCTGTTGGTAATACTTTGAAATATTTTGAGTTGTTTTTCCATTTTTTCTGGGTTAAAGTTGAGTTAATTTTTCCAAGCAGTATTCAATGACCAGTGGCTCTCTAGTTGGGTTCTTCCCATCATTTCGAAGACCTTGGTCTATGTTGAAACCATTGGAGTTACGGTTGGTGATTTAGGGCAGTCATTACTGCCTCGTTACGTGTTGCAGTCTCTTGGTGTGGGCAGTGTCAGTGCTTCCCTCGTTGTGTAATTGATCCCATGTTAACCTGCCACTTTCGTCTGGACGCATTTCCATAGATGTTCTCCAACTTCTCGGTTCTTCTCTTCAGATGAGGAAGCCGACTTCGAGCTAGGTATCGCTCGTACACGGGAATTATCATCATGACCGTTTCCATGTTTGGGTACCGGAATTATTCTTCCCTCATTGCGTGACACGATCCTTCTAGTGTGATTTTCTGATGTGTTGTGCGTGTAAACTTTTGGGGTTCTGTTGATTGACTGTGTATGAGAGTCACGTTGCAGTCTCTCTTCATTATCTTCCATTGATGTTTTTGTTCTACATAGTTTTCCATTCGTTACGTTTGTGACACTACTGCATCTCGTCCAGTTGGCATAGCAGATATTTGCACTCGCGAATGCTTCATATGTCGCATCCGTGACACGTCATGTAGTTCAAAGCCCCTTTGACATCTCGTTTAACTCGAACCTCCTGTGACATGTCATATAATGCGACTAAGAGGAGCAGGTTAATATGAAAAGTTGTTTTGCATGTATACTTGTTTATACTGCATTTTTTTTTTATTTTTAAGTTGAAGGTTCCAGTCACGGACAGAAGTCCACGTCAAGGCCCGGCCATAATTGAGATATAGAGAGCATTATGAAAGGAAAAAAAGAAGAGACAAGGGAAAATATTTGCGAAAGTTTGATGTAGCGAAAAACCCTTGAATACGACATTACAGTCGGGCCTGACGCTTCTCCTGGTTCTGTCCAGGTGTCGATAACGCCATCATACCCAAGGGTTATGTCATTTTGCTCAATAGTCGTACGGTCGTGTTCATGGGTCTTGCAGTCGTGCTCAGAGGTCGTAGCATCGTGCTCAAGGGTCTTACCGTCGTACTCATTGGTCGTAGCGTCGTGCTCAAGGGTCTTATCGTCTTGCTCACTGGTCGTAGCGTCGTGCTCAAGGGTCTTACCGCCATGCTCACTGGTCGTAGCGACGTGCTCAAGGGTCTTACCGTCATGCTCACTGGTCGTAGCGTCGTGCTCAAGGGTCTTACCGTCATGCTCACTGGTCGTAGCGTCGTGCTCAAGGGTCTTACCGTCGTACTCATTGGTCGTAGCGTCGTGCTCAAGGGTCTTACCGTCGTACTCATTGGTCGTAGCGTCGTGCTCAAGGGTCTTACCGTCGTACTCATTGGTCGTAGCGTCGTGCTCAAGGGTCTTACCGTCATGCTCACTGGTCGTAGCGTCGTGCTCAAGGGTTTTACCGTCATGCTCATTGGTCGTAGCGTCGTGCTCAAGGAACACACTGTTGTGCACATAAAGTTAAGGATTCCTGCCGCTCCACTGGCGTGGAACTCTACAGTCGTTTCCAGTCTTATATTAAGGACAGCACCAGAGGCCTCTGGCAGTCAAGAGGTCCATCCGTTTTTTTTCTTCCTCTTTGGTGTCCATTCCTTGTGGAAGTTGAGTATATTTATGTGGGTTTCCTTCCTCCTTCTCCTCCTCTGATTCCTACTTACTAAGAAATCATAAGCATTTTTTTTTTGCTGTGTTTGTGTGTATGTGTGTGTGTGTGTGTGTGTGTGTGTGTGTGTGTGTGTGTGTGTGTGTGTGTGTGTGTGATTACGTATTTGTACTGTACGGTGAGGGGGTTTTACCCTCGTGAGGTCCCATCTCGTGAATACTTTCCACTGTCATACAAATTTTAAAGATGTTGTCAGTGTTAACCATGTCCTCAGTCATTCTATTCCATTTATCCACCACTCGCACTGTAAAAGTGCTTCTTTACCTTTTTTTTAAATTCCTTGCTTAATTTTACGATACGTCTTCTGGTTATTCTATCCCTACACTGAGCTGTCATAAAAACTGAAAGATTGTGATCAGGTCATCCCTCGCTCCTCTGTCATCGATGATGGACATATTTAAGGCTGTAAGTCTGTCCCCGTACCTCAGATATCTCATATCTGTTACTGTCTTCGTTGTCCTCCTCTGGACCTTCTCCAGTAGCTCTGTGAGCCGCTGGAGGGTGCATTATATGCTTGTGTACTTCTAGTATACGGATGCCGGGTCACTAAGATTGCTTTCTAACGCAAGGTTGAAATCTCCTGTGAATCGAAGGTTTCACCGGCTTACGGGTTCGTGTATTGTCCCTTATCCTTATTTAATTCTCCCATGGTTTTTTCTTTTATGATTTTGATGATTTAGAAACTTATTGCGCCGGGCCTCTCTGGACGATCATCCGAAGCCATCCCATTTTCCCATGATGATTCAGAAACTTTTCAACCAGAACTGAACGAAGATAATCCAGGTTTTAGTGGACAGTCATGTACATTTAGGTTACTGTAGTTGTTATTACTAGATATTTCATGCAAGTCTAGCGCGGCCCCGTGCGCTCTGGACGAATACATTGGCTCTTGGTCGTACATGATTGTATACAGTGTATTACTCTTTATTAGCGTCTTTACAACGGTTTGATTAGTGTTTTGTATGAGTTGAACATACAGGTTCTTATGACTTCGTATTGGTAAGCATTATAGATAGGTCCGATACGGCCTATCACGCTTCGTGCCGCCATAACTACGAGTTTTGTGTATTCACTACAATTCCAATGACTGTATTGGTGTACTAACGAGTCTTACTAATATTTTGAATGGTGTGCGCATTGCTGGATGTCTTGAGCGTTTATTTTTATTTCTGGACCGTAATGGAAGCTTGTTTTCTTCATCATAAGACGCAGTTTCACCAGAATGACCGGGCTCTTGAGTGATCCATGGGGAGGCAATGGTGTCATTATTCAGAATCTAGGATCATTCATTTATTGAGGGTAGGCTGTATGGGCCGTGGCGCGTCGGCGCCCCCGAACGTTTAACTGTCAGCAAACGTTGGCCGTTCTTAGACGGAACATCAGATGGATTTCGTATGGTTGGAGATCACATTGGCGTGACTTGGGATCTCCACCCGGAAGGGTTACCGACCTTGATATAATTGTGGCTTGAGAACTGATAAGAGTGAACAGTACACGTATTTGATTATAGCTAACAGTACACGTATTGGAATATAAAGTTTATGGTACACGTATTGAAATATAAAGTTTATGGTACACGTATTGGAATGTAGTTAACATTACACGTATTGGAATATAAAGTTTATGGTACACGTAATGGAATATAAAGTTTATTTTACACGTATTGGATTATAGAGTTAAGATTACACGTATTGGAATATAGAGTTAAGATTACACGTATTGGAATATAGAGTTAAGATTACACGTATTGGATTATAGAGTTAAGATTACACGTATTGGAATATAGAGTTAAGATTACACGTATTGGAATATAGAGTTAAGATTACACGTATTGGATTATAGAGTTAAGATTACACGTATTGGAATATAGAGTTAAGATTACACGTAATGGAATATAAAGTTTATTTTACACGTATTGGAATATAGAGTTAAGATTACACGTATTGGAATATAGAGATAAGATTACACGTAATGGAATATAAAGTTTATTTTACACGTATTGGATTATAGAGTTAAGATTACACGTATTGGAATATAGAGTTAAGATTACACGTATTGGAATATAGAGTTAAGATTACACGTATTGGATTATAGAGTTAAGATTACACGTATTGGAATATAGAGTTAAGATTACACGTATTGGAATATAGAGTTAAGATTACACGTATTGGATTATAGAGTTAAGATTACACGTATTGGAATATAGAGTTAAGATTACTCGTAATGGAATATAAAGTTTATTTTACACGTATTGGAATATAGAGTTAAGATTACACGTATTGGAATATAGAGTTAAGATTACACGTAATGGCATATAAAGTTTATTTTACACGTATTGGAATATAGAGTTAAGATTACACGTATTGGAATATAGAGTTAAGATTACACGTAATGGAATATAAAGTTTATTTTACACGTATTGGATTATAGAGATTCTTTCTTAAGTCTAGTACAACGGGCGTCTTCCTACCTGGCTGCCGTACAGACTCCATCTTCCCCTCCATCCCATCCGTCTGCCATCCATACATCCTTGGTACTCTCACCTCGCCCACCCACACTCCATCCCAACTCCATCATCCCGTTGACACTGATGTTCCATATTATTGTTGTTCCCGTTAACCCGGCCGTACCCTCCCTTCCCCTCTCTCTCTCTTTCTCTCTCTCTCTCTCTCGCTCTCGCTCTCTCTCTCTCTCTCTCTCTCTCTCTCTCTCTCTCTCTCTCTCTCTCGGGAATGATGATAACACAGTTACCATTCAGTCGAGACCCTAATTCCCCAGTTCTTGACATGATTAGCCGTCAGCCAGACCCAACTGTACCTTAAGATAAGCTCCCTGACTCCTTCCTCTCAGAAAATGATATGAAACCTCGAGCATTTTATCAATTGATTCATTTAGAGAACTTTCCAGTAACGTTATTGTTTCGCTCTCTAAGTCAAGATGCAGTGAGTGTGAGCTGAAATTGTCTCTGCAGGAGAGTTACCTTGTAACATCTAATGATCCTGCGGGATGACTCCAGCACCACAACTGGGTACGGTGCCCTGGTCTTGAACCTTATCCTTGATAGTCAGGTGAAGGACCAGGCGTGCTCAGGGATCATACCGCCCTGCCCAAGGCTTTGGCTAGTGCTACATCCTCTCACATTTATAATTTATATGACAGACAGATAGGGTGGTGAGGTGATTCACTCAAATGTTAAGGGAGGAGCCGGCGTGGGAAAGGCTGAGAGTTAAGATTGGACAGCTACAGCTTGAAATAAGTGGATGAAAAAGTGAGGAGAGGAGATATTCCGGGGAGGATGAGGCGATGGCGACTAGCATCCCACAGAGGAACACTACGTGTTGGGGTCAGCCGCCAGCCTCCCACGCCTCCTCCATCGTACCTGCGCCTTCTCCATCGTCCTCTTGCCTCTTCCACTGTGCCCCTGCCCTCACAGCGTTTTTCATCGTCTAACCCCCTGACTCTGCGCCCCAAGCTCCTTCTACCACACCTCCAACTAACGCCCTCGACCATAAACACCAGGCCCGCGCCCCATCGCTAAATGGGCTATATGTGTGTGACCCAGGAACGCGACGCCAAACCTCGCCTCTTCACCCAGTCCCACGCCCACACCACTCTACCCCCTGAGCCTTGCCCTCTGCACTAAGATCATACCTTCAGACCTCTGACGCGTAGCACACATTCGCGCTGCAACCTCACTCCAGTACCTTCACGACAGCGCCCACCTGAACGGGCACCTGTGTTGCCAACCTTGAGTTTGTCACTGCGCAGGTGTTGACGACGCCTGGCAGGGACCCTTCGTGAAGCAGATGCGGCGTCAGCGGGATGCTTGCGTTCTCACTGTACTGCCAGACCTGATTCTCCTCAACTGATCGAGCACGACATGATGCGACCCTTGAGCAAGACGTTTTGACCCTTGAACGCGACAGTACGAATCCTTCCAGTATGAGGGCCTGCCTGGCTTTTGACCTTTTCCTTATAGGTCAGGTGAAAGGTTACGCCGTCATACGTAAGGTAACGTGGCAAGGGGTCGTCACAATCTTTCCTCATCTACAGCGTCATTTCCTCTCTCCTTCATCCTTGTTTTTCCTCCCACACCTCCGTTCTACTCCCCGCCCTGCTGCCTTCCCCAGCGGGGAGTCTTCCTACCACCCCCCCTCATCCCTCCCTTCCCCCAGATATTGGTGGGGAGGGGGAGGATCGTCAAGACAAATGCGCCATAACAGCCTCGGCTCCGCCCCAGCCCTTCGGTTGACCACTTGACCCTCGACGTCAGCTGATGATCCCGCCACCAGGAGTACCACCACCACCACCACCAACAACAACAACAACAACAACAACAATAATAACAAAAGCCGTACCACCACCACCACCACCACCACCACCAACAACAACAACAACAACAACAACAACGACAACAACAACAACAACAACAACAACAACAACAACAACAACAACAATAATAACAAAAGCCGTACCACCACCACCACCACCACCAACAACAACAACAACAACAACAACAACAACAACAACAACAACAATAATAACAAAAGCCGTACCATCACCACACCAACAATAACAACAACTACCATACCACGAGCACCAACACCAGCAGACAACAACCGTACCATTACAGTCACCACGACCACCATATACAACAACAACAACAACACTCACTACTACCGCCATACCAACTACCATCACCAACATCACCACCAACAGCCATACCAACTACCATCACCAACATCACCACCAACAGCCATACCACAACCATCACCAACATCACCACCAACAGCCATACCAACTACCATCACCAACATCACCACCAACAGCCATGCCACTACCATCACCAACATCACCACCAACAGCCATACCACTACCATCACCAACATCACCACCAACAGCCATACCACCACCATCACCAACATCACCACCAACAGCCATACCACCACCATCACCAACATCACCACCAACAGCCATACCAACTACCATCACCAACATCACCACCAACAGCCATACCACCACCATCACCAACATCACCACCAACAGCCATACCAACTACCATCACCAACATCACCACCAACAGCCATACCAACTACCATCACCAACATCACCACCAACAGCCATACCACAACCATCACCAACATCACCACCAACAGCCATACCAACTACCATCACCAACATCACCACCAACAGCCATGCCACTACCATCACCAACATCACCACCAACAGCCATACCACTACCATCACCAACATCACCACCAACAGCCATACCAACTACCATCACCAACATCACCACCAACAGCCATACCACTACCATCACCAACATCACCACCAACAGCCATACCAACTACCATCACCAACATCACCACCAACAGCCATACCAACTACCATCACCAACATCACCACCAACAGCCATACCACTACCATCACCAACATCACCACCAACAGCCATACCAACTACCATCACCAACATCACCACCAACAGCCATGCCACTACCATCACCAACATCACCACCAACAGCCATACCAACTACCATCACCAACATCACCACCAACAGCCATACCAACTACCATCACCAACATCACCACCAACAGCCATACCAACTACCATCACCAACATCACCACCAACAGCCATGCCACTACCATCACCAACATCACCACCAACAGCCATACCAACTACCATCACCAACATCACCACCAACAGCCATACCAACTACCATCACCAACATCACCACCAACAGCCATACCACTACCATCACCAACATCACCACCAACAGCCATACCACTACCATCACCAACATCACCACCAACAGCCATACCAACTACCATCACCAACATCACCACCAACAGCCATACCAACTA
>NC_092224.1:6490801-6570801 GCF_036320965.1 Panulirus ornatus | reverse complement strand
CTTTCGTCTATTACCGCTTTCAAATTGTACTTTATTGTTTTCTGTTTATTGTATTTATTTATTTTTTTCTCTCCTCTTCGTGCGCCAGTAATGACTTTGTACCTTTTCGAAACCTCCATCTGTGGTGGTGGGGGGGTTATGTGAGGGGCATTAAAAAGGGAACCTTGGATGATGTTTGCTGAGCGATGATCTCTTGGGAGGGTGGTCCTGGTAATTTACACATGGGGGTGAGGAGATGTACACCGAAATTCGCGTGTGTTGGTTGGGATCGGTTAGACATTTGTGTTGGGAGAAATTAATTGAATGTTTGTGTCAGAAGAGGTGGGTTAAAGAGTCGCTTTCAGAGAGTGATTGGGGGAGGTATATATATATATATATATATATATATATATATATATATATATATATATATATATATATATGCTCGTAGATATTGCTTGTATGTTTGGGTTGACTAGATGTTGATTAGCCATTTGTTAATGGAGATTGATTGGATATTTCTGTTGTGTGGTGAAATATGTATGTTAGCGGAGGTTAATTGAATGTTCGTCGTTAGAAAATAGTTTCTTATTTGTGTTACTGTTACTAGAAATTGGTGGAATATTTAGTTTTCGAGAGGTTAGCTCGTGATGTTAGTAGAAATTGGATGAACGTTTGTATTTGCACAAAATGCTAGCCACTTGTTGGACATCTTGGTTTCAGTCATTCGTGCATATTAATGGACGTTTTCAGTGGAAGGTACTGCTCTAGTGGGGATTTTTAAGCCTTGTCTCATAAGTCCCGGGTAAGAGATGTTTAACCTGGATTATCCGGGCTTAATTCCTGCTTGGGGAGGTTTTTAACCCGGGTTATCCAGTCTCCATGTCTGGTGGGGAGATTTTAGCGCATTGTATTAACCCGTAATGATATATTAGCCCGTGATCGTGAATCGAGAAGAAAACGGCGTGGAACATAGTGTTTCAAGACATATTGGCGGAGGGTAAAATGCCATATTGGCATGTCGACGCAGGGCATGATGATGGCACAGGCGTGTAGGGTAGTACTAAAATGGCACAGTGCTAGTATTATTTATTCTTATCTTTTCTTTTAACGTTATATTGGTTTAAGCGTTGCGGCTTTTAACGGAACTAGGCAAATTGCTCACCTGTCTTCAAATTTTGATGTTGGAGAGAATGTACCGAGAGGTTTGGACTTTCCGCATGTGACCTTTATCCACCTTCCTCGAGTACGACGGTTCGACACCTCAGCACGATGGTACGACTCCTACATCTTGACCTGACTCTACGTCCTGAGGATTGTCTTCCTAATGTCTTCGTTAATGTTTCAATTTAGTGAAGTTGTTGTGTTTTCGACCAATCGTGGCTACAGCGGTGGTAGGTACATCAGAGTCCTAGATATCTGTACAGGTCAACTTAGGTCATGTACTGTAAGCTGGTGGTGCACGATCCCTCGTGTTGACCCACTGAACTTTTCATCTGATACTTTATGCTTTGTAAGTGACGATGTCTTCTGTGATACACTTGATACTTTATGCCTTGTAAGTGACGATGTCTTCTGTGATACACTTGATACTTTATGCTTTGTAAGTGACGATCTCTTCTGTGATACACTTGATACTTTATGCTTTGTAAGTGACGATGTCTTCTGTGATACACTTGATACTTTATGCTTTGTAAGTGACGATGTCTTCTGTGATACACTTGATACTTTATGCTTTGTAAGTGACGATGTCTTCTGTGATACACTTGATACTTTATGCCTTGTAAGTGACGATGTCTTCTGTGATACACTTGATACTTTATGCTTTGTAAGTGACGATCTCTTCTGTGATACACTTGATACTTTATGCTTTGTAAGTGACGATGTCTTCTGTGATACACTTGATACTTTATGCTTTGTAAGTGACGATCTCTTCTGTGATACACTTGATACTTTATGCTTTGTAAGTGACGATGTCTTCTGTGATGCATCTACTAAGGTGTGATTACGTTATTATGAATATATTTTGTACGATTTTATTTCACTTTTATACCTGTCCAGTTTTGTCCTCTCCCTTTATGTGTGTGTGTGTGTGTGTGTGTGTGTGTGTGTGTGTGTGTGTGCCATTCTGGTGTGAGTCATTTTGTTTGAGATGACGTCACTGAGTGGTAATACGCTGCCAGGTTATTCTCTTCGTGGAGTAAGGTGACGAACAGCCACCGTAGGTGTCTCACCATCACCTCCTACTGAACATGAGGCGAAAACCTGAATTAGGAAGTGCATCACGCCACCATGGGCTGAATGTGTAGGGTACATGAGACACTTGGGAACGAACTATGTACAAACCATGATATATATATATATATATATATATATATATATATATATATATATATATATATATATATATATATATATATATATCTTCCGCAAAGCTTTTACTACCTCTTCTCTGTTTACCAAATCATTTTCCCTAACCCTCTCACTTTGCACACCACCTCGACCCAAACACCCTATATCTGCCACTCTGTCATCAGACACATTCAACAAACCTTCAAAATACTCATTCCATCTCCTTCTCACATCACCACTACTTGTTATCACCTCCCCATTTACGCCCTTTACTGAAGTTCCCATTTGCTCCCTTGTCTTACGCACCCTATTTACCTCCTTCCAGAACATCTTTTTATTCTCCCTAAAATTTACTGATAGTCTCTCACCCCAACTCTCATTTATATATATATATATATATATATATATATTTATATATATATATATATATATATATATATATATATATATATATATATATATATATATATATATATATATATATATATATATATATATAATTCTGTGTAAATATATTAAAAGTTTGTAGGTATCTTGTGGTCTACAAATTCTATTAAATGGAATCAGACGCAACACAGCAGATGACTCTTGAAGTCTCTTGCAACAATTTACTGAAGGATATCGGTAGCAGTAGTGTGAGAACATAATCACTGGATAGACTATTCTCAAATTACGATTTAAGAAGATGAATATGATGGTTTATCAGGTGGGCGCCACAGTTACTATGGCCAGCAGCCTCTGTGAATAGAGGTCAGTTATCCCGGGATGGGTGGCTGCCCAGCCCCAGGGTGCGATTGAGGGACAGAGGCAGGGAGCGTTGGTATTTTCCTGCTGTGTGTATTATCAGAGGAACTCAGAATTATCTTGTAAGTGTTCCATGTACGCGAATCAGATGAAAAGTATGCCCATTGCCCCTGTTATTGCAGAATATTGTTTCAGAATTATCTTGTATGTGTTCCGTGTACTTGAACTGATTAAAAAGTAAACCCATTGTTCCTGTTGCAGAATATTGTTTTAGCTGGCTATTATATGTATGTTAATGCTGGATAGGAATGATTCAGATTCGTGTTGAGGACTTGGTGTGGGATGAAGGTTGGATGGATGGGTCGTGGTCATCTGGAGCCACTAAGGCTCATCAAGAAGAAGCTATGTATGTACCTCTTGAGTGATAGTTTTTGTGGGCCAATCTCTGTGAGGTGTGTAGAGGCATGACTTGGTGTAGGAGACGTACGTATGGGCAGGGGAGGGGAAAGGGAGAGCGGAAACTTGTGGTTGAAGGGGTGTGGACAGAGGCGCTACAGGTGCTGGTGGCGTGGTGTAATTACCAGCTGACCTCTGAATAATGACAGCTTACTTGACCCCTGTCACGCCATCCTCCCACCCCCTCCCTCATCCTACATCATCAGTCTCTTCTGTACTTTCTCCGCTCCTCTCCATATACTCAACATCTCCTCCTGTCGTTTCCCTTGAGTTTCAGCATTGACGCTTTGTGTCGTCTCGGTCCTTTGTCCTCACCGATCCATTCCCCCACCGCTTCCTCTGGTAACCCATCCCTTCCTCTTACCCATCCATTCTTGTGTCATATGCAGCCTCTACTTCCTCTCCCATCCTCCTTTGATATGTCCCTATCCTCTCTTATCCCTTCTCCCCCACCTCAGCATCTCTCCTGGGGGCTCTTTTACCTCCCCCCCCCCCTGGTGCAGATTAGGTTAGGTTGATGTAGTTGTCTTCTGTATGTTGGTTGAGAGATTCCACTTGGGCCACGCGTGGGGATTGTGAGTACCGTGACTTGAGGGTAACTAGTCTCTCAAAATATACCCACTGGGCATATCGGTACGATCCTTGAGTGCAACGTTACGACCCTTGGGTATGATGGCCTGGCCTTTGACTTGACCTTCAAGGGTGTGGTCAAGAACTATACTCAAAAGCCAGGTCATGTCGTGCTCATGTAATGTACCGTCTTGTTTTCAAGGATCATACCGTCGTGGTGTTCAAAGATCGCCGTTGTGTTCGAGGAAGCGAAGGAACAGTGGAGGATATGCTCACACTTGAGGCGTTGACATATTATGTTCATTCTCAACACTTATTCCGTGATAATAATTCATGGACCCACTTACATAACAGTCAAAACGAAGTAATATAATGACAAAGGTGAAATACGTGAAGGGTGATAACTTTTCCCTTTTTTTTTGTACCATCTTGTCCGACTCCCTCGCGTGTACATTTATATCCGAATGCCATTTTATCCCGGTCCTTTACATGTGTCCAATTAGTCTGCGCCATATGGTCCGTGAGACGTTACGCCTGTGTTTGCCTGTGATTTCCTACGCCCGTATGTGAACGTGATTCCCTGCACATGTATATTATACACAGGTGCTTGTGCGTTGACGAGTGCAGTATATATATATATATATATATATATATATATATATATATATATATATATATATATATATATATATATATAATGTGTATGTGTGTGTTGGGAAGTATTTGCACCTGTGTGAGATTCCAGGTATCGTGGAAACAGCAATATTTTTTCTTGAACCAGTCTCTCGATGGCAGTTTATCAATTTCATTAGTCTCTTTTCCTATGTTTGTTTTTTCTTTTGTGTTTGATGTTTGATTAGATTGTATAAGATTGTATTTTGTTTAAACCCAGTTAAATATGGGGTCGTAGTTTTGAGTTTGTTTTATTTTAGTTCTGTGGTTGTCTTTCAGATTGGTTAACACGGGGTTAAAATTTTCAAGTTTGCTTTATCCAGTTCTGTGGATATCTTTAACACTGGATAGAATGGGGGTCATACTTTTGAGAGTGTTTTATTGTAGGTATGTGGATTATCTTTCTCAGTGGGTAATATAAGGTTATTATTTTTGAGATTATTTTTCTTTGTGTTGGAGGTGTGTGAGAGACGACCGTCCACACAGTGTGAGGTAGAGGCACTGATTGTGAGCCAACTCCCTACCTCGTTTGCTCTTCCAGGGCTGGTGGTTGCTGTCGTTCCTCTGTCAGTTAAGACATTGCTGGATAAGCTGATGAGTTGATTTGTACTGCTAGTGCCTTGTATATGTAATTTTGATATATATTCTATAGGGCATCGTATATGCAATTTTAGTATTTGTTCTATTGGGCAATATATATATGCATTTTTGATATGTTTTATAGGGCGTTATTACGTAATTTTTAGTTCTGTCTGCGAAGTACAGGAAGAACTCTTCTACCCCTGGCGTCCATGTGAGTGAGGAACATAGTTTGCCGTGGAATGAATCCTACTTGTTCGTGTATACAAATTGATTCCACTGGCAGTACCAGCTGTCTTTTTGGAGAACCCTTCAGACTTGAAGTGCAGGTCGTTCCCACAGATGTAGACTGTAGACTCTGTGCTCCGGTGACCGACCTGGGCGTGGGATCTGTGACCATCTCCGACTCTGATCGTCTGCAGGAAATCCGGGTGGCGGCCGATCCTCGGGCGGTGACAGTAGGAGGAGGCTCGTGACGTCTCTTCGCCAGACTCCTGTGATGGATGCCTCCGTCAGGCCCACTCGAAGTACCTTACCGGAACGAGGCCGGGTTCAGTGTCGCGGGTTGAACGCAAAGGAAATTTAATTTGATCACCGGACATGAAATACTTAAGAGTATCCTTCCCACTGTGTTTCATATACCTGCGTACCACGGCTTCCTTACCAAAGACTTGTTCATTATGAGGCGTACATGAGGTAGTACGAACATCACCAGTGATGGTGTGCGTGCTGGTGAGGTAACCATTAACAATCGCGCCACCCAGTTAACGACCTCAGATTGTGGAAGTTAAGGATTTTGGCAGGATGACGGGGTTGGTCACCGGATGCTTTCATATCCGTAGTGATCTTACGCCCTCTACTCTGCACGCCACCCAGCCATGAACCACACCTCCTACCCACCCACCCAAATGACCCCTGACCATCAAGATGCCCCTTGATGAGGCTGGGGTCATAGCTTAAGCTATGACCATCTTACCCAGTCACGCGTATTTCGATGTCTTTATTTACTGATGTTCCACTTGCCGTAGTGGTGATGGGTTGTCACCGTCTGCACGTTTAAAGCCATCAGTGTACCTGTGTGTTAAACAGCGTGCCTTTGAAAAAGATTGGTCGTGCTGCAGTTGATTACTCGAACTGATTCTTTGAAGGTTACTTACATTCACGATGATCACATTCCAGTGGATTATATGCCACTTAATCCTGTATTTCTGTTTATAGAGTGTACTTCTGTGAAGACAATTATATCACACAATATGACTGGGCACACGGTTCAATAAAGTTTGTTGAATTTCCACGACTTTGACATATAACTTTATGCATGATAAATGGTTCTCGTGAGGATACATTTGTGAATAAATCTGTGCACCGTTTTTCAGCAAATATATCAAATTGTAGACATGATTTAGTAGTTAATGAAAGGAAAAGTTTGTCTGGGGGGTCGTGTGACACGTTTGTGTCAACAGAAGTGTTGGTGCTGTTATAGGTTCCTGAGTGTCGTAGCATGACGTGATTAAGAGTTCATACAGTGTACATTTAACATTAACTGAGTGACGTTCCAAGTCAGTCATGGATGTCATATATCTAAGTGTAGTTCAGGGTTAGTGGTAGTTGGTAGCTACTTGCCGTTTTTCCGCTAGTGCTGCTGGAGACGGATCCCTCACGACTTTACTGGAAAAGGACACACTGAGCCGCACTATACGTTCGTATTGAGTGGAATGTGTGACGCACCGACGTTAATGCTTTTTGATCTGTTTTGTATTGGTTCTGGAGTCTCTCTTAATAGTTCAGAATGTTCATAATATGTGTTGTAATGTAGTATGTGTCCGACAGGCATGAGATATGAAAGCCCAGCACATTTGATATATTGTTTGTTAAAGGTTTTCCTCCAACGTTAGACGTAGAATTAACCTCTGGATATTTGTACCTTTCACAGACGTGAACATTGTGGTATTGAAGGTGGATTTTTGGTCGTTGTGTCCTCTAGCTTTTTGATTAATGATATTTCAACCTAAACGGTAAGTCTACGGTCACTGCTCCTCTGAATGTATGTAGCAAGGTTTGAAGTGTGTGTTAAGTTCATAGCATGATACAGATGTTTTGCATAGCGTCTGACAGCTTCACCAGCAGCTTAGTCAAGCTTGCCAACAATGTTCATGCATTCGCATACTACAGAGTGTAGGAGTAAAGGTCACACATTGTGAACCCGTAATGCATAGTCAGCACAATCATTGGTTATGACCTCTAGGAAGGGAGTAGATGTAGATCTCTTACAAGGTAACCTCTTAATGAAGATAACGATGTTCCTCACACCCCATATAGTGTAAGTTTTCATTATTAACTCAATTAGAAGTATTCCTAGGAGTGTTAAATCCCTGGAGGGTAGATTTCTTTTTCTTCTTTTAGAATATCCAGCGAAACAAGTTTTGATTCTTCTCCTGGGTATAAAGCCCTGTGTTTAAGTACTAAATTTATCTTCAGGAGTGAGTTTATCTTTAGTTTATCAGATGGTAATGAGATCATTCCGTCAAGGATGTCGCTTTTGAATGACGTCAGGGGACAGATCGTATTATGTGTTTGCGCGTAGGTACGGATTTAACAAGACCAAGTTCATATTTTTCAGACCGCGTTTTTGAAAATGATAAGTTGGCATGGTTTCATAAGAGGACCAGTAGGGACGTCATTCATAATGTGTGTTCAGAATATTGGAGGGAATGCCAAGAGGTGCTGTGTCTCTCTTTACCTTCTTGTGAGCAGGAGATGGTTCCGGGGGACTGATGAAATAATCATCTACGCTGATTCGCGGTTTACATTCTCAGTATTTGATATTTCTTTTCTGCACTATGGGTCTGTTGCAACCCAGCGATTGTAACACTGTGATAAAAAGTTAAGACTACTGTAACTTATACTCCCGAGCTGTACATTAGAAAGGAATGTTTTCGTAAACAGTGATGTATATAGTGTAGATGAGGTGGGATTACAGGGTGGCTAGGAGAGTGAAAGCTGCTAAGGTGAAATCTTCCAGCATGTTGGGACGTGGAAGGCTATGAATTATGACGCAGAAATGTTGGGACGTTGGCTTTTGGAGGATGTGTTGTGTCTGGCTTAGGTTGGTTTGCTGCGATGGGGTTCTGGAGTATGTTGGGTGTCGCTTAGCGTAGGTTGGTGAGATGTGGTGGGTTGTGAGGGTTTGTGGTGCCTAGTATAGTTTGGTGTATTATTGTAGGTTGTAGGATGCATGCGTGGCGCTTAGGATAAGTCGTTGTGGCTTTTGAAGCACTGGATGGTGCCTGGTGTGGGTTGGTGTACTGTAGTGGATTTGATGTGTGTCGTACTTGCGAAGGCTCATAAAAGAAACCTTATTGGTTTTTACTTAAAAATGAAGGGAAAATGTGTGTAGATAGACAGGGCGGAGAGATGGTGTTCCTGGAGTTAAGATCTGATAGTGCGGTGTAGCAAGTCGTACTAGGCAGAAGGACCTGAGCCCCTCGAGCATAATGATACCAGCCTTGAAGACAACAGTACGACCCTTGGTTATGATGCCTTGGCCAGACCGTCATGCCCAAGGGTACTCCTGTCGTGCTCAGTGGCCTTAGTGTCGTGTCTCAGGGTCGCACCGCTGTACTCGTGGGGTTAACCTCCTCCTGTACAACATTTCGCCGTACTTGGTAGACCACAGTCCTCGCAAGGTGCACCGCCCTGGAATATGACACATAGTTGCAGGGTTGCAGCAAACTTGGTTTTCCCGTGTCGCATCGAGCGAGCTCGCGTGTGGGCACATAGATCACCATCGTTCCCTTGACACCAGGAAGCTTGGACCAGTGCATTCGTGGACGTCTGCCCTCGGGGACTCGCTCACGGTAGTGTAGTGCTGGACTTCACACCAGACCAGAGTCCAGTTAGTTTTGGAAAAGTAATATATATCACGATTTCACATTGTTATTACAGTCCAGATTGCGGTAATACCATATGCAATATTACTTTTATTTTATGTTGTTATGATTATTTGTCTGATTTTCAGTAGTATTACTTGGTAAGCGTTATCAGAGACTGCTCATATGAGAGTCACTGTTAGTTTTTTAACGCATTCGTTTTTGGACACACACACACACACACACACACACACACACACACACACACACACACACACACACACACACACACACACACACACACATCCCCTCTCATGTTCCAACCCGCCCCCCCTTCTCTCTCAACCTTAACCCCCCCCCACTCACTCCACACACCACTTCCTTCCTGCATTCACCCCCCCCCCCCCACCCCCACCCTCATTCCTTACGCCACTCCCACCCTTCACACCCAATCCCCACCCTCCTTTCCTCTCTCTTTCCTCCCACACGTCCACCCTCTCCCTACATCACTCCATTCTTCCACACACCAGCCTCACTCTCCATACACCGGTCCTTCCCTCCTCCCACCCACACCTTGACCCTCACCCTGCGCACACCATCCCCACTCCACACGTCCTCCGTCCTTCCTTCCACACCACCCACCCTCGTTCTTTATACCACTCTCAGCTTCTACACAACTCCCCTACCTCCATACATCCTCCCCACTCTCCAAACACCACTCCATCCCCCCTTCCATCTACCCCATACACATCATCCACACCCTCCACTCACCATTCCACTCACTGTCACCCTTGCCTGGCACACCTGCATATCGTGTGCGGCCGGATCATTACAGGAACTACAAGTGGTGTTCAGGGGACTGTGTTGTCGCACTGTGCGGACACTGTCGACCGGTCCCGTCTGCTGGCCCTTTACTGCGGGTGTCTCGTATCAACACATGTAATTTCCAGCTTGATTATCGTTCATTGGGAACCGTATATGACTGTGATCATTACCGGCATACGTTGTGGCTGAGTGCCGATGGTCAACAATGTAAGGGGACGCGAGTCAGACTGCTGGTCATTTTGAAATGTTCACACTGGTGATAATTGTACCTCGGTGACTTGGTGTACCCTCTCTTGTGTGACTGCTACTCCTGCCGGGCATTTGATGATGATGATGGTTTTGCTGGTGGTCGTCGCTGTGGCGGAGTTGGTGATGGTTTTGCTGGTGGTCGTCGCTGTGGCGGAGTTGGTGATGGTGGGTGGTGGTGGTTTTTGATGATAGTGATGGCCTTGCTGTTAGTGATGATGGGAACAGTGAGGATCATTGTGTCGGTGTAAGGATAAGGACGGCGATAGTGGTATATGATGACGATGGTGTGAGCATTGGACTGTTGCGAGGCACACACAGTGACACGTGAAGTGAAATTGGTCACCTCATTTACCACGATGTTATATTCATATGTCTTTGCAGCTTCGTATCCTCTCCCATTCCTTCATTCCTCAGTCTGTTTTCTACACAGACATCTTTTATTATTCCTTCATTTCACCCTTCTTATTTGCCTCTCCATCCGCTTATCGTTTTACCGGTATCGTGACTTCTGTTTTCCTTCCTCCCCTCTGGCGTGGGTAAGGTAATCAAGGGAGTCTCGCCCGTCCCACGGACTAGAGTCGTCAGTCACGACGAGATGGGTTGTTAAGGTTGATAACGAAGGGTTTACCTATGGTTGTAGGCCTATCCCGTCGGGCAGGCACGACTTGGCCCTCGTCTGGGGGTCTCGTGCACGAGTGGAAGTCGGGGGGGGGCATGATAGTAATTGGTAGGTTGTTGGGTCCTGGCCGACTGGTCAACGTGCTGATGGACCCCCAACGCCCTCCAGGTGTAAGAACATTAGCCAAGGTCAGGAGGCTCTTTGTCTGAAGCTCTTGGGCACAACGGCACGACCCTTGAGTACGATGGTTCGAGTTTCTGATAGGACGTCCCTGCCTTTCGATCTAACCCTTGAGGACGTCGTGCCCAAGGATCATACCGTCGCGTGCAAGGGACTCACCGTCGTGTTGAATAGGTTTAGAACGATGCCGTGTGCTCACCGGTCCACATATTAGCGACCTCTTGGTTCAGTTTTTTTGTGCATGGTGGAAGATGTGGGCACGCTGCATGGTAACATTATGTTACCATTGTAAAGCCTGCGGGGAAAGATATCTTTCGTTTAGGATGAGGTAAATGGGTTAAATTAGTCTTCGGAGCCGTAGCGATGGCTGCTAGCAGGTTTTCTTTTGGTTGTTACGTGATCTTTCGCCAACTCGGTTGCGTATGCGAATCCAGGAATAGTTGTTTCATTGCCGTTACGAATTTTTGTTTATGGGCTCTGTTCTGCTACTTTAACGCTCGTATTCCTTCCGTTGTGCCTATTTTGATGATTTCGTACGTGCTGTCAAGTTTCCTCGATGTATCACATAGAGAGACCTCTCAGCACTTAGTGAGTTGTATACACGGTTATGGGAATGTTGAGTTCGTAGGGTATAGACGCAATTTACCTGTTCTGATGTTAGTTGCTTACCCTGACCACTCGGCTGGCCTTGGCGCGTCAGCAGCAGAAGCTGGATTGGTTTGGCTCGATAGATTTTGTCTTTTGGTACGTGTAGCTCGCTGAGGATGATGGTGCGACTTAAGGTTATAGTAGACTGACCTGTGGCCTTACCCTTTTAGACTGGGATTAAAGACCATGTCATCTTGTCCAAGAGTCATACGGTCGTACTCATGGGTCATACGGAGGGGGGGGGGGGTCTAAAGAGCCTTCATCTCAGAGGATCTTACCAGTGAGCAGCAGCGCAAGATAAGTCCTCAAGTGTCGGCGGCGATGGCCCTCCATTCGTAATCCATCGGTTGTTGTTGGATGGGCGGCTGCCGAAGGAACGCCCAGGGCAGTTGATGAGGTTGAGAGCCACTTGTATTGGGAGGAAAGGTTAACTAAGGATTGTTATACTTGAAGTGGTTAAATGCTGGGCATTCTTTTGATGTAAATGGCTAAGTGGGGACTGTTAAGATTGAGGAGGTTTGGTGCCCTGTTTTCTCTGGCTATGGTGGAAGTAGGATTGGTATGGTGATTAGGGTAGCATAGATTAGAGATAGGATGATGAGAATGTTGGTAATAGCTAACTGGCCATTTATTGCAGGAGACGTGGAGTATAAGAGAAGTGTTCTGGGCTGTTGAGCCATTGGACTTAAAAGGCCTCAGGAGCTTCACCATTTATCTTTTATTTTTTTTTTCGATTGATTATGTATGATATGCTGTATGCTAGATTGATTTAGCTTGATTGGTAGATGAGATTTTAATGGTAGATTGGTTAGGTTTAGTCAGATTTTGTAAAGTGTTTCTCGTAGGGATACTTCTGTGCCATATAAGTAAGAGCATTTTATTGGCAGTTTTAGTGAGCTTTAACACTCCATTTATATCCTTGCCATAAATCAGTCAACGATTTTGATTGGCAGGTCCGTTTTCCTCTGGTAGATTGGCTAGAATTGGTTTGGTAGGTAGACTCTCTGTGTTGTTAGAAGGTAGGGTTGGTTGGTTAGTTCGCACTTGGCTTGCAGTTTGTTGGTACCAGTTGGGTATGCCAGGTTTAGTTTGGTAAGTAGTGAAGATCATGGTTTATAGGCAGGCCAGATTTAGTGTCGTAAGTAGTGGTTTTTGTTTTGTTGTATTTGACAGGTAGACCAGGTTTGGTCTGGTAGTTAGGAAGGTTATAGGCTGTGCTGGATTGGTCTCTTAGGTCAAGGTCTGTTCAGCGTTAACGAGGGAGGTCGCGGGATAATGATAATGATAATAGTAATTATGATGATAATAATGATAATGATAATAATGATGATAATAGTAATAATGATGATAATAGTAATAATAATAATAGTGATGATAATAATGATGATCATGATTATACGAATACTAATGATGATAATCATGATATTGATAGTAATAACGGATGTGTTTATTTACTGCTGCCAAAGGCTTAAAATCTATACTTAGAAAATAAACACAAAACATATAGCGTGATGTACAAAAGGGGAAAAGAATGTTAGACAGACAGACGAGCCTCACAGTGTCCAGAAGAGTGTTGCTGTTGACAATGTACAATGTGGGTGCGGTAGTGCTGTTGTTTTAGCGGTTTGCACGAGTCGAAATGGGTTCGGTGCGGTCATGGTGCCGAACTGCAACTCGGGGACGGGGGATCTCTGGTAACAGGGTGACGTTGACGAGAATGGTGCAGTAGCTTCCTCCCCAACTATCGTACGTGAGATCCTGTGTGAGCGTTTATTGACGGTTTCCACAATACCCTGCTGGCTACAGGTGGGGTGACTGAAAGCTGGTAATACCCCACACTGCCCTGCCCTGCTGGGGAAAGGTGGGTGGTGGGGTGTGGGGTGACTGGGGACTGGTAGTGCCCCACACTACCCTCCCTGCTGGTGACAGGCGGGTTGTGGGGTGACTGGGGGCTGGTAATGCCCCACACTGCCCTGCCCTGCCCTGCCCACGGTAAAAGGATCACGGCTCTCCACATGATTGCCTCCTCTACCGACCAGTTTTTCTGACCATCCTTGTTAGATACAGTGATTATTGTCCGGCCAACTTTTCACTCCTGAGTTAACTAATCTCACTCAGTCGTTGTCTCCCAGCTCTCTCTCACTCTCTACCACGCAGGATATTCTCCTGGAGATATTCTTGTTCTTTTCGTGTATACAAGTATCTGGAAGAGGAGAATTAAGAATATTTTTTTTTATCATGAGCGTTAATGTTCCTGTATTGTCCCGTGGGATCAGACTTATGTCTGGGTGATGTTCGGCAGACCGGTAATTTCACGAGAAGAACAAAGACTTGATTAAAATTAAATGAGAAATAGGCTTGCAGTTTATAACTATCAGAGTAATTTATAGTTTGGTGGTATGGTGAAGCATTCTACTTTGTTTTAATGTTGTTCCATATGCGCGCGCGCGCGCGTGTGTGTGTGTGTGTGTGTGTGTGTGTGTGTGTGTGTGTGTGTGTGTGTGTGTGTTATGTATTTGCCGGGATGGTCGTCCGAGAACAGATGATTAAATCAATACTTAATCTAGAAATGATGGGAATTATATATACCTATCACTGAATTTTATTATATGGTGTTCAAATTGGCATTCCTTTTATTATAGAGTAAGTGGTATTTTCCCGGAGGGGAGGGAGGTGGCTCCTGTGTATGTGGTTGTTGGTGGCTCTAGTTTACGAGGGCCCCGGGCGCGTCGCACCCGCCTCCCGCCCGCCCGGACATACCACCCGTCCAGACGGGGAGGGGCAGGAAGACATCGACGAGGAAGTGGACGGACGGCCACGAGGAGGAGGAGGAGGAGCAGGAGGGAGACGGGCTGATGGAGAACAATGAGGTGGGAGAGAAAGAGGGAGGAAGAGCAGGAGGAGGGGTGCATAAGATGACTTGGATGAGTGAAGATGGGGATGGAGGAGGAAGAGGAGAAATATGGGGATGGAAGGAGGACAGGAGAAAGGTGGGGTGTATTAGTGAAAGACGAGGAACAGGAGAATGATGTGTGAGGGAGGAATATTAGTAGAGGGAAGCGCGGTAGAAAGGGTGGAGATGGGGGCTGAAGGAAACTGAAGAGGAATTGGAGGAGATGGACGCCTTCGACTTGCACCCAGTAGAGACCAAGTACCTTACACGTGTGTGTGTGTGTGTGTGTGTGTGTGTGTGTGTGTGTGTGTGTGTGTGTGTGTGTGTGTGTAAAAGAGCAGGACTGATATCTGATTTCTCAAGGACCTGTTCGCCTGGTATGTATGACCACATGAAGTGTTTCTAGCCATATGTAGTGATGTGCCTGGAGTGGTGTGTCTTACAGTTAGATGACACTTGTTGGAGTAACCTTGCCTGCCACTCGTGGGTTGTGTATGTTTTGTAAGGCTACGCTGTCTGGGTTTCTGCTACGAGTGGATTAAAACTCTTTGAAACGTCCGACCCATCAGTACGGTGAGCAAGGTGGAAGCGATCTGTGAATTGTCTGGTGGCACAACTCGCCTTGTGTCTGGGATGAGGGGACATGACTCAGGTGATGCCCACATGTTTGAAGATGACGTCATCCGACTCTGACATGGTTACATGACACAGACGAGAGGTAAAGCAGTACGGAGATGAGTTGTGAGGGTTTACAGTTGTAGTATGACGTAGGATGGCTGTCTGTTGGTGACTGATTTTGATGTACGCCGCAAGAACGGCGAATTCGTTGTGCGCTGCCACCAGCCCTGTGGGCGGCTGCACAGAAGATGATACAGAGAGCAGAGAATGTACCAGGACTGGGCCTCAGTGATTGAGTGATATTACAGGCTACATAGTATGTGAAATCCGTAGAAGGAATAAACAACAGTAAATGAATTATTGAACAAGTTATGATGTAAATGAACTCTGTAGATTTTGAGTAACATTGACGGAATTATATATAAGTACACCGCTTACAGTAGGCAAATCATGATACTTTTTTGTAGTAATGAACATTTGTAGTAATGAACAAATATCTCGTATGTTTAGGTTGGATTTCCACATCCCTGAATTCAGTGATTTTAGAACTCGGATACATAATGCTGCTGGGTAAGGATGTGAGACTGATTTTAATGGCAAAGTTGATATTGTGTCCGGTTGTCATTAATAGGAGGAACGAACTTGCTTGAGCATCTGGTGCCCAGACTGACCCGGGTGCCACAAGGACAAGGTGTCAGCAGATGGTAAGGGCATCTTCTTAGATTGAGTTCACTTCGTCTTGAGCTGTCAAGAATTTGTCCAACCTCTTTGGAATGACTGTGTTAAGTCAACCTACTAGTAGACCCAGGTTGTCATAGTCAGGTCCATCCCTCGAGGCTTACGCTTTCGCCAGCTCACCACACCTTTCATGCATCCTGAGCCCATATCTCTGGGGGTACTCCAGAGGAACTGCACCCTGACTCCATTATGGGTAATCGTCAAGATAACGTCTTACCGTGTATAGGAGGTAAAAGAAGGCCAAGGGTGGATGGGGCGCAGAGATAAAGTCATAAAGCCCAGGAATTTCTACAGATGGGGCAGGGATGAGGTCAGGTCGCGGAAATGAGTTCTCATTGGATCGAGGGAGGGGTTAGATGACTTGGAGACACGGTCATTGTCCTGGCTGAGGCTAGGATCACACGCCCGGGAGGTCATAGGTCAGGTAGAGTGCTCAGCCGTAATATCTTATCTCTGTGATTGATGGAGTTGGTGGCAGTTGTCTTCGTCGTTAGTTAACGGCCGAACATCAAACACCATCCCCGGCCTGGTGTCCTCACTGTCATGTCTATGGTCCCATTATCATCATTCTTCACCTTAGGGCCTGGTATTGTCACTGTCATGTCTCTGGTCCCATTATCCCCATTCTTCACCCTAGGGCCTGGTATTGTCACTGTCATGTCTATGGTCCCTTTTATCCCCATCCTTCACCCTGGGCCTGGTATTGTCACTGTCATGTCTCTGGTCCCTTAAATCCCCATTCTTCACCCAGAGGCCTGGTATTGTCACTGTCATGTCTATGGTCCCATTATTGCCATCCCTCGTCCGGGTGTTTTCACCATTTCTCGTTTTAGGTTAGTACGCTGGTCAGTGCCACTTTCTCTCCTCAGTTTGGGACATGTTATTACCACCCTTTCTCTCGCGACGGTTTTCATCACCTTCCTTTAACTGGAGCAGGATATATCCCCCCCCCTCCCGTTTCACAAAAAAAGTGAAAAGACATTATGAGTTCTTTCACCGTAGGTCATCCGTTGTTACCTCTGTTGAACTACGATAGTGTCATCGTTCATCCCTGTGGACTTGACCTGTCCACCCGCATCATCTCCACAAGGTCTGGTATTATCACTCAGTGTCTCCATCTGTACAGATTGAGAATACAAATTACGTTTACTGCCCTCCACCAAGTCGATTCGAGATATAGTCAGGTCTTCTGTTAATCTAACTTTCCCATATATTCCCATGTAACCCCCCTTCCCCCCCCGTTCTTCAGCATATCACAGTTGCGGCTGTTCAAGTCTCTCCACTGTGTCGTCACCACCGTCTCTCCGATCGCTAAGTTAGAGAGGTTAATGGCATTTCGACAGGGACCACGAAGAAAAAAAGCTTGTTAAACTAGAAATGGTTTTCAGTCTTCGGTCGCAAAGGATTCCATGTTGGGTTGACAGACAGGGAAGACCGTGATGTGATTACCAGCGGAAAGTAAGGCACCATGGGCACAATTAGAACTTTTTTATAACCATATATAGGAGCTCTTAAAGTATCCGACCTAATGAGCCAGGTTACTGTGAGAAGCATGCATGCCTGCCCCCCCCTCTGATAGCTTGATTGATAAAAGAGAGCAGTATCAGCACGGTTTGGTTCCAGTCTCCGTTTAGGATACGGATAATGGTCTTCAGGTTGTAGCCACCCTTCACTTTAAGGGGGGCTTGTATACTGCCCTTTGCCGTCAGATGGATACGGCCATCAGTCTTTATCTTGAAGTTGGCTGTTGTCACCAGTCTTCACTCTCACTTGAATTTTGTCACAGTCTCCTAGTCTACGCTGTTCGTTATACATCACGCACTCTGGGCTGAATAACTACATAGAGGTGTTATCGAACTCCACCTGCTAAAGGTTACACCTCGTGTGGAGAGTCGCTTTTGGCGAGGCATAGTATCCTCAAGAAAACTCGCTTCTTAGTAGTTCGTCCTGTACCTGCTACTGATCGTAGCGGAACTCTCGAACTGCATAGCCCCTGGATTACTCATAAGAGGGTTAGTGTTTCTGACTGAGTGTGTCCGCACGGGGCCACGTAGGTTCTAATCCTGGAAGGGGGAACTCGGCCCACACCTAGCCCAACTGTTCGTCCTCCCCACTGGATGGTTGATAATGGGTGCCTCGCTTGGGTTGGGATGTGGTAAGTCTGTATACACATAAGAATAGACATGACAGTACACATATACACAATTAAGAGACGGGGCAACATGAGTGTAAATCTCTCCACGAAGCTTACAAATATAATCGCATACGCGTACACGGCCTTTCTTACCTCATGCGACAAGACCCTTTCTCTAGGGCTCCGAAAGCGCTCAGAAAGCCTGCCACGTCCACCGAACTGGATCACAGTTCCAGTGATGTGCATGGTTAGTGTGGTTAGCTGGGGTCGGTTTAGGAGTAAGTGTTCTTTGTCTAGCATGGAATTTGGATCTTCGTCATGAGAGATCGTGTAATGTGTGTGTGTGTGTGTGTGTGTGTGTGTGTGTGTGTGTGTGTGGTGTGTGTGTGTGTGTGTAAAAGAGCAGGACTGATATCTGATTTCTCAAGGACCTGTTCGCCTGGTATGTATGACCACATGAAGTGTTTCTAGCCATATGTAGTGATGTGCCTGGAGTGGTGTGTCTTACAGTTAGATGACACTTGTTGGAGTAACCTTGCCTGCCACTCGTGGGTTGTGTATGTTTTGTAAGGCTACGCTGTCTGGGTTTCTGCTACGAGTGGATTAAAACTCTTTGAAACGTCCGACCCATCAGTACGGTGAGCAAGGTGGAAGCGATCTGTGAATTGTCTGGTGGCACAACTCGCCTTGTGTCTGGGATGAGGGGACATGACTCAGGTGATGCCCACATGTTTGAAGATGACGTCATCCGACTCTGACATGGTTACATGACACAGACGAGAGGTAAAGCAGTACGGAGATGAGTTGTGAGGGTTTACAGTTGTAGTATGACGTAGGATGGCTGTCTGTTGGTGACTGATTTTGATGTACGCCGCAAGAACGGCGAATTCGTTGTGCGCTGCCACCAGCCCTGTGGGCGGCTGCACAGAAGATGATACAGAGAGCAGAGAATGTACCAGGACTGGGCCTCAGTGATTGAGTGATATTACAGGCTACATAGTATGTGAAATCCGTAGAAGGAATAAACAACAGTAAATGAATTATTGAACAAGTTATGATGTAAATGAACTCTGTAGATTTTGAGTAACATTGACGGAATTATATATAAGTACACCGCTTACAGTAGGCAAATCATGATACTTTTTTGTAGTAATGAACAAATATCTCGTATGTTTAGGTTGGATTTCCACATCCCTGAATTCAGTGATTTTAGAACTCGGATACATAATGCTGCTGGGTAAGGATGTGAGACTGATTTTAATGGCAAAGTTGATATTGTGTCCGGTTGTCATTAATAGGAGGAGCGAACTTGCTTGAGCATCTGGTGCCCAGACTGACCCGGGTGCCACAAGGACAAGGTGTCAGCAGATGGTAAGGGCATCTTCTTAGATTGAGTTCACTTCGTCTTGAGCTGTCAAGAATTTATCCAACCTCTTTGGAATGACTGTGTTAAGTCAACCTACTAGTAGACCCAGGTTGTCATAGTCAGGTCCATCCTTCGAGGCTTACGCTTTCGCCAGCTCACCACACCTTTCATGCATCCTGAGCCCATATCTCTGGGGGTACTCCAGAGGAACTGCACCCTGACTCCATTATGGGTAATCGTCAAGATAACATCTTGCCGTGTATAGGAGGTAAAAGAAGGCCAAGGGTGGATGGGGCGCAGAGATAAAGTCATAAAGCCCAGGAATTTCTACAGATGGGGCAGGGATGAGGTCAGGTCGCGGAAATGAATTCTCATTGGATCGAGGAAGGGGTTAGATGACTTGGAGACACGGTCATTGTCCTGGCTGAGGCTAGGATCACACGCCCGGGAGGTCATAGGTCAGGTAGAGTACTCAGCCGTAATATCTTATCTCTGTGATTGATGGAGTTGGTGGCAGTTGTCTTCGTCGTTAGTTAACGGCCGAACATCATCACCATCCCAGGCCTGGTGTCCTCACTGTCATGTCTATGGTCCCATTATCATCATTCTTCACCTTAGGGCCTGGTATTGTCACTGTCATGTCTCTGGTCCCATTATCCCCATTCTTCACCCTAGGGCCTGGTATTGTCACTGTCATGTCTATGGTCCCATTATCACCATTCTTCACCCTGGGGCCTGGTATTGTCACTGTCATGTCTCTGGTCCCATTATCCCCATTCTTCACCCAGAGGCCTGGTATTGTCACTGTCATGTCTATGGTCCCATTATTGCCATCCCTCGTCCCTGGTGTTTTCACCATTTCTCGTTTTAGGTTAGTACGCTGGTCAGTGCCACTTTCTCTCCTCAGTTTGGGACATGTTATTACCATCCTTCTCTCGCGGACGGTTTTCATCACCTTCCGTTAACTGGAGCAGGATATATCCCCCCCCCCCCTCCCGTTTCACACAAAAAAAGTGAAAAGACATTATGAGTCTTTCACCGTAGGTCATCCGTTGTTACCTCTGTTGAACTACGATAGTGTCATCGTTCATCCCTGTGGACTTGACCTGTCCACCCGCATCATCTCCACAGGTCTGGTATTATCACTCAGTGTCTCCATCTGTACAGATTGAGAATACAAATTACGTTTACTGTCCTCCACCAAGTCGATTCGAGATATAGTCAGGTCTTCTGTTAATCTAACTTTCCCATATATTCCCATGTAACCCCCCTTCCCCTTCCCCGTTCTTCAGCATATCACAGTTGCGGCTGTTCAAGTCTCTCCAGCTGTGTCGTCACCACCGTCTCTCCGATCGCTAAGGTTAGAGAGGTTAATGGCATTTCGACAGGGACCACGAAGAAAAAAAGCTTGTTAAACTAGAAATGGTTTTCAGTCTTCGGTCGCAAAGGATTCCATGTTGGGTTGACAGACAGGGAAGACCGTGATGTGATACCAGCGGAAAGTAAAGGCACCATGGGCACAATTAGAACGTTTTATAACCATATATAGGAGCTCTTAAAGTATCCGACCTAATGAGCCAGGTTACTGTGAGAAGCATGCATGCCTGCCGCCCCCTCTGATAGCTTGATTGATCAAAGAGAGCAGTATCAGCACGGTTTGGTTCCAGTCTCCGTTTAGGATACGGATAATGGTCTTCAGGTTGTAGCCACCCTTCACTTTAAGGTGGCTTGTAGTACTGCCCTTTGCCGTCAGATGGATACGGCCATCAGTCTTTATCTTGAAGTTGGCTGTTGTCACCAGTCTTCACTCTCACTTGAATGTTGTCACAGTCTCCTAGTCTACGCTGTTCGTTATACCATCACGCACTCTGGGCTGAATATACTACATAGAGGTGTTATCGAACTCCACCTGCTAAAGGTTACACCTCGTGTGGAGAGTCGCTTTTGGCGAGGCTATAGTATCCTCAAGAAAACTCGCTTCTTAGTAGTTCGTCCTGTACCTGCTACTGATCGTAGCGGAACTCTCGAACTGCAGTAGCCCCTGGATTACTCATAAGAGGGTTAGTGTTTCTGACTGAGTGTGTCCGCACGGGGCCACGTAGGTTCTAATCCTGGAAGGGGGAACTCGGCCCACACCTAGCCCAACTGTTCGTCCTCCCCACATGGATGGTTGATAATGGGTGCCTCGCTTGGGTTGGGATGTGTGTAAGTCTGTATACACATAAGAATAGACATGACAGTACACATATACACAATTAAGAGACGGGGCAACATGAGTGTAAATCTCTCCACGAAGCTTACAAATATTAATCGCATACGCGTACACGGCCTTTCTTACCTCATGCGACAAGATCCCTTTCTCTAGGGCTCCGAAAGCGCTCAGGAAGCCTGCCACGTCCACCGAACTGGATCACAGTTCCAGTGATGTGCATGTGTTAGTGTGGTTAGCTGGGGTCGGTTTAGGAGTAAGTGTTCTTTGTCTAGCATGGAATTTGGATCTTCGTCATGAGAGATCGTGTAATGTGTGTGTGTGTTTGTCTGTGTGTGTGTGTGTGTGTGTGTGTGTGTGTGTGTGTTTGTGTTTGTGTAAGAGAGATGGATGATGCCCAAAACGCAGACGGAAACGCCCAAATTCGTACATGTCAAGGGAGCGTGTTGAGGCAGAAGGGTGTATGTCTGGTTGAGTGGAGTTTAAGATTCGGTTGGAATGACCCTTGTCCTAGTGCTTGTCCAGTCTTTACGGTGTGTATATGTTTTGTTAGCTTCGTGTGTATTGGAAAGGGCAGGGCTACGCAAAGTATAGTGTTGAGCAGATTGAGAGGAGATTGTACAGGAAGCATTTTTGTTTCACTGTACAGGTGTTAGATTTTTGTGTTTTTTAGCATCCGGTGATTATTCTGAGTGCCCTTTTTTGAGGTGGTCAGCAACTTTGCTCTATTACCTGCGCCAGGGTGGATGACCGGGCAGGTGAGGCATGGTTGAGGGTGGAATGGAGGAATTGTTTGTAGAGGATGCTTAAGAATTCTTTTTCTCGTTCATATCTGTTGCCGATGTGTTCTGAAGGCATTTTTCTTTTGTTTTTAATTTGCATTGATGGTTATAGTGTGGGGAAGGAATATCGTGTGTGTAGTACTTAACATGGTTAAAGTTTTATCGAATGAAGAGTGGTAGGATTCACATTGTCAGGGGTAAAGTGGGAAACGGTGGATACTGTGGTGTTACATTGTTGTGGATAAGCCAGTGTTCTCAGTGTTCGATGTAGTTCCATGTTTATTGTTGCTTGAGTGGTATCAACCTGCTGAGGTCATCTGCACATGAGACGACCCTCATATTGTGGTTAGCAGGAAGTAACAGGAAGAGATGCAAGAGGATTGGAAAAAGAAGTGCATCCAGGGAGACTCCGTGGTAGAGCTTAAGGATTTTGGACGGGAAGCATTTGCGAATGGCTATGACGTGTCACTCAAAGTTATGAAGTTTGCCGCCATCTTTTTTTCGTATTTGTGGAGGTCATTGTAAAATATATTATGTATGTGTCGATGTATCTGGGGACGATATGGAATGCCTTCTTGTGATTCATTACCAGTAGTACTGTGTGGGAGGGGAGCTTGTGGGTGGTTGAAGCCATCTAAATGTGTTGTGTGAGGTGGTTGTGGTAACGATGTGATTGGTTCTAAAGCTCCGCTGGTGAGAGGGATATTCTGGTTGACTCTCCTGTGGATCAGTTTGTGGAGGATGTTGATGGCGGACGTGAAATATTGTGATTAGGATGAAGTGGAGCTGGAGGGTTTTGGTTAGGTGCTGTGTTGGCAGCTTTACGTTTGTTATATTATTATGCAGTGAGGAGTTGTTGAAAATAACCGTAAGTGCTTGGATTTTGCAGTTGGCTCGAGGTGATTTACGTACAAGTTTGTTATATTATCAGGGCTTATTGCATGGGTGTTCCTTAAAGTTTTAGATTTAGCGTCAGTAGGAATGAAGGATGAGTAAACACTCATTTCATGGTGGATTATGCAAAAGTTTTTCGTGACTATGCAGTTGAGGGCGAGGTAACGCCAAGAACAGAGGACTGAGCTTTAGAGAGGATATCCTCACTTGGCCCCCTTCTCTGTTTCTTCTTTTGGAAAGTGAAATATATATATATATATATATATATATATATATATATATATATATATATATATATATATATATATATATATATATATATATATATATATATTCCCTGGGGATAGGGGAGAAAGAATACTTTCCACGTATTCCCTGCGTTTCGTAGAAGGCGACTAAAAGGGGAGGTAGCTGGTGGCTGGAAATCCTCTCCTCTTGTTTTTTTTTTTTTTTTTCAATTTTCCAAAAGAAGGAACAGAGAAGGGGGCCAGGTGAGGATATTCCCTCAAAGGCCCAGTCCTCTGTTCTTAACGTTACCTCGCTAACGTGGGAAATGGCGAATAGCATGAAAGAAAAAAAAAGAAATATATATATGTATATATATATATATATATATATATATATATATATATATATATATATATATATATAGGGAAGGAGTAGCAGTACTCCTGAAACAGGAGTTGTGGGAGTATGTGATAGAATGTAAGAAAGTAAATTCTCGATTAATATGGGTAAAACTGAAAGTTGATGGAGAGAGATGGGTGATTATTGGTACATATGCACCTGGGCATGAGAAGAAAGATCATGAGAGGCAAGTGTTTTGGGAGCAGCTGAATGAGTGTGTTAGTGCTCTTGATGCACGAGACCGGGTTATAGTGATAGGTGATTTGAATGCAAAGGTGAGTAATGTGGCAGTTGAGGGAATAATTGGTATACATGGGGTGTTCAGTGTCGTGAATGGAAATGGTGAAGAGCTTGTAGATTTATATGCTGAAAAAGGACTGGTGATTGGGAATACCTGGTTTAAAAAGCGAGATATACATAAGTATACGTATGTAAGTAGGAGAGATGGCCAGAGAGCGTTATTGGATAACGTGTTAATTGACAGGCGCGCGAATGAGAGACTTCTGGATGTTAATGTGCTGAGAGGTGCAACTGGGAGGATGTCTGATCATTATCTTGTGGAGGCTAAGGTGAAGATTTGTATGGGTTTTCAGAAAAGAAGAGTGAATGTTGGGGTGAAGAGGGTGGTGAGAGTAAGTGAGCTTGGGAAGGAGACTTGTTTGAAGAAGTACCAGGAGAGACTGAGTACAGAATGGAAAAAGGTGAGGACAATGGAAGTAAGGGGAGTGGGGGAGGAATGGGATGTATTTAGGGAATCAGTGATGGATTGCTTAAGAGATGCTTGTGGCATGAGAAGAGTGGGAGGTGGGTTGATTAGAAAGGGTAGTGAGTGGTGGGATGAAGAAGTAAGATTATTAGTGAAAGAGAAGAGGGAGGCATTTGGACGATTTTTGCAGGGAAAAAATGCAATTGAGTGGGAGATGTTTAAAAGAAAGAGACAGGAGGTCAAGAGAAAGGTGCAAGAGGTGAAAAAGAGGGCAAATGAGAGTTGGGGTGAGAGAGTATCATTAAATTTTAGGGAGAATAAAAAGATGTTCTGGAAGGAGGTAAATAAAGTGCGTAAGACAAGGGAGCAAATGGGAACTTCAGTGAAGGGTGCAAATGGGGAGGTGATAACAAATAGTGGTGATGTGAGAAGGAGATGGAGTGAGTATTTTGAAGGTTTGTTGAATGTGTTTGATGATAGAGTGGCAGATATAGGGTGTTTTGGTCGAGGTGGTGTGCAAAGTGCGAGGGTTAGGGAAAATGATTTGGTAAACAGAGAAGAGATAGTAAAAGCTTTGCGGAAGATGAAAGCCGAAAAGGCAGCGGGTTTGGATGGTATTGCAGTGGAATTTATTAAAAAAGGGGGTGACTGTATTATTGACTGGTTGGTAAGGTTATTTAATGTATGTATGACTCATGGTGAGGTGCCTGAGGATTGGCGGAATGCGTGCATAATGCCATTGTACAAAGGCAAAGGGGATAAGAGTGAGTGCTCAAATTACTGAGGTATAAGTTTGTTGAGTATTCCTGGTAAATTATATGGAAGGGTATTGATTGAGAGGGTGAAGGCATGTACAGAGCATCAGATTGGGGAAGAGCAGTGTGGTTTCAGAAGTGGTAGAGGATGTGTGAATCAGGTGTTTGCTTTGAAGAATGTATGTGAGAAATACTTAGGAAAGCAAATGGATTTGTATGTAGCATTTATGGATCTGGAGAAGGCATATGATAGAGTTGATAGAGATGTTGTGTGGAAGGTATTAAGAATATATGGTGTGGGAGGCAAGTTGTTAGAAGCAGTGAAAAGTTTTTATCGAGGATGTAAGGCATGTGTACGTGTAGGAAGAGAGGAAAGTGATTGGTTCTCAGTGAATGTAGGTTTGCGGCAGGGGTGTGTGATGTCTCCATGGTTGTTTAATTTGTTTATGGATGGGGTTGTTAGGGAGGTGAATGCAAAAGTTTTGGAAAGAGGGGCAAGTATGAAGTCTGTTGTGGATGCGAGAGCTTGGGAAGTGAGTCAGTTGTTGTTCGCTGATGATACAGCGCTGGTGGCTGATTCATGTGAGAAACTGCAGAAGCTGGTGACTGAGTTTGGTAAAGTGTGTGAAAGAAGAAAGTTAAGAGTAAATGTGAATAAGAGCAAGGTTATTAGGTACAGTAGGGTTGAGGGTCAAGTCAATTGGGAGGTAAGTTTGAATGGAGAAAAACTGAAGTAAAGTGTTTTAGATATCTGGGAATGGATCTGGCAGCGGATGGAACCATGGAAGCGGAAGTGGATCATAAGGTGGGGGAGGGGGCGAAAATTCTGGGAGCCTTGAAGAATGTGTGGAAGTGGAGAACATTATCTCGGAAAGCAAAAATGGGTATGTTTGAAGGAATAGTGGTTCCAACAATGTTGTATGGTTGCGAGTTGTGGGCTATGGATAGAGTTGTGCGCAGGAGGATGGATGTACTGGAAATGAGATGTTTGAGGACAATGTGTGGTGTGAGGTGGTTTGATCGAGTAAGTAGCGTAAGGGTAAGAGAGATGTGTGGAAATAAAAAGAGCATGGTTGAGAGAGCAGAAAAGGGTGTTTTGAAATGGTTTGGGCACATGGAGAGAATGAGTGAGGAAAGATTGACCAAGAGGATATATGTGTCGGAGGTGGAGGGAACGAGGAGAAGTGGGAGACCAAATTTTAGGTGGAAAGATGGAGTGAAAAAGATTTTGTGTGATCGGGGCCTGAACATGTAGGAGGGTGAAAGGAGGGCAAGGAATAGAGTGAATTGGATCGATGTGGTATACCGGGGTTGACGTGCTGTCAGTGGATTGAATCAGGGCATGTGAAGCGTCTTGGGTAAGCCATGGAAAGCTGTGTAGGTATGTATATTTGCATGTGTGGACGTATGTATATACATGTGTATGGGGGTGGGTTGGGCCATTTCTTTCGTCTGTTTCCTTGCGCTACCTCGCAAACGCGGGAGACAGCGACAAAGCAAATATATATATATATATATATATATATATATATATATATATATATATATATATATATATATATATATATATATATATCAGGGCTAGGTGAGTCACCATCATGCGGAGGGGACGTATCATGGTGCTCAGGAAGTTAGGAAAACATTCGAGTGATAAGTAAGTGTTGATGCCGACCTGCTGGTGTCGTCTTCTACGGTAGCCTCACCCTCGCTGGCGGAAAGTCGCCGTCAATAGCGCTAATTTTATTACAGAGCTGGTGCCCCCTAAGTCTCGGGATAGAGCGCTGTTGAATGGCCGCGGGAGTAGTCTGCTGAGCGGTGAGGATTGTGTTTACGACGTAGGTGATCATTGCTGTGCTCATGTATGGGGTGTTGGGGATTAGGATAACCTGTTGTGGCACTTCAACGGGAAGTTATCTCTTGGTTGGGAGCGCTGTAAGAACCGGGGTTGTCGGACACTGCCTTATATCGGTTTATACAGGATCGCCTCTCCCATGGTACTATGGAGTGTGTTGTAAGTCGGCGGCCAACTTGATGTACGATAGAAAATAAGACGTTATGTATCACGGAGGCTTCTTGGTAGTGGTAAAGGTGAGTGCTTGGTAAATACCCGGTCTGGGATGTCTTTGGACTCTTGCGTTAACGAGACGTACATGACAACTGGGTTATTTATTTTCAGTATTTGTGTAACGTGTTTGTTTATAACTTTTCATGTGGTTAATCTCTTGCGTGATTCTATCCTCGCTGGGGACGATGGACCGGGCGATGACATAGTAGAAGGTACATAAAAAGTGCCGGACCTGCGCCACAGTGGTCCAGTTATACATGTTACACGACGAACGAATTACTTGCGCTCGTCATGACCTCCTTGGTGACATGGCGTCTCCCGATCGCTGCAGCTATTGTCACGAGCCTTCGTCGTCGAAGTCGCACAAGTTTGACATTCAGAGACGATGGCTCCAGCATGATCATGTTCCTGGGGACGGACAACAGGCCTTGTGTGTTTATGTGTGTGTGTGTGTGTAATTAGTGCGAAGGCTGACGCTGTTACGTTGATAACTCGCCGAGCCCCGCGAGACAGGTTCTTTGACGTTTCTTAAGGTCCACGAAGAAGGAGAGACGTTTCTCGTCACTGCACTTTTGTGTAATAATCACATCATCAGGGATGTTACAAGAAAGAAATATAAGTCAGCTGATATATAACGAAGACATAGATTGGACGCCATTTGGTAAACACGTGATTGTCCTATATATATATATATATATATATATATATATATATATATATATATATATATATATATATATATATATGAGTGAGGAAAGACTGACCAAGAGGATATATGTGTCAGAGGTGGAGGGAACGAGGAGAAGTGGGAGACCAAATTGGAGGTGGAAAGATGGAGTGAAAAAGATTCTTGAGTGATCAGGGCCTGAACATGCAGGAGGGTGAAAGGTATAAGTTTGTTGAGTATTCCTGGTAAATTATATGGGAGGGTGTTGATTGAGAGGGTGAAGGCATGTACAGAGCATCAGATTGGGGAAGAGCAGTGTGGTTTCAGAAGTGGTAGAGGATGTGTGGATCAGGTGTTTGCTTTGAAGAATGTATGTGAGAAATACTTAGAAAAGCAAATGGATTTGTATGTAGCATTTATGGATCTGGAGAAGGCATATGATAGAGTTGATAGAGATGCTCTGTGGAAGGTATTAAGAATATACGGTGTGGGAGGAAAGTTGTTAGAAGCAGTGAAAAGTTTTTATCGAGGATGTAAGGCATGTGTACGTGTAGGAAGAGAGGAAAGTGATTGGTTCTCAGTGAATGTAGGTTTGCGGCAGGGGTGTGTGATGTCTCCATGGTTGTTTAATTTGTTTATGGATGGGGTTGTTAGGGAGGTAAATGCAAGAGTTTTGGAAAGAGGGGCAAGTATGAAGTCTGTTGGGGATGAGAGAGCTTGGGAAGTGAGTCAGTTGTTGTTCGCTGATGATACAGCGCTGGTGGCTGATTCATGTGAGAAACTGCAGAAGCTGGTGACTGAGTTTGGAAAAGTGTGTGGAAGAAGAAAGTTAAGAGTAAATGTGAATAAGAGCAAGGTTATTAGGTACAGTAGGGTTGAGGGTCAAGTCAATTGGGAGGTGAGTTTGAATGGAGAAAAACTGGAGGAAGTGAAGTGTTTTAGATATCTGGGAGTGGATCTGGCAGCGGATGGAACCATGGAAGCGGAAGTGGATCATAGGGTGGGGGAGGGGGCGAAAATCCTAGGGGCCTTGAAGAATGTGTGGAAGTCGAGAACATTATCTAGGAAAGCAAAAATGGGTATGTTTGAAGGAATAGTGGTTCCAACAATGTTGTATGGTTGCGAGGCGTGGGCTATGGATAGAGTTGTGCGCAGGAGGATGGATGTGCTGGAAATGAGATGTTTGAGGACAATGTGTGGTGTGAGGTGGTTTGATCGAGTAAGTAACGTAAGGGTAAGAGAGATGTGTGGAAATAAAAAGAGCGTGGTTGAGAGAGCAGAAGAGGGTGTTTTGAAGTGGTTTGGGCACATGGAGAGGATGAGTGAGGAAAGATTGACCAAGAGGATATATGTGTCGGAGGTGGAGGGAACAAGGAGAAGAGGGAGACCAAATTGGAGGTGGAAAGATGGAGTGAAAAAGATTTTGTGTGATCGGGGCCTGAACATGCAGGAGGGTGAAAGGAGGGCAAGGAATAGAGTGAATTGGAGCGATGTGGTATACCGGGGTTGACGTGCTGTCAGTGGATTGAAGCAAGGCATGTGAAGCGTCTGGGGTAAACCATGGAAAGCTGTGTAGGTATGTATATTTGCGTGTGTGGACGTATGTATATACATGTGTATGGGGGGGGGGGGGGGGTTGGGCCATTTCTTTCGTCTGTTTCCTTGCGCTACCTCGCAAACGTGGGAGACAGCGACAAAGTATAATAAAAAAAAAATATAGAAATATATATTATCCCTGGGGATAGGGGAGAAAGAATACTTCCCACGTATTCCCTGCGTGTCGTAGAAGGCGACTAAAAGGGGAGGGAGCGGGGGGCTGGAAATCCTCCCCTCTCACTTTTTTTTTTAATTTTCCAAAAGAGAAGGGGAACAGAGAAGGGGCCCAGGTGAGGATATTCCCTCAAGGGCCCAGTCCTCTGTTCTCAACGCTACCTCGCTAATGCGGGATATGGCGAATAGTATGAAAGAAAGAAAAGATATATATATATATATATATATATATATATATATATATATATATATATATTTTTTTTTTTTTTTTTTTTTTTTTTTTCTTTGTCGCTGTCTCCCGCGTTTGCGAGGTAGCGCAAGGAAACAGACGAAAGAAATGGCCCAACCCACCCCCATACACATGTATATACATACGTCCACACACGCAAATATACATACCTACACAGCTTTCCATGATTTACCCCAGACACTTCACATGCCTTGATTCAATCCACTGACAGCACGTCAACCCCGGTATACCACATCGCTCCAATTCACTCTATTCCTTGCCCTCCTTTCACCCTCCTGCATGTTCAGGCCCCGATCACACAAAATCTTTTTCACTCCATCTTTCCACCTCCAATTTGGTCTCCCTCTTCTCCTCGTTCCCTCCACCTCCGACACATATATCCTCTTGGTCAATCTTTCCTCACTCATTCTCTCCATGTGCCCAAACCATTTCAAAACACCCTCTTCTGCTCTCTCAACCACGCTCTTTTTATTTCCACACATCTCTCTTACCCTTACGTTACTTACTCGATCAAACCACCTCACACCACACATTGTCCTCAAACATCTCATTTCCAGCACATCCATCCTCCTGCGCACAACTCTATCCATAGCCCACGCCTCGCAACCATACAATATTGTTGGAACCACTATTCCTTCAAACATACCCATTTTTGCTTTCCGAGATAATGTTCTCGACTTCCACACATTCTTCAAGGCTCCCAGAATTTTCGCGCCCTCCCCCACCCTATGATCCACTTCCGCTTCCATGGTTCCATCTGCTGCCAGATCCACTCTCAGATATCTAAAACACTTCACTTCCTCCAGTTTTTCTCCATTGAAAGTTACCTCCCAATTGACTCGTCCCTCAACCCTACTGTACCTAATAACCTTACTCTTATTCACATTTACTCTCAGCTTTTTTCTTTCACACACTTTACCGAACTCAGTCACCAGCTTCTGCAGTTTCTCACCCGAATCAGCCACCAGCGTTGTATCATCAGCGAACAACAACTGACTCACTTCCCAAGCTCTCTCATCCGTAACAGACTGCATACTTGCCCCTCTTTCCAAACCTCTTGCATTCACCTCCCTAACAACCCCATCCATAAACAAATTAAACAACCATGGAGACATCATGCACCCCTGCCGCAAACCAACATTCACTGAGAACCAATCACTTTCCTCTCTTCCTACACGTACACATGCCTTACTTCCTCGATAGAAACTTTTCATTGCTTCTAACAACTTGGCGCCCACACCATGTATTATTAATACCTTCTACAGAGCATCTCTATCAACTCTATCATATACCTTCTCCAGATCCATAAATGCTACATACAAATCCATTTGCTTTTTTAAATATTTCTCACATACATTCTTCAAAGCAAACACCTGATCCACACACCCTCTACCACTTCTGAAACCACACTGCTCTTCCCCAATCTGATGCTCTGTACTTGCCTTCACCCTCAGTCAGTACCCTCCCATATAATTTCCCAGGAATACTCAACAAACTTATACCTCTGTAATTTGAGCACTCACTCATCCCCTTTGCCTTTATACAATGGCACTATGCAACCTTTCCGCCAATACTCAGGCACCTCAACATGAGTCATACATACATTAAATAACCTTACCAAGCAGTCAACAATACAGTCACCCCCTTTTTTTTAATAAATTCCACTGCAATACCATCCAAACTCGCTGCCTTGCCGACTTTCATCTTCCGCAAAGCTTAGTTTAAGCTGGGAGCAAGATTTCTCTCATGCATGTAGAAATGAATACGACTGCATATTTAGTTATTGATCTTATTTTTTTTTCTATATTCTCAATGCTGTTCTCCCATTACGTGGGTGCTTAAGCACCAGTTGTTAGATTTATTTCAGTTAAGCTTTCGCTTTCACATAGTCATCATCAGGAATCTACATAAAAAAGTGCGTCTCAAAATTTGGATGTGAAATGTAAAACACAAATAATACGTATATAAGAAACAGAACGTGAGAAGTAAGGGAAAACACTATAAGAGATACAAATTAACAATGTCATGAAGGATGGTATGAGCTACGACCTATATACAAAATATGGATAGAGAAATGTCGAAAGACTTATAGTGGAGGAAACGCTAAAGGACAATCTTAAACGAGGTTAGACTATAGATAGACAGTCCATCACTACGTACACTAAGTTGGGCCAAGCCAGACCGTTATTGTCCTGGTGTGGCGTTGAGGTCATGTCGGGCTCGTCTGAGTCTCTGTGATTTTCGTAACCCAGGACTGGGTATGTCAGTGACACGTTCCCCCTGTTCAGAAATGTCGGACTTGATAGCTTGTGGCGGGTCAGTGACGTGTTCCCCATGTTCTAAAATAGCGTTGTGTGATTCCCAGTCCTCTAACCTCACCTTGAAGGCTTTTATAGGTCTTTTCGACGTGAACAGGGGTCTTTACCACCGCGCCCAGCTCAGGAGTTTGTTGTAGAGGCTGGTGATGATGCTTGTTATGTATCCAGACAGCCTTACTCTTGCCTTCTCTTCATCATGTTGCTGTCAAGCTATGTTTGGAGAGAGACAGAATTTTGTGGGAATGTGTATGTACGTTTACCATCTTCTCTTCTGTTGATGTGCTTGCGCCTATCTGCGTGTGTTTGTGTTTGCTTCCGTGTGTTTTAAAACTATCAGCTTTACCTTTCCATCCTCCTCTACCTGGAAGTACATACAGTTCGTATTTTTTTCTTTCTGGAAAATGTTGTATGAGGTTTCCAGTATATGCGATCTTTGAACTGGCTTTTACTCCTTCAAAATATTTTGAAATATTTAGTGAAATAGATTAATGACATAGTTGCTCTCTCTCTCTCTCTCTCTCTCTCTCTCTCTCTCTCTCTCTCTCTCTCTCTCTCTCTCTCTCTCTCTCTCTCTCTCTCTCTCTCTCTCTCTCTCTCCAAGGAGTTCTCATCTCCTTACGGGGACTGCATATCTTTTTCAGTAGTGTTAGGGTCACCTCGCTTGGACCTTGGGTCTGTGTGGTCTGTGAATCTTAAAAACTTTGTGTAACTTTTGACCCGTCTATTCCACCCCTTACCATCACCTCCCTCTTCGCCCACTCCTCCCCTCCTCCTCCTCGTTGTCTTCTCTCCCAGCCACGTCGCCGGCGCTCGACCCTTTATGATAATTAACCACACTAACGAGCCGGTTACCTGTATTAATTAGTTTTATGGGGTGTTACAAGCATCAGAATAATGGACCATCTCATAACATTAGTTTTGGACGTCACTCGTTACATTTCCTTACGTATCTCGAACCACGGAGTGTGGCCCGTGCGTTGTATAGTTCCTGGGGTCCTTTCTTCGTCCTGATCACGCGAAAGGGAGATTGCTTCAGTATTTTAAGTCTACAATTTTGCGTTAAGGAGGAAGAATTGGACGGATGGTTGCCTTCTTCAGTGCTGAAAATGTCGGATTACGAACTATAGAGAAGAGGAGAAATGGGTTGGTGTAGGGTGGGAGGCCCTTCAAATGAGACGATGGCCAGGAACGGAAGAAGAACGGCTTCATTCGCTAACATCCATTCTCCTGCTGTTATAGATAATACACCGAAATCAGAGTCCGCTCTGCACAACCAGGACCCACAGACCTTTCTCTGGTTTCCCCTGAACACTTCATAATCCCTGGTTCAGCCCATTAACAGAACACATCTACCCCTGTATACCACCTCTCTCCAGTTCGCTCTATCCCATGCACTCATCACACCCTGCAGCACGTTCAGGCCCCGTACGCTCAGAGCTTCTTTTATTCAATCCATCCAACACCTTGGTGTACCCCTTTACATCCTTCCACTTTATGGAATAATATATATATATATATATATATATATATATATATATATATATATATATATATATATATATATATATATATATATATTTCTTTTTCTTTTTTTATATACATATTCGCCTTATCCCGCGTTAGCGAGGTGGCGTTAAGAACTGAGGAATGAGCCTTAGAGGGTATATCCTCAATTAGCCCACCTCTCCGTTCCTTCTTTTGGAACATTATAAACGGGAAGGAAGGATTTCCAGCCCCCCGCTCCCTTCCCTTTTAGTCGCCTTCTACAACACTCCAAACACACTGTCTCAGGTTGTCAAAAGCATTTCAGTACACCCTCTTCATCTTTCTCACGCTTCTTACAATCTTACAACCACACATCTCTCTTTTATCTTATCATTTATTGGCTCAACCCATCTCTTACCGCGTATTCAGATATATGGTTTCTGATATATTCAGCGTCCCGTAAGTAGTGCAAATGACTGTAAGATGTATAAAAGAAAGCGGCAGGAGGTCAAGAGAAAGGTGCAAGAGGTGAAAAAGGGGGCAAATGAGAGTTTGGGTGAGAGGGTATCATTGAATTTAAGGGAGAATATAAAGATTTTTGGAAGGAGGTAAATAAAGTCCGTAATACAAGCGAACTAATGGGAACATCAGTGAAGGAGGAAAATGGGGAGATACTAACAAGTAGTGATGAAGTGAGTATTTTGAAGGTTTGTTTAATTTGTTTGATATTAGAGTGGCAGATATAGGGTGTTTTGGTCGAGGTGGTGTGCGAAATGAGGGGGTCAGGGAGAATGGTTTGGTAAACAGAGAAGAGACAGTGAAAGCTTTGGGGAAGATGAAAGCCGGCAAGGCGGTGGGTTTGGATGGTATTGCAATGGAATTTATTAAAAAAAGGGGGTGACTGTTTTTCATCGGTTGGTAAGGATATTCAGTGTATGTATGGATCATGGTGAGTGTTCAAATTACAGAGGTATAAGTTTGTTGAGTATTCCTGGGAAATTATATGGGAGGGTAATGATTGAGAGGGTAAAGCCATGGACAGAGCATCAGATTGGGGAAGAGCAGTTTGGTTTCAGAAGTGGTAGAGGATGTGTGGATCAGGTGTTTGCTTTGAAGAATGTATCTGAGAAATACTTAGAAAAACATAGATTTGTATGTAGCATTTATGGATCTGGAGAAGGCATATGAACACGGTTGATAGAGATGCTTTGTGGGTGGTTTTAAGAGTATATGGTGTGGGAGGTAAGTTACTAAAAGCAGTGAAAAGTTTTTAACAAGGATGTGAGGTATGTGTACAAGTAGGAAGAGTTTTGGAGAGAGGGGCAAGCATGCAGTGTGTTGTGGATGAGAGGGCTTGGGAAGTGAATCAGTTGTTGTTCGCTGATGATACAGTGCTGGTGGCTGATTCTTGTGAGAAACTGCAGAAGTTGGTGACTGAGTTTGGTAAAATGTGTGAAAGAAGAAAGCTGAGAGTGAATATGAGTAAGAGCAAGGTTATTAGGTTCAGTAGGGTTGAGGGACAAGTTGATTAAGGGGTTAAGTTTGAATGGAGAAAAACCAGAGTATGTGAAGTGTTTTAGATATCTTTGAGTGGATTTAACAGCAGATGGAATCATGAAAGCGGAAGTGAGTCACAGGATGGGGGAGGGGCGAAAGTTCTGGGAGCGTTGAACAATGTGTGGAAGGCGAGAACGTTATCTCGGAGAGCAAAATTGGGTATGTTTGAAGGAATAGTGGTTCTAACAATGTTATATGGTTGCGAGGCGTGGGATATAGATAGGGTTGTGCGGAGGAGGTTGGATGAGTTGGAAATGAAATGTGTGAGGTGAGGACAATATGTGGTGTGAGGTGGTTTGATCGAGTAAGCAATGAAAGGGTTAGAGGATTTGTGGTAATAAAGTGAGAGTGGTTGAGAGAGCATAAGAGGGTGTGTTGAAATGGTTTGGTCATTTGAGAGAATGAGTGAGGAAAGATTGACAAAGGGGATATATTTGTCATAGGTGGAGGGAATAAGGAGAAGCGGGAGACCAAACTGGAAGGATGGAGTGAAAAAGATTTTGAGGGATCGGGGCCTGAACATACAGGAGGGTGAAAGGCGTGCAAGGAACTCTATCTATCGGCCACGCCTCGCAACCATATAACATTGTTGCAACCACTATTCCTTCAAACATACCCATTTTTGCTTTCCGAGATAATGTTCTCGACTTCCACACATTCTTCAACGCTCTCAAAACTTTCGCCCCCTCCCCCAACCTATGATTCACTTCCGCTTCCATAGTTCCATCCGCTGCCAAATCTATCTAAAACACTTCACTTCCTCCATTTTTTCTCCATTCAAACTTACCTCCCAATTGACTTGTCCCTCAAACCTACTGTACCTAATAACCTTGCTCTTATTCACATTTACTCTCAGCTTTCTTCTTCACACACTTTACCAAACTCAGTCACCAGCTTCTGCAATTTCTCACACGAATCAGCCACCAGCGTTGTATCATCAGCGAACAACTGACTCACGTCCCAAACCCTCTCATCCGTAACAGACTGCATACTTGCCCCTCTTCAGAACTCTTGCATTCACCTCCCTAACAACCCCATCCATAAACAAATTGAACAACCATGGAGACATCACACACCCCTGCCGCAAACCAACATTCACTGAGAACCAGTCACTTTCCTCTCTTCCTACACGTACACATGCCGTACATCCTCGATAAAAACTTTTCACTGGTTCTAACAACTTACCTCCCACACCATATATTCTGAATACCTCCCACAGAGGATCTCTATCAACTCTTATCATACACCTTCTCCAGATCCATAAATGCTACATACATATCCATTTGCTTTTCTAAGTATTTACCACATACATTCTTCATAGCAAACACATGATTCACACATCCTCTACCACTTCTGAAACCACACTGTACAGAGCATCATGTATATATATATATATATCTGGCCCTCGTCTTGCATCCCTACACCACCGACGGGACTACAGTACCATCAGACATACCTATATTTGCTCTCACTGTGGGGACGGTGACATTTCTTTCCACTAGTCCATTAATACGCCCTGGACTTAAACCCTCTTTCGTCTGGTGTTTGTGAAAGTTTTTCAGTGAAAATATAAAGGAAAACTCCGTAGAACGATACAAACGAAATAGAACAACGCCAGGGAGTTATAATAGACAGAGAAATTGCTCCAAACTTTTCTTATATTGCTAAAAGTCCTAGCATACAGTATTATGTGATGAAAATATTTTAACGGAGGAAATGGCCTCAGAAGTTGGTTGGTGATCTGTTTGGTCTTAGGTATCAGGTGAATTCCTCGATGTTTTTGTGGCTCTCAGAATTTTGTTGTGTTCGTCAGGTGTGCACATGGCGGGAACCCTTGTCATATGACGTCTGGTTTTCCTCTGATTTCTCACGGATGTGCATTATTTCTACCACCCGCAGCTGGCGGAGGGGTTCCGGCTGGCTCTGGTGGTGGGAAAATTGTTGATTCCTGTACCTGTAACGCTGCTACACCACGCGACTGTGTGACACAACAACACCAGATGAATAGTGATGCTGTTTTACCCCGTAATACTGAGCATGCTTCTGTACTTCGTTACTTCCCACCAGCCGTCAAGTTAGTGCGTGGCTTAGTTTCGTAAGCCATCATCACATGTTGAGATGTGGATCGTATATATAATCAGGGAGAGACAGATAGTGGTGTGACGTCAATGGCAAGTGTTTATACTGGTAATTACGTATGGTGTGGGAGGCGGGCCAGGTGTGTGGTGTGTCCGCCACCGTACCCCTGCACCACCGTGAGAGGTGGCATAAAAATGTCTTGCTCTGATTCGAGCGTCAGCTGAATTGTCGTTATCTTTAGAGCATTCTCCTCCTGATAGTTGGTGGTGACGTAAGCTTTTTTCTTGGGCCGTGGCAAGATACTGTACTGTATACTTTTGAAGTTCTGACCTTCATTTTACTTTTATTATGATGAGTTGTATAGTTTTAAGATGATGCATACAGAAAAATATTTGTCCATAAACAACAAAATAATGAGATCTGGTGACGATCTCATTATTTTGTTGTTTATGGACAAATATCTGGTGACGAAACCGTCGTAATATAAACTAAGTTTTAATTATCTAGAAAAATAAGCCACTTAAAGTGTCATTCCTTATAATTCTTACCAGACATTGTGGTACTGGTGTGTTGCATGGTCACAACGTTGGGGACTGGATCTCTCAGTGGTGGTGATTGGGAGGTTCTTGACTGCTGTGATAACAGTGCGAGCGACTTTGTCATGTAGTCTGCTCATGACGCTGTGAAGCTTTGGACGTATAGGGTATGTGTGTGGAGGGTCTTATAAGATGTTGAGGGTAGATGTGTTGAGGGTCTTATACGATGTTGAGGGTAGGTGTGGAGGATTCTATATGATGTAAAGGGTAGGTGTGTGGAGGGTCTTATACGATGTGAAGGGTAGATGTGTGGAGGGTCTTATATGATGTAAAGGGTAGGTGTGTGGAGGGTCTTGTACAATGTGAAGGGTATCTGTGTGGAGGGTCTTATACAATTTGAAGGGTAGGTGTGTGGAGGGTCTTATACAGTGTGGAGGGTAGGTGTGTGGAGGATCGTATGCAATGTGGAGGGTAGGTGTGTGGAGGATCTTATGCAATGTGGAGGGTAGGTGTGTGGAGGATCTTATGCAATGTGGAGGGTAGGTGTGTGGAGGATCTTATGCAATGTTGAGGGTAGGTGTGTGGAGGATCTTATGCAATGTGGAGGGTAGGTGTGTGGAGGATCTTATGCAATGTGGAGGGTAGGTGTGTGGAGGGTCTTATACGACACTCGTGATGACGAGACCCAGGCTCGGGCCTCCGCTTGACCCAGGTATACCCATACCTAGCACCCGGGTGTAGCCTTACCTTGAGTCTAGTGTAGCCTTGCATAGAGCTTGGTCTGGCCTCGCTTTGACTTCGGTCTGGCCTCACCTTGATCCAGGTCTTACTCCGTCTTGGCTCGGATGTGGCTTCGGCCTGAGCTGGATTTGACATATCCTTGACCCGGGACTCGCCTCACCTTGACCTGGGTCTGATTTCACCTTGAGCTGGGTCTGACGTCAGCTTCGTTCGGGTATGTCGTCATCTGACGTGCAATACTGGGAATACCGGAGCACCAAGAAGCCTTTTAACTTATCAGACGTTTATCAGAGTAAACAATATCAACAACCAGGGCCATTTTTTCTAATGCAGTGCTTACAGCCATTAGAAACATCATTGGCTGTACACTAAATGAATTTAAAAAGGTCTGGAACAGGTGGTTTGTAGTGTAATATACACAGGCGGGGTTTGTGGGAGTCTGTACGTCTGTTGTTTTAGAGGATGGTAAGCTCCACCACCCCTGAGCATGGTGAGCGTCGGGTGTACCGTAGTGTAAGGCAGCCAGCGGTTCTGAGGGAAAACTTCATCCTCTTTAAGGATAACAATGGAGCTTACCAGCTGGCTCGAACGGTCTTTGGGAATGATGGCGATGGTATACAGCATTCCCTAACTTAATAATTCAGTCATAAGTTGTGGAATAGGCAGAGAGCTGTGGCACACGTGGGTAACATTGTGCGCCAGGTAAATCAGTCGCTAGACAAGGTAGGGTTATGACATGCTAACGTGCAGCGGATCTTCATTTTTATGTCCGTATTGATTCGACTGAGTACACGGGGCCCTCAGTACCTGTTTGAACTTGCCCATTTTCCATCTCTGTTTGTGCCTGTAAAGCCCGGCCCGTGGGGGTAGAAGTCCTCCAAAGGCGTCACCAAGTATTTATCCCGTCAGTAATAGCACGTCAGGTGCAGGCTGATGGCTATGTTGTCACTGACACTCATGTCGTAGGAAGAAGGAAAGCGAGCGTGAAGGTAGCTGCAAGTCTTGCTACAGAGGCGGGAGTGAGAACGGGTGTTCTTGAGTTTCAATAAGCAGAAGATAGCAACTTACAAGAGTAGGGGTACTTTGGTGATATATATATATATATATATATATATATATATATATATATATATATATATATATATATATATATATATATAGAGAGAGAGAGAGAGAGAGAGAGAGAGAGAGAGAGAGATTCACTAAGGTTATGGTGATGTATGCGTATTATGGTAACTGATGAGACATGTTTAGTGTTCTAGAGTAACGTTTTGCGTCCTGAGTGAGTGGTGTTTGGTGTCTGGAGTGTTAGGGTGAGTACTGTTTGTTGCGTGGAATGTTAGGATGAGTAACGTTTGGTGTTGCGATGAGTAACGTTATATGTCCGAAGTGTTGGATGAGTAACGTTTGGTGTCTGGAACGTTGCTGTAACATGACTGGTGCCTGGAGTGAGTACCTTGTTGGGTGAAGGTTTTTAAGTAGCATATAAATGATATGTATATATATATATATATATATATATATATATATATATATATATATATATATATATATATATATACAAACCTCCAACAGCCAGGATCGAACCCGGGACTCCTGTGTAACAGGCGGGAATGCTACCGCTAGGCTATGGTCCTGGCGGTAGGTAATATATATATATATATATATATATATATATATATATATATATATATATATATATATATATATATACAAACCTCCAACAGCCAGGATCGAACCCGGGACTCCTGTGTAACAGGCGGGAATGCTACCGCTAGGCTATGGTCCTGGCGGTAGGTAATATATATATATATATATATATATATATATTTTTTTTTTTTTTTATTATACTTTGTCGCTGTCTCCCGCGTTTGCGAGGTAGCGCAAGGAAACAGACGAAAGAAATGGCCTAACCCCCCCCCCCCCCATACACATGTATATACATACGTCCACCCACGCAAATATACATACCTACACAGCTTTCCATGGTTTACCCCAGACGCTTCACATGCCTTGATTCAATCCACTGACAGCACGTCAACCCCGGTATACCACATCGCTCCAATTCACTCTATTCCTTGCCCTCCTTTCACCCTCCTGCATGTTCAGGCCCCGATCACACAAAATCTTTTTCACTCCATCTTTCCACCTCCAATTTGGTCTCCATCTTCTCCTCGTTCCCTCCACCTCCGACACATATATCCTCTTGGTCAATCTTTCCTCACTCATTTTCTCCATGTGCCCAAACCACTTCAAAACACCCTCTTCTGCTCTCTCAACCACGCTCTTTTTATTTCCACACATCTCTCTTACCCTTACGTTACTCACTCGATCAAACCACCTCACACCACACATTGTCCTCAAACATCTCATTTCCAGCACATCCATCCTCCTGCGCACAACTCTATCCATAGCCCACGCCTCGCAACCATACAACATTGTTGGAACCACTATTCCTTCAAACATACCCATTTTTGCTTTCCGAGATAATGTTCTCGACTTCCACACATTCTTCAAGGCCCCCAGAATTTTCGCCCCCTCCCCCACCCTATGATCCACTTCCACTTCCATGGTTCCATCCGCTCCCAGATCCACTCCCAGATATCTAAAACACTTCACTTCCTCCAGTTTTTCTCCATTCAAACTCACCTCCCAATTGACTTGACCCTCAACCCTACTGTACCTAATAACCTTGCTCTTATTCACATTTACTCTTAACTTTCTTCTTCCACACACTTTACCAAACTCAGTCACCAGCTTCTGCAGTTTCTCACATGAATCAGCCACCAGAGCTGTATCATCAGCGAACAACAACTGACTCACTTCCCAAGCTCTCTCATCCCCAACAGACTTCGTACTTGCCCCTCTTTCCAAAACTCTTGCATTTACCTCCCTAACAACCCCATCCATAAACAAATTAAACAACCATGGAGACATCACACACCCCTGCCGCAAACCTACATTCACTGAGAACCAATCACTTTCCTCTCTTCCTACACGTACACATTCCTTACATCCTCGATAAAAACTTTTCACTGCTTCTAACAACTTTCCTCCCACACCATATATTCTTAATACCTTCCACAGAGCATCTCTATCAACTCTATCATATGCCTTCTCCAGATCCATAAATGCTACATACAAATCCATTTGCTTTTCTAAGTATTTCTCACATACATTCTTCAAAGCAAACACCTGATCCACACATCCTCTACCACTTCTGAAACCACACTGCTCTTCCCCAATCTGATGCTCTGTACATAGCTTCACCCTCTCAATCAATACCCTCCCATATAATTTACCAGGAATACTCAACAAACTTATACCTCTGTAATTTGAGCACTCACTCTTATCCCCTTTGCCTTTGTACAATGGCACTATGCACTATGTGTTTGATGATATATATATATATATATATATATATATATATATATATATATATATATATATATATATATATATATATTCCTGGTAAATTATATGGGAGGGTATTGATTGAGAGGGTGAAGGCATGTACAGAGCATCAGATTGGGGAAGAGCAGTGTGGTTTCAGAAGTGGTAGAGGATGTGTGGATCAGGTGTTTGCTTTGAAGAATGTATGTGAAAAATACTTAGAAAAGCAAATGGATTTGTATGTAGCATTTATGGATCTGGAGAAGGCATATGATAGAGTTGATAGAGATGCTCTGTGGAAGGTATTAAGAATATATGGTGTGGGAGGCAAGTTGTTAGAAGCAGTGAAAAGTTTTTATCGAGGATGTAAGGCATGTGTACGTGTAGGAAGAGAGGAAAGTGATTGGTTCTCAGTGAATGTAGGTTTGCGGCAGGGGTCTGTGATGTCTCCATGGTTGTTTAATTTGTTTATGGATGGGGTTGTTAGGGAGGTGAATGCAAGAGTTTTGGAAAGAGGGGCAAGTATGAAGTCTGTTGGGGATGAGAGAGCTTGGGAAGTGAGTCAGTTGTTGTTCGCTGATGATACAGCGCTGGTGGCTGATTCATGTGAGAAACTGCAGAAGGTGGTGACTGAGTTTGGTAAAGTGTGTGAAAGAAGAAAGTTAAGAGTAAATGTGAATAAGAGCAAGGTTATTAGGTACAGTAGGGTTGAGGGTCAAGTCAATTGGGAGGTAAGTTTGAATGGAGAAAAACTGGAGGAAGTAAAGTGTTTTAGATATCTGGGAGTGGATCTGGCAGCGGATGGAACCATGGAAGCGGAAGTGGATCATAGGGTGGGGGAGGGGGCGAAAATTCTGGAGCCTTGAAGAATGTGTGGAAGTCGAGAACATTATCTCGGAAAGCAAAAATGGGTATGTTTGAAGGAATAGTGGTTCCAACAATGTTGTATGGTTGCGAGGCGTGGGCTATGGATAGAGTTGTACGCAGGAGGATGGATGTGCTGGAAATGAGATGTTTGAGGACAATGTGTGGTGTGAGGTGGTTTGATCGAGTAAGTAACGTAAGGGTAAGAGAGATGTGTGGAAATAAAAAGAGCGTGGTTGAGAGAGCAGAAGAGGGTGTTTTGAAATGGTTTGGGCACATGGAGAGAATGAATGAGGAAAGGTTGACCAAGAGGATATATGTGTCGGAGTTGGAGGGAACGAGGAGAAGTGGGAGACCAAATTGGAGGTGAAAAGATGAAGTGAAAAAGATTTTGTGTGATCGGGGCCTGAACATGCAGGAGGGTGAAAGGAGGGCAAGGAATAGAGTGAATTGGATCTATGTGGTATACCGGGGTTGACGTGCTGTCAGTGGATTGAATCAGGGCATGTGAAGCGTCTGGGGTAAACCATGGAAAGCTGTGTAGGTATGTATATTTTGCGTGTGTGGACGTATGTATATACATGTGTGTGGGGGTTGGTTGGGCCATTTCTTTCGTCTGTTTCCTTGCGCTACCTCGCAAACGCGGGAGACAGCGACAAAGAAAAAAAAAAGAAATATATATATATATATATATATATATATATATATATATATATATATATATATATATATATATATATATATATATATATATATATATATATATATATATATATATATATATATATATATATATATTCGTGAAATACTCATGATATGTATATGTCACAGCGGCATATTTTGATTGTGTAATGAGAGATATATGTGTATGTGTCTCGGTGTAATCATGAGGATCACATATTTCTCATACGCTCGCTTAAGACAAGTGATGAGAATTTTCATCAGCTCCATAGACCTCTATCCTTGCTGGATGTTAGATACTCTTTTATTTGAAATGGTTCATTTTTCCTTCTGGGACTGGTGTAATGGCTTCATTACTCTTACGGTCTTGGCGTGAGCGAAGGGACCGTCATTAATGTCCAGGTAGGTTGGGGATGAGTGACACCCAGGCCAGCGGTATGACGGCCGCCCCCACACACCACCCTGTTACCCGACACCTGGTCGTCACGCCTGCTCCCTCACACCTCGTCCTTAGTAAACCATTGACTAAGTTATGGGTGTTTAAATGTGCTGCTAAGCTTTAGCTGAATCGTGGGTGTTTACGGGTTAAGCTTTAGATGAATTATGGGTGTTTGATTGTTATCAAACTTGGGCTGAATCATTCGGTGTCTGCGAGTGTTATAAAGCTTTAACTCAAGAGTACATACCAGGGATAAAGCTTTAACTGAATGACTTGCATCTATGAGGGTCGTTGTCGCCTCTCATTTTGGAATGATGTGGTGGTGGCGGGGGCGAGGAAGGCATGGGCACAGTCGTGGTGGCCTCATTAACGGGTAATTAAGCCTGATGGTGAGATCATTTCGGGTGAACAGGTAAATTATAGGTTGGCTAAGAGGGTGCTGGTCACTGTTAGGGTCGTCCTCCAGGTGAGGCGGCCGCCCGGGCCAAGACCCAGCCACACAGGCAAGAGGTTTACGTCGTGTGCGCTGAGCCAGTCTCTCTCTCTCTCTCTCTCTCTCTCTCTCTCTCTCTCTCTCTCTCTCTCTCTCTCTCTCTCTCTCTCTCTCTCTCTCTCTCTCTCTCTCTCTCTCTCTCTCTCGTTTTGTGATTACCTATTTGCTTCATATGGGGAGGGAGTTCTGCACTTGTGGCGCCCCATCTATTTTAACTTGATCTCCTATCATTAAACTACTTCAATTTTTGTACACTCAGCGTTTATTATTTATTCACTCTATAGAATTCTTTGCACCTCTTAATTTTTTTTATATTTCACTTAATTTCACAGTATGCCTTTTGGTTGTTCTATCCCTGCATCTCTCTAGGCACTGTTCACTGTTTATTCCATCCTACTGGTTTAAAAACTCAAGGTCACCCTTTATTCTTTCTTCCATTGTGGATATGTTTATGGTCCGTAACCTCTCAATGTAACTCCCGTCTTATGATTCTGTTGCCATAGTTGTTGCCATCCCCTTTGCATTCTCCTGGATTTCTTTCTGCTTCTTAAAGTGTGGTGACCAAGTTCAAGAAGCATATTCTGGTTTGACCCATAATGCGATGTGAACCTTTCGGTGCATATTTACAAATCCAAGTACTGGAATGCGATTCTGATAGTTACCGTCAGACTGTTTATCTCCTTTATAGATGTCTGAATGTGAGGTTCTGGTAACAGGTTACGTGCAGTGTCGACTACGAAGTCTCTGCGATGCACAGATGTCTGTAGCTTACTTCTTGTTAGACAAGATTCACGTTGGCGGCTTTCTTTCAGTGTGCCCCATCTTCGTTACCGTACACTTACTGTGGCCGAGTTTCTTCAACGGTGCATCGTATCACCCTTGAAGTTTGTTCAAGTCCCCTTGTAAGTTGATGCAATCCTCATTACTCCCCCCCCCCCCCCCCCCCTCGTGACCTTGGCATCATCAGCAAAGGAGCTGAAACAGAGTCCAGATCCAGATCTCTGCTTAAGTCACGCCTTGTAGCACACGATTGTTGACCCTAATTTTGTTCCCATCGAATTCGATGATTTTCAGACCATCGAAGGAATCTACCCCTTTTCATGTTTCTGTTTGATAATTCCAAATGCTTTTTTTGCAGTGCAGATATACACACTGCACCTATCCTTCTAATTTGTCTTGAAACGGAGCATCTCTCATGGGTGACTGAGATCCGCTTAAGCACTTTCTTCTTCACAAGGGCATCCGTTTGCTTAATTAATTGCGATATACAGGCCACACTTGTGAGAGAAACTGGTCTGTAGTTTAGCGCAACTTCCTAGTCTCCTTCCTTAAAGAAAGGTACGATACTTGCCTTCTTGCGCTCCCGTGTCACTTTGCTTAACCTCATAGGCACTTCGAGCATGTGGAATGGCTTCTCGAGCGTACGTGCGCACTTAATGCACTTATTGGATATACCTCAATAGGACCTTATACGGGTCAAGGTCCTTTACAGTGTGTGTTTGTCTTTTCTCGAAATTTGAAGTCTTTCCAACACTTCCCCATTTCATTGCGATAGTGTTGGTGTTGTAGGTTCAGTGTGAAAACTCTTTTGTACTTGTCATGGAGCTGTAGTGTCTTCCAGTGGTAGAACACTTTTGTACTTGTCATTTAACTCCGCGCATATCTTTACGTCAGCCTTTGTATCTCTTCCCTCTGAATCCCGTTGCCAGATGGGCTACTTTTGAACGCGTTTTCATTGGTGGTGAATTTATGGTAAAGTTTTCAATGATGTGCGTAGTCCACCGTAATTCTCTGTTCCTTCTTTTATTATCCCGCTGTACTCATTCCTTACTTTCTTATACCCTTCAAATTGTGGCTGGTGTTAGTACTGCCTCCTGCATCTCCCGTGCCCCAAGCGTAGTATATGAATGTGTGTATGTCTTGTGATTTTAGGAAAACCTTTAAAGTAGTCAGACAACGCAGTGAAGCAGATCAAGAGTATGTAGAGTTTATTTGATTTTTTGAAAGATGAAACAGTTAAAAGGTAATAAGAGATAAAAAGATAAAAAGTAAATATATAAAGGTAGATTGTGTGATTAAGAAGGTTGTACAGAAGCTGCAGGTATAGTTGCATGAACAGGGGTAGCATTGGGTAGAGGGCAGTAGCACAGGGAAATATGAGTGTTAGAAGCTGAACAACTGTTCCTTGAATGAGATTGACGAATGGAGAACAAAGTGCCGTAGTGATTGAGGAAGAAGACCCGAAGTGATGTGTATATTCGGTGAATGTGACGGCAGGAAAATAAGCAGTGACAGAGCACAGTTGACGAAAATTGAATAGGATAAGAGTAGAATAGTAGTTTTTATCTTTTTAAAGCAGATAAACTAGATACAGGAGAATGAGGGTTATGTTGTGTGTAGGTAAGTGTCTAAGAACAAGGTTAAGTTCTGGAAGACTTTTCAGTGAAGGTGTTAAGGGAAAGATGAAATGGAAGAAAGTGGGCGCGGAGAGTTAAAGCGCTAGGGAATGGTCGAAATTCAGGGTAGAATTGGTGCGAGCAAGCAGACAGGAAAGGCATAAAATTAAGGGTAAATTGGTTGTAGGCAAGCTCCCAATTTCCCAATTTCACCCTATAAGATGACCTGGACGTCAAACTGCCAAAATGATGATAAAGTGGAAGATAAACAAGAAAATGGACGGAGAGTCAGCCAAGGCAATGTGACTGAAGTAACCAGAGGCTGGGTAGCAGTGAGTGACTGGAAAATACGCCATGGCATCCTGGACTCAAAGACAGATTTTATTTTTTACCTTTAGTTTGATAAATTTTCAGATTGCGTGTCATGAGCTGGCACACACTTACCTGTAAGTTTGTAAAGTTCATGTAAGTCCATGTCATAGTTATAGTAAGTTCTACTTGTAAGCTCAGAGACCAGTGAGAGACACTGTAGGGAGTCACTTTGGTGTATGAAGATGATGAGGGAAAGGTTGCAAGAATGGGATTACATGTGACTAGCTATACAGCCATCTAAAGATTAGTTTTGTTACTTGGATATGACGAGATTTCATAAGAAAAGTACAATAGAGGGCCATTTACGTGTATATAAGTAGCCAGGAAAGGGTTATAAGTCTGTGGCAGTTATGTTTATAAAGGAAGCCGTGGTGGCGTAAAACTTTGCTGCATTTGTATGTGGGAGAGTAACCCAGGGGAAGGGTGGAACAGTGAATCGTCTGAGTGTAGGAAAGTAGCCAGGGAAAAAGCGTAAGAATAGGGGGATGATCGTAGATGTATGTAATTAAAGGTGCTGACGGTAGTGTTGGTGGAAGTAATGGTGGTCTGTCAGTCAGATGATCAACCACGGCCTGCCTCTTGTCAGCCGTGGGTGCCTGACCACCTGCCGCTGTGTGGCGGGCTAGCCAAAGGAAAGGCGTGGCGGAGAATGGAAAAGGGAGGAGCGTAATAAGGAGGAAGCTACGGGTGGACAGAGGCGGGACTTGAAGGGAAGAGATTGAAGAAAGTTGAGGATGAATGATATAGGGTGGAACAAGATGTAAGAAGCAAAGGAAATGAAGTTGCACTTGGGAAAGGCAAATGACAGAAAACCTTGTAGTCAGTGACGAGAATATCAGATGGAGGACTTAAGTAGTGTCCAGCTTATGGAAAAGAGACAGTAGAGCAGCTTCAAGGCTCGTCCCGACCCATCACTATAGGTGGAGACTAGATGATAAATGAGAAGGTTCCTCCCGACTCATCACTATGGATGGAGACTGGATAGTGAAGCCGAAGGATCCTCCCGACCAATCACTATAGATGGAAGCTAGATAGTAAAGCCCCTCCTTACCTACCATCATCACTGGAGACAGGGTAGTAAAGCTGAAGGCTTCCCTTTACTCGCCAGTATAATTGGAGATTCCCAGTACAGCAGAAACCACCGACCCACCATTATAGTTGTAGATGGGATAGTACAACAGAAGACTCCTCCCCACCTATCACTATAGATTAAGATAGGCTAGTACCTCAGAAGACTCTTCCCCACCCACCACTGTATGTGGAGGTAGGTTCCCACCCACTACTGTATGTGGAGGTAGGTTAGTGCAGAAGGCAAAATACTCCTCCCCACCCACCACTCTGTCGGTTGGAGGCTACGCAGCAATGGACAGCAGCACGTTTTAGCAAGGCTCACGAAGCCGATATCACTCGTGTTTACAGCCGCCGAATCACAAAATGGGATCTGAGCAGAGGCAGACGGCTGGGTCCCTCCGAGACTGCTTTATACAGAGGTTGCTGTGTCTTGTAACTGAAAGAAGATCTACAGAGTAGTATGTTATTAAGAAGTTGTGATGAGGAACTGAGAAAATATCAGGCAACACATCACAGTCACAAGCTGGTTGAAATTCCCCGCATGAACTACCACTTGTACCTAATGCTTCGATGAAGCTCACTTGTTACTGCCGTAGTTATCAAGAACCTTTAAGTATACCTAAATCTGAATGCACTCTCACTGGGATCTTACTTAAGAACTTTTTCGGCATATCGTAAGGTTATGCACACTTACCTACATCGCACTTAGGAGCCTCATTACTGTACCTTAAGCTTAGTTTACTCTTTACTTAAACTGTACATAAGAGGTTTTTCTTTATGCCCTAAGCGTGACGCACACATATTCGTGTCGTAATTTAGAGTCATAAGTTTAATGCATGCTTACTCTGGTCGTGCTCAGGAACCATTTCAGTATACTCAAACACTGAAACACTGAGTACCTGCATTTGATTTTTATTATATATTTTTTTCTTTTTTAAAATATGAGTCGAGGATTAGCAAGGATCAAAGGCACGGGTCTGCGCGGAACATTAAGACGCGAAATTTTCGCCAAGTTACGGCAAGTGTTTCATCCGAAGACCGAGTGAGCGCCTTGTGTGATGCCATAATTACAGCCTTCCATAATCGTCCTTCTGTCCTGCCTGAACAAAAGAAATGGCCGAGGAGCTCTTATGGGCTGGCGTGGCGAGGGCCATTTTATTCAACTACCCTGGCCTTATAGCGACGAGCCGACCATTAATGTTATCCTCATGACCACGACGGTACCACCCTTGAGCCCGACGGTACCACCCTTGAGCACGACGGTACCACCCTTGAGCACGACGGTACCACCCTTAAGCACGACGGTACCACCCTTGAGCACGACGGTACCACCCTTGAGCACGACGGTGCCACCCTTGAGCACGACGGTACCACCCTTGAGCACGACGGTACCACCCTTGAGCCCGACGGTACCACCCTTGAGCACGACGGTGCCACCCTTGAGCACGACGGTACCACCCTTGAGCACGACGGTACCACCCTTGAGTACGACGGTACCACCCTTGAGCCCGACGGTACCACCCTTGAGTACGACGGTACCACCCTTGAGCACGACGGTACCACCCTTGAGCACGACGGTGCCACCCTTGAGCCCGACGGTACCACCCTTGAGCACGACGGTACCACCCTTGAGCACGACGGTACCACCCTTGAGCACGACGGTACCACCCTTGAGCACGACGGTGCCACCCTTGAGCACGACGGTACCACCCTTGAGCACGACGGTACCACCCTTGAGCACGACGGTACCACCCTTGAGCACGACGGTACCACCCTTGAGCACGACGGTACCACCCTTGAGCACGACGGTACCACCCTTGAGCACGACGACACGAGTCTTCACCCTTGAGCACGACGGTACCACCCTTGAGCACGACGGTACCACCCTTGAGCACGACGGTACCACCCTTGAGCACGACGGTGCCACCCTTGAGCACGACGGTACCACCCTTGAGCACGACGGTACCACCCTTGAGCACGACGGTACCACCCTTGAGCACGACGGTACCACCCTTGAGCACGACGGTGCCACCCTTGAGCACGACGACACGAGTCTTCGCCACAAGAGTATTAATACTGCTGAGATCGAGAGTCGTATCGTCGCAACGATTCGACGGTATAGCCGCCATTAAAGACGACGGAATGAACCTTGTGCACGACGCTACGACCCGTTACTCCCCTGATACTAGAGGGTCGTCAGATCTTGATAATCAGTAAGGGCCCCACCGTCGTGCTCAAGGGTATGAGAGAAGGGGGAGGAGGTAGTGTGTGTGTGTGTGTGTGTGTGTGAGAGAGAGAGAGAGAGAGAGAGAGAGAGAGAGAGAGAGAGGGGGGGGGGTCTCGAGAAACAGGGAGGGTGAAAAATGAGTTATTTACGAGTGTGTAGAAACAAGTGGCCGGTCATTTACCGGAGCTGGGCCGGCGGCGTGGACAATGCTGAATTACAGGGTGGGGCCGACCTGGCCTGATGAACCTATTGTCGCACCCACCCCACTTCACTCATCTTACCCACCCTACCCACCCACCTTTTACCTTCCCTTACCTACTGCTCACTCCTTCCCTTCACCCGTTTCCTGCTTCCCCTCCCTCCGCGTTCCTATACCCCCTTCTTGACCTGTCACTACGCCAGTGACGTCTTAAGCTCTCATAGCAACTGGGCGCCCTCCTGTTGTTCCCCTCACAATAGGGGGACATCTGTAGCTCTTTGCAACGCCGTTGTGAAGTGCTCTTACAACAACGGGGACGCTCTGTCGCTCTCACTGCGAGGTCGTTATTTGGCAGGGTAGCAACGATGGCGCTTGTCAGTCTCTCTGAAGCGCCGTTACGTGAGCTGCTCGTTCACCGGCGACGTGTTCACCCTCCAACACACGTACTGTATTGTGCCTTCTCAACACAAGCATCATGTTTTCTTCCCCGAGTATACCAACATGCTGTGCTCTCAGTCTACCAAAATCTTGCGCCCTCAATAAACCGACATGTTGCGTCCACCCCGCATGGTGTTCCCTCATTTAATTACTAAATTGCGTCGTCTTTACAGCATCTTGTGCTCTCGTTAAACCAGCATATTGCGTCCTTATAATATGTTGCGCCCTCAGTAAACCAGCTTACTAGCACTTTCAGTTGACCAACGTAATGCGTTTTCCTTGCAACATGTTACACACTCAGTAAACCAACATATTGCGTCTCTTACATCATGGTGGTCTCTTAGTAAACCAACATACTGCAACCCCCTTATAACATGTAGCGCCCCCAGCGGCCAGTACAGACCGAGGTCATGACATGACTTGCTGGATGAGTTAGTGTGAATGTATTGGTACGGATGATGAGTAGAGACATGCGTCATTATGTGTGCGTACTTTGTATATTTGAATAGTAATAGTCTGCCCCGAGAGAAAAATAGAAGAAATAAGGTATGACAACACAGTGTTCGTGTTAATCAACATCCCACATATTGCAAGGAAGTGTTCGTATTCGTCACCATCCCACATATTGCAGGAAAATGTTCGTATTCAACATCATGGATAGTTCAGGAAAACGTTCTTGTTCCTCAACATTCCAAGAACCTGCCACTTATCTGCACATGTATCGTTAGAGGAGACGTATATAGCAGACCAGGCGTGAAATTTGTCATTGTATTTTATCATTGGTAAGCTGATAATTCCTGTGATCTTTGTACCTCCCAGTGAGAAGTGGGAGGAGAGGGAAGGAAGGGCCTGGGGGAGAGAGAGAGAGAGAGAGAGAGAGAGAGAGAGAGAGAGAGAGAGAGAGAGAGAGAGAGAGAGAGAGAGAGAGAGAAGGATGAGGGGAACGCGTCCGCCCTTCTAATTGTAGCCTTTGAGACTTTCCGCCATTTTTCCAACATTCGCCTGTCATGCATGCTTGCGATGGAGTAGATTTTATTTTCCTAGTCACACTAAGGCTTGCCTCACCCGCCATATGGTAAGTCATGAGGGAGGTTAGTGATCGTCTCTCACGTCCCCCCACAACGCCAGCAGTGACTGTGTGTATCCTCAGGGAACACGGAGGACCTTGCACTGATGGCCCGTCTTGGGTCTGGAGTTCCTCCTCCTCCTCCTCCTCGTCCAGCACTGCTGTTGCCGCGGGTTGTGCTCGGACCCAGCCATCCACAGGTTAGATAGCGCCAGTAGCCAGCGCTCCACCAGTAGCCAGTCGTCGATGGATAACTACTACTATTACTACTACTACTACGTAGAGGTTGTGGACGTGCGTTGGTCAAGAACCGATATCCTCATGGAACCATCCCTGGGTTGTCGTCAGTTAACGAGTGGCAGGGGTTGTCGGGCTTTTCGGCCAGTTATCAAGTGGTGTGTGTGTGTGTGTGTTTTGGTCAGCCATTTACGGAGTGGTGAGAGTGTGTGTTGGTCAGCCAGTAAGAGCGTGTTGGTCAGCCAGTTAACGAGTAGTGAGAGCGTGTTGGTCAGCCAGTTAGCGAGTGGTGAGAGCGTGTTGGTCAGCCAGTTAGCGAGTGGTGAGAGCGTGTTCGTCAGCCAGTTAGCGAGTGGTGAGAGCGTGTTGGTCAGCCAGTTAGCGAGTGGTGAGAGCATGTTGGTCAACTAGCTGTTACCCTGGCTGGAGTCAGCCAGCAACACGCGTGAAACCCTAATTACATAGCATTGGTAATGGGTCTGGTCGGGTGGGGTGGCTGCTGTAGAGAGGGCCGCCACCCGGGTTTATGATGGTGTGGTTGGTCGCCCGTGACCCATGGGCGTGACCTGACCCGAGCGTGGGCGGCGGGGACCCTAGGTGGAGGGGCGGTGCAGCTGTCACAGGGCCTCAGCTCTCTCTCTCTCTCTCTCTCTCTCTCTCTCTCTCTCTCTCTCTCTCTCTCTCTCTCTCTCTCTCTCTCTCTCTCTCTCTCTCTCTCTCTCTCTCTCGTCAATCTACCCACGATCGGGCAAGCATTATATTACCTCCTCGAGGACTGTCTATCATGTCGCGTATATTTCAAGACTTATGAATACGTACCTCCCTCTATTAAATAATGATGGCCTGGTCTTTGACCTGACCCTTAAGGGTCATAGCTATTAATGTCTTACAATATGCATGAAATATTAGATATGCATAAAATCTTGGTTCTCCGCTGGTGTATTTTAACACGATGCCTGTGTTAGTGTTTAATTGTGTGCGCTTCAAGATCAGTGGAAAATGGAAGCGGACTGGAAGGTGGTATTGATTAAAGAACCGTACAGCAGAAATGCTCGGTCTGAAACCATTTATTATTTTGATAGACCATGACTAGGATATGAGAGAAAGAAACTGGTATTCATATATATCCTGCATGTTGTTGAAGGCGACATGGAGGGCATGGAGTGGAGGGGCTTAAAACCCTTACCTCCTGTATTATCATTTTCCAAAAGAAGTTCCGGAAGAAAAAGCTAAGTGAGAGTTTTTCTCATAAGGGTAGTTTCCTCTGTGCCTGACGTAGGCGCGGGGAGGATGAGCAGGTTCAACAGAAGAAAGATGACTGTCATTAGTGTATTTATGATTTAGTTTTATGTTGTAGGGTTAGGGGGCTGTTACTGTAAATGGTGTTGATGTGGACAGCACTTGGTGCATGATGAACTGTAGTATCAGGACAGCACTTGGTGCATGATGAACTGTAGTATCAGGACAGCACTTGGTGCATGATGAACTGTAGTATCAGGACAGCACTTGGTGCATGATGAACTGTAGTATCAGGACAGCACTTGGTGCATGATGAACTGTAGTATCAGCCTCTTAGTGGTGATGATCTTAACATACGCTTGTTTCTGGTGGCTGCCTGAAGTAGATATTACTGATGGCTCTGATGGTTATGATCATCATATGGTGATGGTGAGGTTGGCTTTGGCAGTGTTGATATTTCTGCGGTGCCGGTGATTTTTACGTCATATTGTTGATGATGTTGATGCGGGTGATTGTATCAGCCATTGGTTGGCGATAGTGGCGTGACGTTGATTTTATCAGATGTTGTTTTGTTGATGGCTGTGATGGTATGATTATTTTATCAGCTGTTGTACGAACGATATTGAGGATGTCTCTGGTGGTACAGGTGTTTTTTTTTTTTTTATTTTATGGCGTATGGACGAGGAGGCGGGAGTGATTGTGTGAGGTGGAGAGGAATAAGGTGTTCGATATATAGTGGGCAAGTTTTATGGTACAGTTGCAGTTGATCGTGTGAACTCTTCGTCAGCGGAGAATGAAGTTGACTGAAGACAGATGAGTGTTGTGTGTGTGTGTGTGGAGAGAGAGAGAGAGAGAGAGAGAGAGAGAGAGAGAGAGAGAGAGAGAGAGAGAGAGAGAGAGATCATGGTAGTAGACGGAGTTGGAAATGGAAAATAGAAACTCTTTGCAGAATTTATGGATTTTGAAACAGCGGAGTATAAAGTTTAGGAAGCTTAGACAGTGTGTAAGGTGCTTGTCAGACTTAAGTCTTGGGCAGCCTCTGTTGTGGAATTAGTGCCTGTGTGTGAGTATGGCGTGGGGTGTGTGTCTTTGGGCTGTTCAACCCCCGTGAACACGACGGTACGACCCACGATCACGAAAATACAATGGTTTGGTCTTTGACCTCAAACTTAAGGGTCAGGTCAAAGGCCATACCATCATACCATGAGTGATTGCCCTCTTGAGCTTATGACTCGGAGCTTCGTGCTTAAAGGTGGCACCAACCCATGTGCTCTCTAGAAAGTTGAGGAAAGAAAATAGATTTAATAGCGCTATCTTTGGACTGTGGTTTCGATGCATAACAAATGACAGCTAGAGGAGGATTGCGGGAGGGTGTGGCCATTTTTTTTGTCTGTTTCTGGCGCTATCTGGCTGATGCGGGAAACGGCGATCAAATGTTTAAAGGAAAGTATTTGAACCGTCTTGTGGTAGGTTGAAGAGGGAGGAACTTAGGGATGTCTGTTTTTCACAACCTCTTCCCTACCACTGATTGCCGTCCGTCCTTTGTGTTCTGCCTCTGGTGTCCGGTTATTCTGTTTGTTTTTTCTAAACACTTCGAAGATCGAGACAAGTTTCTCCTTCTGCACTGGGGACACTCGCTCACCAGCTGAATTAACACTTGGAGGAGAGAAGCGTCATTCTCATCTCTCGCCTTTTGTCCCCCCCTTCCTCCTCCTCCTCCTCCTTCTCCTCCTCGAAATCCAAACCTGTTGTTCACTCGATTCATCCCCCCCCCCCTCCATTAGGATACCCTTTTCCTCACGGAGATGGAGTGGCTGAGGGGAACCGGTCACCGTGGCGCTACTCCGCGCTTTGGGTGGTAACGTAAACCAGCGTCGACCTGCGTAAGCGGTTGCCCGCCAGAGACAATGCCTTCCTGATTGGATTAACTTGGTGAGCAGCATACCCTCTCTCTCTCTCTCTCTCTCTCTCTCTCTCTCTCTCTCTCTCTCTCTCTCTCTCTCTCTCTCTCTCTCACACACACACACACACACACACTGGATAGTTCTCCTGGCATGAGGGTGTTGTGTAGGGGGTTAGAGGTGGTGGGAGTTTGGGTGTGAGGCATGAGTAGGAGCGGCCACACTCTTTGGGACAGAGCCATGCGCCGTTCAGCAGTGCATGGTATGTAGAGGCAGGCGTCGCACATTTGTTTTCCTTGCCAACTTGTTCCCATGACGTTCTGATGGTCCTTTATTCTGCATGACACCTGTGTACTGCGTTTTTTATGTGGTGGCACCTGTATACGGCTTCTTAATCTGGTGACACTTGGACACGGCGTCTTTAATCGGGTAACACCTGTATACGGCGTCTTTAATCAGGTGACACCTGTATACGGCGTCTTTAACCTGGTGATACATGTATATCACGTCTTTAACTTGGTGACACATGTATACGGCGTCTTTAACCTGGTGACACATGTATACGGCGTCTTTAACCTGGTGACACATGTATACGGCATCTTAAGTTTGGATGACACTAGTATATGGATCTTTATTGCAGAAGACTTCTGTATAAGGTCTTTAATCTGGTGACAGGTGTATTCTGGTCCTTGTCCCGGATGACACCTGTATACGGGTTTTTAATCCGATGATACCTATACGGGTCTTTAATCCAGCGATGCTTTTTATACGGGTCTTTGTCTCGGATAACATATGTAAACGAGACCCTAATCCGATGACAGTTTTATACGGGTCTTTAATCGGGATACCTTTATGTCGGTCTTTAATCCGATGACACTTGTATACGGGTCTTCAAGTCGGATGACCCTTGCGTACGGATCTTTGATACGGTGACACTTGTGTACGGATCTTTAATCTTCTGGCATGTGTAGATGGGCTTTTGATATGGGTGCCCCTGTACACAGGTCTGTACAAAGTACATCGATGATGGTCTTTTATTCGTCATCTTTTCTTTTGGTAATGGCTTTAGATAACTTATATGTTATCAAAGCTTTGTGACGTCTAGCGACATCTGTATAAAAAGTCAGTTTGGCTTCACCTGTATATAGAAAACACCTTGTGCGTACGTGCTTTTGCACTGAATTTTAGTGTTGCCGTGGGCGTGATCCCCCGACCATGGTCATAATGTATGGCCATTCTCTCTTGGGAGGCTCTGGTGGATCATGTTTTTTTGTCCTTAATATGAGGAGAGCTTTTGACAAACATTGGTCTCGTGATCTTATCTGTAAGCTTCGTTCTTTTGGCGCTCCTCCTCCACTGTGTCCTCTCATGTCCAGCTTCCTCTATAGCCGGTCTGTAATTGTCGATAGATCGACCTCTCCCTGTTTCCTTATCAGCACCGGTGACCCTCTGTGTTCTGTTCTGTTTCCTACAGTCTTCCCCCTTTTTCTATCAGCGATTATATTGCGGCCAGTGTATGCTCTGGCATGGCGGAGGCAGGATGCACAAGCCCATGTATCGCTGGTGTTGACAATTAAAACTTTATGAACTGTTTGCACCTGATGAGACAGATTGTCTCCGTGAAACACTGTGCATATATATATATTATCCCTGGGGATAGGGGAGAAAGAATACTTCCCACGTATTCCCTGCGTGTCGTAGAAGGCGACTAAAAGGGGAGGGAGCGGGAGGCTGGAAATCCTCCCCTCTCTTTTTTTTTTTCCAAAAGAAGAAACAGAGAAGGGGGCCAGGTGAGGATATTCCCTCAAAGACCCAGTCCTCATCCTCTGTTCTTAACGCTACCTCGCTAATGCGGGAAATGGCGATTAGTATATATATATATATATATATATATATATATATATATATATATATATATATATATATATATATATATATATACATATATATATATATATATATATATATATATATATATATATATATATATATATATATATATATAGATATATATATCCTCCCCTCTCATTTTTTTTTTTTAATTTTCCAAAAGAAGGAACAGAGTAGGGGGCCAGGTGAGGATATTCCCTCTAAGGCCCAGTCCTCTGTTCTTAACGCTACCTTGCTAATGCGGGAAATGGTGAATAGTATGAATATATATATATATATATATATATATATATATATATATATATATATATATATATATATATATACATATATATATATTTTTTTTTTTTTTTTTTTTTTTTTTTTTTTTGCCGCTGTCTCCCGCGTTAGCGAGGTAGCGCAAGGAAACAGACGAAAGAATCGCCCAACCCACGCACATACACATGTATATACATACACGTCCACACACGCAAATATACATACCTATACATCTCAATGTACACATATATATACACACACAGACACATACATTTATACCCATGCACACAATTTACACTGTCTGCCTTTATTCATTCCCATTGCCACCTCGCCACAAATGGAATACCATCCCCCTCCCCCCTCATGTGTGCGAGGTAGCGCTAGGAAAAGACAACAAAGGCCCCATTCGTTCACACTCGGTCTCTAGCTGCCATGCAATAATGCCCGAAACCACAGCTCCCTTTCCACATCCAGGCCCCACACAACTTTCCATGGTTTACCCCAGACGCTTCACATGCCCTGATTCAATTCACTGACAGCACGTCAACCCCGGTATACCACATCGATCCAATTCACTCTATTCCTTGCCCGCCTTTCACCCTCCTGCATGTTCAGGCCCCGATTACTCAAAATCTTTTTCACTCCATCTTTCCACCTCCAATTTGGTCTCCCACTTCTCCTCGTTCCCTCCTCCTCCGACACATATATCCTCTTTGTCAATCTTTCCTCACTCATTCTCTCCATGTGCCCAAACCATTTCAAAACACCCTCTTCTGCTCTCTCAACCACGCTCTTTTTATTTCCACACATCTCTCTTACCCTTACATTACTTACTCGATCAAACCACCTCACACCACACGTTGTCCTCAGACATCTCATTTCCAGCACATCCACCCTCCTGCGCACAACTCTATCCATAGCCCACGCCTCGCAACCATACAACATTGTTGGAACCACTATTCCTTCAAACATACCCATTTTTGCTTTCCGAGATAATGTTCTCGACTTCCACACATTCTTCAAGGCTCCCAGAATTTTCGCCCCCTCCCCCACCCTATGATTCACTTCCGCTTCCATGGTTCCATCCGCTGCCAGATCCACTCCCATATATCTAAAACACTTTACTTCCTCCAGTTTTTCTCCATTCAAACTTACCTCCCAATTGACTTGACCCTCAACCCTACTGTACCTAATAACCTTGCTCTTATTCACATTTACTCTTAACTTTCTTCTTTCACACACTTTACCAAACTCAGTCACCAGCTTCTGCAGTTTCTCACATGAATCAGCCACCAGCGCTGTATCATCAGCGAACAACAACTGACTTCCCAAGCTCTCTCATCCACAGCAGACTTCATACTTGCCCCTCTTTCCAAAACTCGCATTCACCTCCCTAACAACCCCATCCATAAACAAATTAAACAACCATGGAGACATCACACACCCCTGCCGCAAACCTACATTCACTGAGAACCAATCACTTTTCTCTCTTCCTACACGTACACATGCCTTACATCCTCGATAAAAACTTTTCACTGCGTCTAACAACTTGCCTCCCACATCATATATTCTTAATACCTTCCACAGAGCTTCTCTATCAACTCTATCATATACCTTCTCCAGATCCATAAATGCTACATACAAATCAATTTGCTTTGCTAAGTATTTCTCACATACATTCTTCAAAGCAAACACCTGATCCACACATCCTCTACCACTTCTGAAACCACGCTGCTCTTCCCCAATCTGATGCTCTGTACATGCCTTCACCCTCTCAATCAATACCCTCCCATATAATTTACCAGGAATACTATATATATTATTAGGGTAATATAACGAATTTTGATAATTTTGATATTTCAAAGACTTAAGTCTGAATATGGCATGATTTTTTTTTTCATAAACGTAGTTCAGATATATATATATATATATATATATATATATATATATATATATATATATATATATATATATAATATATATATATATATATATTATCCCTGGGGATAGGGGAGAAAGAATACTTCCCACGTATTCCCTGCGTGTCGTAGAAGGCGACTAAAAGGGAAGGGAGCGGGGGGCTGGAAATCCTCCCCTCTCTTTTTTTTTTTTTCCAAAAGAAGGAACAGAGAAGGGGGCCAGGTGAGGATATTACCTCAAAGGCCCAGTCCTGTGTTCTTAACGCTACCTCGCTAATGTGGGAAATGGCGAATAGTATGAAAAAAGAATATATATATATATATATATATATATATATATATATATATATATATATATATATATATATATATATATATATATTTTTTTTTTTTTTTTTTTTTTATACTTTGTCGCTGTCTCCCGCGTTTGCGAGGTAGCGCAAGGAAACAGACGAAAGAAATGGCCCCACCCCCCCCCCCCCATACACATGTACATACACACGTCCACACACGCAAATATACATACCTACACAGCTTTCCATGGTTTACCCCAGACGCTTCACATGCCTTGCTTCAATCCACTGACAGCACGTCAACTCCTGTATACCACATGACTCCAATTCACTCTATTTCTTGCCCTCCTTTCACCCTCCTGCATGTTCAGGCCCCGATCACACAAAATCTTTTTCACTCCATCTTTCCACCTCCAATTTGGTCTCCCTCTTCTCCTCGTTCCCTCCACCTCCGACACATATATCCTCTTGGTCAATCTCTCCTCACTCATTCTCTCCATGTGCCCAAACCATTTCAAAACACCCTCTTCTGCTCTCTCAACCACGCTCTTTTTATTTCCACACATCTCTCTTACCCTTACGTTACTTACTCGATCAAACCACCTCACACCACACATTGTCCTCAAACATCTCATTTCCAGCACATCCATCCTCCTGCGCACATCTCTATCCATAGCCCACGCCTCGCAACCATACAACATTGTTGGAACCACTATTCCCTCAAACATACCCATTTTTGCTTTCCGAGATAGTGTTCTCGACTTCCACACATTTTTCAAGGCTCCCAAAATTTTCGCCCCCTCCCCCACCCTATGATCCACTTCCGCTTCCATGGTTCCATCCGCTGACAGATCCACTCCCAGATATCTAAAACACTTCACTTCCTCCAGTTTTTCTCCATTCAAACTCACCTCCCAATTGACTTGACCCTCACCCCTACTGTACCTAATAACCTTGCTCTTATTCACATTTACTCTCAACTTTCTTCTTCCACACACTTTACCAAACTCAGTCACCAGCTTCTGCAGTTTCTCACATGAATCAGCCACCAGCGCTGTATCATCAGCGAACAACAACTGACTCACTTCCCAAGCTCTCTCATCCCCAACAGACTTCATACTTGCCCCTCTTTCCAGGACTCTTGCATTTACCTCCCTTACAACCCCATCCATAAACAAATTAAACAACCATGGAGACATCACACACCCCTGCCGCAAACCTACATTCACTGAGAACCAGTCACTTTCCTCTCTTCCTACACGTACACATGCCTTACATCCTCGATAAAAACTTTTCACTGCTTCTAACAACTTGCCTCCCACACCATATATTCTTAATACCTTCCACAGAGCATCTCTATCAACTCTATCATATGCCTTCTCCAGATCCATAAATGCTACATACAAATCCATTTGTATCCATTTGTATGTTGTATGTAGCATATATATATATATATATATATATATATATATATATATATATATATATATATATATATATATATATATATATCCTCCGTGCTGTTTGCCATTTCCCGCATTAGTGAGGTAGCGCTAAGAACAGAGGACTGAGCCTTTGAGAGAATATTCTCACTTGGCCCCCTTCTGTGCGTCCCTTTTGGAAAATTAAAAAAAAAAAAAAAGGAAATATTTCCAGCCCCCCCCCTGCTCCCTTCCCTTTTAGTCGCCTTCATCTTTTGATTCTTGAACTTTATAGTGCAACCCTAACGTTTCTTTGGTCAGTACTTCATATTTCTGGGTGGGACCGTTGTGATCAAAGGTTGTACCGACGTGTTCAAAGATCGAGAGGTCATGTTTAAGAGTTGAACCGTCGTGCTAAAGGATCGGACGTCCGTACTAAAGGGTTGGACCGTCGTACGTACAGGTCGGACCGTCGTGCTAAAGGGTTGGACCGTTGTACTAAAGGCTTGGAACGCCTTACTAAGGGGTCGGACTGTCGTGCCAAAAGGGTCGGACTATCGTAATAAAGGATTGGACCGTCGTGCCACAGGGTCGGACCGTCGTGTTAAAGGGGTTCACTGTCGTGATCAAGGGTCGGACCGTCGTGCTTGAGAGGCCATGGTCTCAGGGCTTTCATAATATTCAGTTTTATGGAGATGGATGCAGTCTTGCTGTTGATCACTGTGGCTATCCTCCACCTGTTGCAGTGATCAGTGTGGTGGTGGTGGTGGTGGAAGTAGTAGTAATGGTAGTGAAGGTGAAAGTGGCATGTTCTCCCCTGGCCATCCCTCCTCCGTGACTGACACGTCGCAGTCTGTAGACATTCATCACCATAATCATTATCATCATTATCATCGACACCATCCCCATCTTGGTGCCTGGATGGACTATTCTCTTCGCCGGGACGATCGAAAGTGTAAGGTTGGGCGAGGCGGTGATGGCCCTTGTGTTCTCCAGAGAGTTGTTGCGGGTTCGTCTTGTGTTGCCCCCGAGGGGTCCTTGAGCCGCTCACCCCAGGATTTACACCGTGTCGAAATGGGCATATTAATCACGCTTTTAATTACCCTTTGAACGAGGCTCGTATTTCCAGTTTATGTTAGTTTTAGCTGGTTCCAGACGCTGATGGAGGGAAAGGGTTGGTGCGTTCGGTGTCGGGGTCCGGCAGGGCCTCGCGGGGTGGGCAAGGCCTGGCTAGCGGTAGTGTGGGGTCCGGCATGGGTGGGGAAGGGGGAAGACCTGGCTAGCGGTAGTGTGGGGTCCGGCAGGGCAAGGCACAGGGGAGGCCTGGCTAGCAATAGTGTCGGGTCCGTGGCAGGAAAAGTCCGGGGACTGGGGCCTCTGTGATTGAAATACATTATAGGTTACGGAGTGAGAAAAATGCTAATAAGAACTGAACACCATTGAATAAATTATTCATCAGTTTACACGGTGAGTGAGTGTGGGGTCCGGCCGGTGTGTAGTGGAAGAGGCCTGGCTAGCGTTAGTGTAGGGTCCGGCAAGGATGTGGGTGGAGGAGGAGGAGGAGGCCTGGCTGGCAGTAGTGTAGGGTTCGGCAGGTCATGGCACGGGGAAGGCCTGGCTGGCGGTTGCATGACCTAAACGGGTTTGGTCAAATTGAATACGTTGATGTTATCTCATGAGTGGCGGGGCGTGTGCTATTACTTCTCATGTAGGCGCTGCTAACCATACATCTTAGACGTAGTATTGCCAGACTTCGTCTAAATGTAAATAGATAAGAAGACGTAGATTGTTATATTCTTCACTGGGGAAGACTGTGGCGGGGAAGGGTCACAGCTTCACCATGGCATCGCTAGAAACATACTGTGTCCTCGTCGATGGTGGGGAGGCGCTAGGGCATGCCCTTCAATCATGCTTAATAAGTAACAAAGTAGCAGTACTTCAGTAAATAAGTAAATTTATTTTCAAGATTTACTCATGTAATTTTGTTGACTCACTTTTCTCAGATTTTTGCTGAAAATTGACTATTTTTTCAATACTTTTTGTCGTTTCCCGATTTAATGCTATGGCGCTAGGAACAGACTAACAAAGACATCATTTGCTTACCCTTGGACTGTAACTGTCATGTGTAATGCATCGAAACCAGAGCCCATCACCCACAGCCAAGCCCTACAGACTCTTCCATGGTTTCCCCTGGCTGCTTCATATGCCCTGGTTCAACCCACTGCCAAGGCTTATCCCCCCTTATACCACATCGATTCAATATATTTATCCCATGGACGCCTCACACCCTCCTGAATATTCAGGCCTCGATATCTCATACCCTCTTTAATTTCATCCTTCCTTCTCTCTCTTCTCCTCTTCCTTGTTCCCTCCTCATCAGACTGGTAGATTCTCTAAAGTCTTTCTTCGCTCGTCTTCTCCCTATGTCAGAACCATTTCAGCACGCTTCGGTAAGCTCTCACTCAAACTGCTCTTGCTCTCATGCCACCTCATCCTCCTTCCGCTGTCATTTCGTACACGATCAGGCCTCCTCACACCACATATTGTTCTTTGGGATTTCATTTCCGACACGTCCACCTTCTTCCGTTCTTTTGCAATTATATCCAAAGACTCAGATCCACACAGCAGAATAGACTTATACTTCGTTATTTTTTTCACCTGTGGCGTCTCATTACTCGCTGCTGGGAAGGTGGTTGTCATGTCGATGGATTTCAGTCGTGTCACGGGGCTTGAGTGTATTGAACTTGGCATCCATCCCTCCCACCAACAAGTAACGAGACGTTACTTGGTAGTACTTGAATCTAAGTGAATCCAGAATTAACCATCTTAACTGGATACTTTCCCATTTACCAACACAGGTATAATATTTTCAAGTTATTGGTCTCATATAACTTGTTTTATCGTAGCAAGTGTACTGTGACGTCTGCTGATACTGTGTATCTCTAGTTATTTTATCTTGTTCAGCTTTTAGTTATTTCTTTAATTTCATTAATTCATCACAGATACTCACCCAGTGATGGTGAGAGAGGACAGGAGTCGTCGAGCATATTCATTAGTATATTGTCTTCCAGTTTATCGTATTTCTGTTTTCATTTACTGTAGTGCATGTGAAAATGGTCTGCTTGTTCGTTGTTCCTGTCCATTAATTTTCGTTTTCCTTTGCAGGTATGTTGAGGGTTGGAGCGTGTGCGTGTTTGTGGTTGGTGGGTTGGGCTGTAGGCCTATCATCTGCCAGGGTCATTAAGGCCGTCAACGTCAAGCTACATCCACCAACCAAACATCATTAACACCTTCTTCTGTTGTTAACTATTCGTTGACCACATACACCCTCGCTGTGTATATGGCCCGTGTAGAGACGTCTGTGTGGAGGCCAGGTGGGTGAGCTCTCGACCAGTGTTGACTCAAGCATCACCATGTAGGGTATACTATATGGCCATCGTACAGGCTGCCTCTCTCAAGTAGATTTCAAATTGCTATGTTGCAGTAGTCCTTATGTTCGTTTTTTCTAACCTGGATATTTATAAAGATTACGTGGTCACTTTTCTCTTGTGTATTTTCTATTCATTCGATGTGTGCCTCTGCATGCATTACTGGGTATCTTGTGTCTTCTGTATTTTCCAGAAGCTTGGCCGCAAGTACGTAGCTCTATACTCATGACCCATCACTCGGTAGCCCATTGCCCTTGTAAACTACAGTTTGTATTTCTTGTTAAACTGGAGAGGATACATTGGAGTGACCACACAGGGGAGAGAGAGAACACCAGAGGCGCAGGGACGTTACTCTCCTCAGTCAGTCTGTGTCCTACGCTCTAGCCAGTGACTGTTTGTTGTTCGCGTGAGTGGAAGTAACAAATTTGGCAGACGTGTGTTGTTCATATAGAGTTCATCACATGGCTCGGCAACACTGAAAAATATCTTTGGTTTTAGGGTGGACTTTGTAAAAATGGCATGTAGAAATGCAAACTAACGAATAAATGAATAGATGAATAAACACAGACTGGGTAAATAAACTGGCCTTTCGATTCTTGTGATTATTGGAGATGTTATGGGGTGGGGAGATAGGTCGTTCTTCTGTCAATCCTTACCAGCGAGTCGACCTGATATTACGGGCGTGAGTTCCTGTAGACTTGTGGAGAAGCTTGGATATATATGTTCCGGTCATCTGAGTTATGATGAACTTGTGATGACCAACCGTCTATGATGGATCCCGGCTTAATGGCGAAAGGATTCTTTTGGCTGACTGTAAAGAACGAAGGCACAGTAGTATCTCCATGGTCAGTGGTGAACTTTATCATGGAACCTCCCAGCTGTTTATGACACTGGATGAGACCAGTTTATATATCAGTGTCTCTGACGTTTTCATAATTATGTTGAGCACATCGTCCACCAGTGTACATTTCGTACATGTTGGCTCTCAGTAACCCTGCGTCTCTCTGTTGGATCCATTACGGGAAGATAACTTGCGTTGCCGAATGTCGACACGCACCTTTCAACTCTGCGTTATAGACCAGCACCATGAACAGGCACTCTGTAGCAACGAACGGCCGACCCACAACTCGAGTCAGTATTATAGACCATCATCATGAAGAGTGCAACAGGAACTTTCGGAAAGTGGATATGAGGTGGGCTGCTAGTTCCCAGAGCGATGAGGTGGACTTAGGACCCACTGGAAACCATGGATCTCTCAGTAGGTTTATGCTAAGTGACCCTCAGTCCGCTGGAGTAATGGTTGAGAATAAAGATTGCGTGGGTGGCGGGAGAGGATGTGTAGGATATTATACTGAAGTACTTATATTGGCGTCTTGTAAAAGGCAAGAACCTTGACATTTTACTTCGGATGGTGAGAGGATATATCATTCTGCTTTGCCTTCTGTAGGAAGAGGGAAATGAATGATATAAGACATGTGAACAAGTTGTTCCAACACCTCCCATGTGTATGTATGTCAGGATGTTTTTAAGGAATCGCTAGGAAGATATGTGCACATTTTAACTTTTAACCTGCTATATTCTGAGGCACCTGGCCTATGAGTTACTCAGGCACGACTGACACAAATATAGGTGTAGGAACATTGGACATAAGCCCAGCTAATCAAGGGGCTTGACTGAGGTTTGTCAAAAGACCTTTTCGATAGGTTGATTGTCTGGGGTAAGACGTCCCTCCCACAACCAGGGCTTTTGCTGACTGGAAGAAGGAACAAAGTGAACCTGGGTGGACCCAGAGTGGATAATCCTGGCTCCTGTGAGGTCTTACATTGTGTGTGTGTAAGAGAACACGTCGGGTTTATGCCAGTGTCTTTGAGCCAACAGTGTGCCCAACCCTCCCTGCATGTGCTGCGCAGCGCGCCAGACGAGAGCTGACAATGCATTAAGTTTAATCTTGGCCGTTTAACATTAGTCATTGTAAATTTGTGTATATTGTCCAGAATAATAATAAAGATGTGAGATTCACTTTGTGTCTGCCAGCTGTATTAGGCTCTTATCACAACAGAATAATTCATAGTGCCTTTCTAGTGTTACATGCTAGAACTTTGCAAATTAAGTTATATAGTTCAAATATGGTCTATTGGCCACTCTACAGTTGGAGCTGGACAGACATGTTAAGAGCTACAGTTTCATGTCATGTTTATGGAAACTGAGAAATGTTTTTAGTGAGGAAAGATTGACCAAGAGGATATATGTGTCGGAGGTGGAGGGAACGAGGAGAAGAGGGAGACCAAATTGGAGGAGGAAGGTTAAGGTTGACATCATTATTATGACGTATTAGTGACGTATGAAGGATTTTTAGGGGGGGCCACGACATTCGTATGTCCCCCTCTTCACATTAGGGTACATCAGGTTCCTTGGGAACTTGACTAGTTTATCTTGATCAGATAAGCTTGAATGCAGTCCGGGAGCCTGACGGGGCTGGGGAATCATTCAGACAGTGATAGTTTTTGGAAGACATGTCTCATTCTTCAAGACCTCTCTTCAGGCTATCAGGCCTTGGAATTATTTACGGAAAACCGGTGTCTCGTTTTCACCGCCTCCCGTACTACTGGGCCTTGGTTCCAACTCCTCCCTTAATACACACCACCGTATCCTCTCTCCTTCTCAGTTGTCTGCTCTGAAAATCAAGAATTTTAATGGCGTTCATTGTGGAGAAATCTACATTGAATATGATATATATATATATATATATATATATATATATATATATATATATATATATATATATATTATATATATATATATATATATATATATATATATATATATATATATATATATATATATATATATATATATATATATATATATATTACTTTTATGACAACGGAATTTTATATTATTATAATGAAGGATAATTTTACGTGATTTTTAAATCATTTTCATAAGCATGGACCCTGCCTGGTGCATGGCATCGTTCGGGTAGGCCTTCAGTGGACCTGTGCGTGTGTGATGTGCAGTCATGGTGGTGACGTACCGTCTGGGCCCAGTCTTTATCGTCCTGTAATTATTGCTCTTACTCTTCCAAGTTGTACTCGTTTCTTTCCCATTTTATATATATATATATATATATATATATATATATATATATATATATATATATTTTTTTTTTTTTTTTTTTTTCTTTCAAACTATTCGCCATTTCCCGCGTTAGCAAGGTAGCGAACAGAGAACTGGGCCTCTGAGGGAATATCCTCACCTGGCCCCCTTCTCTGTTCCTTCTTTTGGAAAATTAAAAAACAAAAACAAAAGAGGGGAGGATTTCCAGCCCCCCGCTCCCTCCCCTTTTAGTCGCCTTCTACGACACGCAGGGAATACGTTGGAAGTATTCTTTCTCCCCTATCCCCAGGGATATATATATATATATATATATATATATATATATATATATATATTCGACCTGTTTCTATCTCCATTTCTTCATGCACTTGTCCCTTCTCCTTCTGCTATACGACTTTCAACTTCCTCAGATTTCTTCAAACTCTCCCACGTTTCCTATTTTTTCTCTTCATTCTCGTCTTTCTTTTGTTCTCTATTCCTCCACGTCCCTCCCCCCTTCATCATTTTGCTCTCCTACTCCCTCTTCCTCCTCCTCTCCCTTGCTCTACTAGTCCTCATTTTTTTCCTCTCGGATTATCCTGTTGTTTCTCTTCTCACCCATCTTTACCTGCCCTCTTCCTCCTGCTGCTACTATAAAGTGTCGTCGTCTCGCTCCTCCCTATTCTCCACCCTACTTTTTCTTTACCCTTCTCTTTCATCATCACCTCCTCCTCCTCCTCCTCCTGATTTTGCCCCATCCCCCCGACCTTTTTATCTTTCCATACTAAAGCAACTTTGCAGGACAATGTAACGTGGGAGAGCTGACAATATCGTCATCGTTTATAGCTGCAGTTTTATTGATGCTCTTGTGTGTGTGTGTGTGTGTGTGTGTGTGTGTGTGTGTGTGTACACAGGGAAGGGAGGTTTTGCTCTGGTGTGGTCCCTTCTCTTATGTTCTCATACAATATGTTGAACTCTGATGATCCCTGCTTTCAATTTATCATCGCTAGTTCCACGTCGTCCACCTCCCGGTTACTACAGGAGTATTTCTTAACATTTTATTTTCTACTTTTTTTCCTGCCAAGTTTCCTGTGTCTGCTAGTTCATTCTTTAGTTTTCGACCTTTACTAGTTCATGGGTTCCTACCCTAGTTTTGCGTCCTCTAGTTCATGGCTTCTTACCATAGTTTCGTGTCCACTACTTCGTGGGTTCCTGCCTTGGTTTTGTGTTCACAAGTTCGTAGGTTCCTGCCTTAGTTTTATGTGTCCACTAGTTCAAGGGCTTCTGCCTTAGTTTTGTGTGTCCAATAGTTCATGGTTTCCATCCTTAGTTTCCTGTGTCCATGCGTTCATGAGTTCGTTCTTATTTCACAGGAATGTCATTATCAGCAATTTTAGAACCTTTAAAGCCATGATCATTGTCTCCCTTCTTCTTCTTCCTTTGATAACTAAGTCTGTGGCAGCAGTCCTTTCCTTGTTGCTTGGTGTCTCTCTTGAGACGAATGTAGTCGCGATTGTGGGATGGCGTACCTCACAGTAGCACGAGGCACGAAGTGGTGTAATCTGACAGGACACACATTTTGGAGTTGGGTCTGGCATATACCATGAATATTTTCTGTGAACGCTTCCTTGTCCGTGTATTCTGAAAGTATCTCTTCTATGGGCATTTATTGATAAAAAGTTCACGTCACTCACAGCTTTCATCATGATGGTGGTCTAGTGGTAGGCTGGGTACCCCACGTCACTCCTTGGTTATGACTGCCATGCATTGTGGCGCCTGAGAGATATAACTTCATGACCTGACCTCCTTTTGCTGTGTCCTGTCTTCTTTGCTTAGTATTTAGCCGGACATAATTATTTCCAAAGTATATAAATTTACCAAAGTTGGAGCCTCTCTAGATCTATCTGGTAGTTTCTCATAGGCGTGAATCATGTTCCTCATTAGCCTGACCTAGCTTGTCACCTAAGGGGTAGCTGAGGCCCGATGACTGAGCCCAGCGGGACATCAGCGGTTACTTTCACCGTGGAGGAAAACACACCTGTCAACACACGCTCATGGGTCCTCTTAAGCTGAAGTAACATACGGTTGACCCGAGTCCTCATGTTTACGCTTGCCCGGAAGTTTTCTCCCCTCCAAATGATGGTGAAGTAGGGAAGGAAGGAGTCTTTTTTTTTTTTTTACATTTCATTTTTTTTAAGGACAGGTTCAAATAGGAGTCAAAGGAAATTCATTATATATCGCGGTAGAGGTGTGGCAATGATTCCGTCATGTGTCTTTACCTTGAACATATGTGATGAAGCAGCTGTTCGCGTCTTAATAGCAGTTCTGTGTCTGTAGACTGTTTTCAGTACAAGTTAGGTTGATGTCATTTCTTCTTAGGTTGTCGAAATTGCTCATTCATAAAATATTCAAGGGATTCTCACACTCCACACGGAATCTGTCAAAGATTATAACAACTTGAAGAAACTCATGAATGGGATCACTGGAAAGCTTGGTCCTCAGGTTACACTCGAAGATTATATACCCTGTCGGAGTGTTGGATATGGAGGACTGTACACTTATAAGTAAAACGGAAATGTGCCTAAAAGAGAATTTAGTGTATACTTTATGAGTCCAAGTATCTGGAGCAGCGCTCCTGCAAGCTCTAGAGTGACCGTGAACGAACCAATAGATGAATAGAAGATACCGGGTCAATATGTACTTGATTGATCAGTTTGAAAGTGGTTACGTTTGACTGACAAGAAGAGCAGGAGTACTCGTTAAGATGTGCAGGAAGAGACGAGCATCCGAATTCACCTCAAAAAAGACTCTGTGTGTGTGTGTGTGTGTGTGTGTGTGTGTGTGTGTGTGTGTGTGTGTGTGTGTGTGTGTGTAAGTGTGTGTGTGTGTGTAAGTGTGTGTGTGTGTGTAGTGTGTGTGTGTGTGTGTGTGTGTGTGTGTGTGTGTGTGTGTGTGTGTGTGTGTAAGTGTGTTTGTGTGTAAGTGTGTTTGTGTGTGTGTGTGTGTGTGTGTGTGTGTGTGTGTGTGTGTGTGTGTGTGTGTGTGTGTAAGTGTGTTTGTGTGTAAGTGTGTTTGTGTGTGTGTGTGTGTGTGTGTGTGTGTGTGTGTGTAAGTGTGTTTGTGTGTAAGTGTGTGTGTGTGTGTGTGTGTGTGTGTGTGTGTGTGTGTGTGTGTGTGTAAGTGTGTTTGTGTGTAAGTGTGTGTGTGTGTGTGTGTGTGTGTGTGTGTGTGTGTGTGTGTGTGTAGTGTGTGTGTGTGTGTAAGTGTGTTTGTGTGTAAGTGTGTTTGTGTGTAGTGTGTGTGTGTGTGTGTGTGTGTGTGTGTGTGTGTGTGTGTGTACTTATTGCAACTGTACGAGGAGGGAGTTTTGCGCATGTAGGACCTCATCTTCTGAACATTCTCTGCTGTCGAACGACCCTTTAAACTAATTTATGCTTTCATCTTTGACCAAATCCTCTCTCAATGTATTCCTTTCATCCACCGTTCTTATACTGTTGAAATAATGTGCATCTTTTTTTTTGTTTTGTTTTTTTGCTTAATATCATGTAGTGTCTTTTGGTTTGTTCGTAGATTTTTCGAAGAATTGATTGCTGTCTTCGTCGTCAGTCTAGTAAAAAAAAAAAAAGTTTGTGATCAGGTCACCCCTCACTTTTCTCTTTCCCCTATAACTCAGGTCTCTTAATTCTAGTACTATCTTCATTGCTCTCCCATGCATCTGATTATTTGTGTGTTCCGTGTGCGTCAGATGCGATGACCAGACTTGAGAACCATGGTTTAGATTTGGCCTGATAAAAGGATGTGAACAGGTTCGTTGGCTATATCTTTTATTCATATACTTGAATGCTCGTGTAATATTCTCCTGCAGGTTTGTCTGCTTTACCTCTGATGTAGGACTTTGGCGACAGGTAAGGGAGATTGTCAACTTTCAAGTCCTTCTGACACCAGGATTCTTGCAGCTTATTTTGTGTGTGTGTGTGTGTGTGTGTGTGTGTGTGTGTGTGTGTGTGTGTGTGTGTCGAGTGGAGGAGTGCAAGTATTAAAGTAAATCTTGACTAGTTTGCATAGTCGTGCTTACCTTCCCATCCTCTATCTGTTTCTGTGCGTTTTATATGTCGACTTTGGTGCTTGCTTGCCCAGTGGGTGGATGTGTGTGTGTGTGTGGCGTTGGGTAGTGGGAGGCGGTGTGGACGGCGGAGTGCGAGCGCTAAGGGTGGTCTTGGACAGGTATACAACACATGAGTTAGAGCCCTCGTAAAACTGTTCACTCGGGATCCTCTGCTGTAACCTGGCCACTTAGCTGCCAGACGCCAAGCGTTGGGTGGTCATCACACGACGCCACCAAGCACCACAACCTCCCCCCACCACCAACACCATCATGCTGCAGAGAGAGAGAGAGAGAGAGAGAGAGAGAGAGAGAGAGAGAGAGAGAGAGGAGAGAGAGAGAGAGAGAGAGAGAGACTTCGTGAGGATTAGCCTGCGTCGCTGGTGCATAAGATGACATAGTTATTGGTAATTTATTTTTTTTTTTTTCCGTTGGAGGCTCCAGTCACATGCTAAAGTCCAAAATCAAGGCTGGGCCTTAGTTGAAATACTAAGAGGTTAATGAAAGGGAAAAAGAGGAGACAAGGGAAAGTATTACGAGTTTTAGAGGAAGTGGAAAACCTGTCGTTTCAGTTGTGTCAGGTCATAGTTATTGAGAAAGATATGCCAGAGTAGAGAAATCCAAAAGCTCTGAGGTGTAGGGAAAGAAACAGTTATCAAAACGGCCCACCCTTGAGTTGCCAACGGCCAAACAGTAATCATGAGACGCAGCAGCTTTTCGAGTATTGCGTGTTCTAGCTAGTGGTGGGGGCACATGAGCAGCGAGCTCTCAGGAGCAAAAACCAAAGTAATACCTATAGAAGAGGTAGTGATCCAACATTGCGGCGTAGGGCAAGTGGGTCAAGTTTTGAAATTATCCTGGGATAGTGGATAAGTCGAACCGCTTTGGACTTAATTGTCAAGTAAGGATGCAGAGATTTAACCTTCCCAGATATGAGAGCAGTACTCCATACAATGATGGATCAATCCTTTTCATAAACGGTGCAACTGAACTGTTCAGAAGAAAAGTTTCGACATCTAAACAGGACAATCCAGTTTCTGAGGGGCTGACTTAGCTATTCCTGTAATATGGGGTTTCCATGAGAATGTAGATGCTACAGCTATAGCAATTATGTTCATTGAGTTAAGAGATGGAATTACAGAGCCGTTAAAGGAGAGAGGAAAGTTGTGAGGAATTTTTGGTAGAGAGATGGGTAGAAACTGGGTTTTGGAGACATTAACTTTACCGCTTTCCCCCTCTGAGATATCCTGTCCAAGTCTGAGTGTATTATGAAGTTGTGTCGAGACGAAATGCAGATCGAGTGAGAGAAGAAGGATCAGAATTGAAGGATGTGAAGGAATACATTGTTGAATCATTAGCGTAAGAATGCATTTGGTTATTTGTGGAAGAAAGGAACTCGTTGATAAAGAGGAGAAAAAGTGTAGGAGACAGAGCCGAATCTTGAGGGACACCACTGTTGATGGAGAAAGGGTAGAGGCTGATCCATCAACACCCACCGAGGTAGATCGGCCAGAGGAACCAAAATGAGGGAACGAAGCCAAAGCCAAAAGGCACAGATTCAGTACACGGAGACGTATGCCATCGGGATCATAAACCTTGCTTGTGTCTAGAGAGAGAAGCGGAAACGAGAACGAAAGATAGATGCAATGTCTTCAGGAGAGACACCTATAGTACCGTCAGAACGGAAAAAGAAGAGGAAAAGGATGCCTCAGTGAAAGGATGCCTCACTCTCACGGCAGGAGTTTAGATCGTGGAAAAAAAGATGAAGAATTTGTAGAATTGAGGGAGCAATAAGCGAAACAGAGGAAAAGTGTGTCAGTTTTTAGACAGACATCGAACCCAAGAACATTATGGTTTAGGGACTTAGGGTCCTTGAGGCGTGCGACAAGTGTGTCGATGGAGTAAGCACAGACTCCACCTTTGAACCGGAATCGTGAAAGGAGATTATCTTTGGATTTGAAAAGGGAACTAGTGAGAACATCATTACACAACTGGGTCTCGGAAAGAAGTACGATATAAGGAGAGGTACTAGACACGATGTTCAACGGGAGAGACCACGAATGTTGGTATAGTGAATGGTGAAAGAGGCAGGTCTGTCTATCAGGGAGGGGAAGGTGAGAGGGGCCGGGTCTACAACTGTCTAAGCCCTCACTCTCATTGGCAGTATACTTGTTACTTATAAACTGGCTTATTGTAGGGCAGCATATGTTTGCTGTGTATCGGCGAAGAACCTGAATGTGGTGTTACTGTTGCTAACTCCCACACCTGGAGGTTGGCCAGAACTTGATCTGAAAAGTGCTGTTCATGCTCGACTTGCAATACATACACGTTTCAAGGACCGTAATGATCATGATTCTTGTTAACAGAAGGTAATGTGTTTATTAAAGGTTGTTAGTGATGATTGTGATAATGGTAATGATCGTTAGTCATTTTACCTATTGTAATTGCTAGCTATTCTTATAAATGGTTATTGATGCCAATGTTAATGACAATTTTTGATGATGACAGCAACGATGGTAATGACAATAAAAACATTCTTCAGTTTGACTCCCATGTGTTGCACAGCTTGTTTGTTAAGAAGATTGCCATCCTCTGCACTTCGTTGCATACACTCTTGAGTTGGGAGTTTTAAGGAACACCTCATGTCTTGCCCTTCAGCACCTCATGTCTTGCTCTTCAACACCTCATGTCTTGCCCTTCAGCACCTCATGTCTTGCTCTTCAACACCTCATGTCTTGCCCTTCAGCACCTCATGTCTTGCTCTTCAACACCTCATGTCTTGCCCTTCAGCACCTCATGTCTTGCTCTTCAACACCTCATGTCTTGCCCTTCAGCACCTCATGTCTTGCTCTTCAACACCTCATGTCTTGCCCTTCAGCACCTCATGTCTTGCTCTTCAACACCTCATGTCTTCCCCTTCAGCACCTCATGTCTTGCTCTTCAACACCTCATGTCTTCCCCTTCAGCACCTCATGTCTTGCTCTTCAACACCTCATGTCTTGCCCTTCAGCACCTCATGTCTTGCTCTTCAACACCTCATGTCTTGCCCTTCAGCACCTCATGTCTTGCTCTTCAACACCTCATGTCTTGCCCTTCAGCACCTCATGTCTTGCTCTTCAACACCTCATGTCTTGCCCTTCAGCACCTCATGTCTTGCTCTTCAACACCTCATGTCTTCCCCTTCAGCACCTCATGTCTTGCTCTTCAACACCTCATGTCTTCCCTTCAGCACCTCATGTCTTGCTCTTCAACACTTCATGTCTTCCCCTTCAGCACCTCATGTCTTGCTCTTCAACACCTCATGTCTTCCCCTTCAGCACCTCATGTCTTGCTCTTCAACACCTCATGTCTTCCCCTTCAGCACCTCATGTCTTGCTCTTCAACACCTCATGTCTTGCCCTTCAGCACCTCATGTCTTGCTCTTCAACACCTCATGTCTTGCCCTTCAGCACCTCATGTCTTGCTCTTCAACACCTCATGTCTTGCCCTTCAGCACCTCATGTCTTGCTCTTCAACACCTCATGTCTTCCCCTTCAGCACCTCATGTCTTGCTCTTCAACACTTCATGTCTTCCCCTTCAGCACCTCATGTCTTGCTCTTCAACACTTCATGTCTACCCCTTCAGCACCTCATGTCTTGCTCTTCAACACCTCATGTCTTCCCCTTCAGCACCTCATGTCTTGCTCTTCAACACCTCATGTCTTCCCCTTCAGCACCTCATGTCTTGCTCTTCAACACCTCATGTCTTGCTCTTCAACACCTCATGTCTTCCCCTTCAGCACCTCATGTCTTGCTCTTCAACACCTCATGTCTTCCCCTTCAGCACCTCATGTCTTGCTCTTCCACCAATTTTATGTGAACGCAGTGATGACTGTTGGCAGGCGTTGTCCTTAGTGAAGAAGACTGTACACAAATGTGCGTCTTATAAAGCTCTGTGATCCACACAAATGTACACCTTTGAAGTTGTGTGAGTTGTTCTACTTCCTAAGCTTAACTTCTTCGCATTGCTGCCCAGCATTGTAAGCTCTGGTACAGGTTTTTAGCTTTACTGCATTGTATTGTGAGATTTACGATGTAGCTTTCTAAGCTGTCCTGCCTACTATTGTAAGCCTTACTAGATTGCTGTAACTGTTGAAGTGTTAAATTGTGTAACTTATCTTGGTACTCCTTGTCATGGTTCTGCCTGGTGTTCAAGGGTGCACACAGTTATTATATGTAGCATGTTTTCATCAGGCAAAAAACGTTTGTGAGAGGGTGGGAAGATATCATGTCACCTTTGCGAGTGTGGAAAACCTTTAGACCTGAGCAAGATAATTCTGTATGGAATGTGGTGAGGAATGGCGAGAGACTTGTGAATGGGGTTCCACCACCGTAGTCCAGTGACTGGCTGTGTTTTGGGTAGGATAGGCTGGGGGCATGTATGTAGAGGGTGGGTCCTGACCCTCACAGTTACTAATGAGCCGACGGCCCTGCTGGCATTACTAGTGTTGCTCCGTGTGTCAGACGCGTTGTATGTACCCGAGCGGGAGGTATCGATGCTTCGCTCTGTGATTAATCCATATGACGTTTTATTTCTTCCCATGCGGAGGTTCGAAAAAGGGGGAAAAAAAAATGAAAAAAGAAAATGATTATTATCAGAGTTGACAGTTGAACTGAAACTTTTTTTTTTAATGGCATGGTAGATAGAGAATGGTGAGAAGAGGGTAATGGGGACACTCACCGTGGCCCCCTCTCTCTTGTGCACATGAATTCGACTTCGGGATGAAACTACCCCACCAAACATCTCACTTCCGTGGTGAGCTGCCACCCGAGATCCCACGTCCCAGCGTTGCAGGGGAAGGTATTCGAAGATGTCTAATGCAGGTTTGCTGATACGGACTTTGTCGCCTAGTTCATGTACCCCAGGGTGACTTGTGTGTGTGTGTGTGTGTGTGTGGTATAGAACTGCTATAACCCGACCACTGCGATCGCTGTCAGAATATATATATATATATATATATATATATATATATATATATATATATATATATATATATATATATATATATATTATCCCTGGGGATAGGGGAGAAAGAACACTTCCCTGCGTGTCGTAGAAGGCGACTAAAAGGGGAGGGAGCGGGGGGGCTGGAAATCCTCCCCACTCGTTTTCTTTTTTTAATTTTCCAAAAGAAGGAGCAGAGAGTTGGGCCAGGTGAGGGTAGTCCCTCAAGGGCCCAGTCCTCTGTTCTTAACGCTACCTCGCTAATGCGGGAAATGGCGAATAGTTTGAAAAAAAAAGAAAGATATATATATATATATATATATATATATATATATATATATATATATATATATATATATATATATATATATATATATATATATTCCTATGAGTCCACGGGAAAAATGAAACTCGATAAGTTCCCAAGTGCACTTTCGTGTAATAATCACATCATCAAGGGAGACACACACACACACACACACACACACACACACACACACACACACACACACACACACACACACACACACACACACACACCATACACACACACCATACACACACACACACACACACACACACACACACACACACACACACACACACACACACACACCATACACACACACCATACACACACACACACACCATACACACACACACACCATACACACACACACACCACACACACACACACACCACACACACACACACACACACACACACACACACACACACACACACACACACACACCATACACACACACACACACACACCATACACACACACACACACACACACCATACACACACACACACCATACACACACACACACACCATACACACACACACACACCATACACACACACACCATACACACACACACACACACACACACACACACACTATACACACACACACACACACACCATACACACACACACACACACACACACACACACACACACACACATACGAGATATTTTACATCCCTGCGGCAGCTTCAGGGTACGTCATTTTCTGGACGGTCATCCTTTGAATTAACAAGTCCCACATATAAGACAATATTCCGTTGGCGGTTGTGGAATTCCTCAGTAAACACGCCAGTGTTAGCGCTTGTCAACATGTGTAGAATTAGTGAAACATTTAGTGGATTACTGGTGTAACGGAGAATGTGCTGTGGCCCTTAACTCTCCAGTTCTAGGGGTTAGAGAGGAGGCGTTTCCAGTTCTAGGGGATAGGGAGGTGTTTCCAGTTGTAGGGGTTAGAGAGGAGGCGTTTCCAGTTCTAGGGGATAGGGAGGTGTTTCCAGTTGTAGGGGTTAGAGAGGAGGCGTTTCCAGTTCTAGGGGATAGGGAGAAGGTTCCAGTTCTTAGGGTTAGAGAGGAGAAGTTTCCAGTTCTAGGAGTTAAAGAGGAGGCGTTTCATAGCGTTTTGTTTCGTTAGGGATGTAAAGTTATCTCGTCATAATTTATGTTACTGTTCAAGATAGTATGAATTGCGCGGTGTGAAGTCTTAGGTTATCGGGTTTCCTTTTATGTATAGATGTTTACTTTGTTCAGGTTTGTGCTGCCGTGAAACCTTTCTGGTATACTTTACGCTAGCGTATGTATAAGGCAATCACACACGCAGTCTGGTACTAGTCTGCAAATATTTATTACATGCCTCATATATATATATATATATATATATATATATATATATATATATATATATATATATATATATATATATATATACATATATATACATATACATATAGTATTTGTTCGCTGTTTCCTGCGTTTGTGAGGTAGTGTTAGAAGTATACGAAGAAACGCCGCATTCGATCACATCCATTTCTCGCTGTCATGTACATTGCACTGATTCATAGCCCCCATCCCCAACCAGGCCCTACAGACCTTTCCAAGGTTTACCCATTATGCTTCACACTCCCTTGATCAGTCTATTGACGGCCCGTCGACCTCTGTATACCACATCGTTTCAGTTCACTCCCGAGTACGCCTTTCACTCACACACACACACACACACACACACACACACACACACACACACACACACACACACACACACACACACACACACCCTCTTCTGCTCTCTCAACCATACTCTTTATTACCACACATCTCTCTTACCCTTTTATTACATACTCGATCAAACCACCTCGCATCGCATATTGTCCTCGAACGTTTCATTTCCAACACATCCACCCTTTTTCGCACAACTCTATCTATAGCCCATGCCTCGCAACCATATAACATTGTTGGAACCACTATCCCTTCAAACATATCCATTTTTGCTCTCTGAGCTTCAAACATATCCATTTTTGTTCTCCGAGATGACGTTCTCTCCTTCCACACATTCTTCAACGCTCCCAGAACCTTTGCTCCCTCCCCCACCCTGTGAATCACTTCCGCTTCCATGCTTCCACTCGCTGCAAAATCCACTCCCAGAAATCTAAAACATTTCGCTGCCTCCGGTCTTTCTCCATTCAAACCCACCTCCCAATTAACTTGCCCTTCAACCCTACTGAACCCAATAACCTTGCTCTTATTCACTTTACTCTAAACTTTCTTCTTTCACACACTTTACCAAACTCAGTCACCAGCTTCTGCAGTTTCTCACCCGAATCAGAAACCAGTGCTGTATCATCAGCAAAC
>NC_092224.1:6188301-6485801 GCF_036320965.1 Panulirus ornatus | reverse complement strand
AGGGGGTGACTGTGTTGTTGACTGGTTGGTAAGGTTATTTAATGTGTGTATGACTCATGGTGAGGTGCCTGAGGATTGGCGGAATGCGTGCATAGTGCCATTGTACAAAGGCAAAGGGGATAAGAGTGAGTGCTCAAATTACAGAGGTATAAGTTTGTTGAGTATTCCTGGGAAATTATATGGAAGGGTATTGATTGAGAGGGTGAAGGCATGTACAGAGCATCAGATTGGGGAAGAGCAGTGTGGTTTCAGAAGTGGTAGAGGATGTGTGGATCAGGTGTTTGCTTTGAAGAATGTATGTGAGAAATACTTAGAAAAGCAAATGGATTTGTATGTAGCATTTATGGATCTGGAGATGGCATATGATAGAGTTGATAGAGATGCTCTGTGGAAGGTATTAAGAATATATGGTGTGGGAGGCAAGTTGTTAGAAGTAGTTAAAGGTTTTTATCGAGGATGTAAGGCATGTGTACGTGTAGGAAGAGAGGAAAGTGATTGGTTCTCAGTGAATGTAGGTTTGCGGCAGGGGTGTGTGATGTCTCCATGGTTGTTTAATTTGTTTATGGATGGGGTTGTTAGGGAGGTAAATGCAAGAGTCTTGGAAAGAGGGGCAAGTATGAAGTCTGTTGGGGATGAGAGAGCTTGGGAAGTGAGTCAGTTGTTGTTCGCTGATGATACAGCGCTGGTGGCGGATTCATGTGAGAAACTGCAGAAGCTGGTGACGGAGTTTGGTAAAGTGTGTGGAAGAAGAAAGTTAAGAGTAAATGTGAATAAGAGCAAGGTTATTAGGTACAGTAGGGTTGAGGGTCAAGTCAATTGGGAGGTGAGTTTGAATGGAGAAAAACTGGAGGAAGTGAAGTGTTTTAGATATCTGGGAGTGGATCTGTCAGCGGATGGAACCATGGAAGCGGAAGTGGATCATAGGGTGGGGGAGGGGGCGAAAATTTTGGGAGCCTTGAAAAATGTGTGGAAGTAGAGAACATTATCCCGCAAAGCAAAAATGGGTATGTTTGAAGGAATAGTGGTTCCAACAATGTTGTATGGTTGCGAGGCGTGGGCTATGGATAGAGTTGTTCGCAGGAGGATGGATGTGCTGGAAATGAGATGTTTGAGGACAATGTGTGGTGTGAGGTGGTTTGATCGAGTAAGTAACGTAAGGGTAAGAGAGATGTGTGGAAATAAAAAGAGCGTGGTTGAGAGAGCAGAAGAGGGTGTTTTGAAATGGTTTGGGCACATGGAGAGAATGAGTGAGGAAAGATTGACCAAGAGGATATATGTGTCGGAGGTGGAGGGAACGAGGAGAAGAGGGAGACCAAATTGGAGGTGGAAAGATGGAGTGAAAAGGATTTTGTGTGATCGGGGCCTGAACATGCAGGAGGGTGAAAGGAGGGCAAGGAATAGAGTGAATTGGAGCGATGTGGTATACAGGGGTTGACGTGCTGTCAGTGGATTGAATCAAGGCATGTGAAGCGTACGGGATAAATCATGGAAAGCTGTGTAGGTATGTATATTTGCGTGTGTGGACGTGTGTATGTACATGTGTATGGGGGGGGTTGGGCCATTTCTTTCGTCTGTTTCCTTGCGCTACCTCGCAAACGCGGGAGACAGCGACGATGTATAAAAAAAAAAAAAAAAAAAATATAAATATATATATATATATATATATATATATATATATATATATATATATATATATATATATATATATATATATATATATATATATATATTGGAAAGGATCACAATTTTGCGCGTGATCAAGATATTCCTACGAGTCCACGGGGAAAATGAAACACGAAAAGTTCCCAAGTGCACTATCGTGTAATAATCACATCATCAGGGGAGACACAAGAGAGAAATATAACTGTCAGTTGATATACATCGAAGAGACGAAGCTAGGACGTCATTTGGTAAACATGTGATTGGACAATCACATGTTTATATATGTGTGTGTGTGTGTGTGTGTGTGTGTGTTCTGCAAGTACATTATGGTCAAGAAACTTGTTACTAATGGAGTCCATCACATCGCTGCTCCTGCGTTTACGTTGAGTGTAACCACGATGGTGGAAGCACCTCATAAAGGGGTTTGCAGGTTTGTTTGATGACAATTATGATGATGATAGCAATAGTCGTAGTGATGATTATGATATCGATAAATGAATGATAATTGTAATGTATATGTACATGTGTTTAAGCACTATGTGAAGGGTAGGACGACTTTGGAAGCGTTGTGTGTTGGGCTTTATAATGTAGGACCTTCACAAGGGACGAGTCCATTCTTATTCTGCAGTGGCTGGCGTTGCCGGGTCGTAGGCACATCCCACACTGAGCGTGTTGAACACCCTGCCGTTCCACTTCTGTCTTAGGGGAAGGAAACGACCACATTCTCCCGTCAAGGGCTGGCAGTACTACCCTGCACGACCCCCTGCTGCTCACCTGTCCCCTCCCTCGCCTGGTGGGTGGGTGGTACAAGTGGTGGGGCGAGGACAGACTTGATGACCTCTGCAGGAACCCACCGCAACCCACGGTACCAACCACAGCCTCCTGATACCATCTCCCTTCCTCCCTCCCTGACTGACCATTACCCACACCCCAACCCCTCTAATCCCCCTACCTGTCCCCATGTGGGACTTATCGTGGGAACCCTCCACCTTCCTCCCTCCCTACCTTCCTCTCTCTCCCTCCTCCTCCTACACGGTATACCTCCTCTCCATCTCGTCACGATCTCTCGAGGAGGAGGGAGTCAGGCAAGGATTATGGGAAAGTGATCTCGTCACGATCTCTCGAGGAGGAGGGAGTCAGGGTAGGATTATGGGAAAGTGATCTCGTCACGATCTCTCGAGGAGGAGGGAGTCAGGCTAGGATTATGGGAAAGTGTCCACAGTTTGAAGATTAAAGTAGTATTAGAGATGTAGTATCATGGAGAAATATTATCTTCATGTTTTCTTGCAGATTTTTAGACTTCATTGTCTCCTGCCACCGGAAATATTACTCCCTTTGGGACAATAGCCTGGCTTAGACCATCATACCGTGCTTAAGGGTCGTACCGCCCTGTTTAAGGGTTGTACCGCCATGATTAAGGGTCGTACCGCCCTGTTTAAGTGTTGTACCGCCATGCCTAGGAGTCGTACCGCCGTACTTAAGGGTTGTACCGCCGTGCTTAAGGGTCGTACCACCATGCTTAAGGGTCGTACCGCCATGCCTAAGGGGTCGTACCGCCCTGCTTAAGGGTTGTACCGCCATGCCTAAGGGTCGTACCGCCCTGCTTAAGGGTTGTACCGCCATGTCTAAGTGTCGTACCGCCCTGCTTAAGGGTTGTACCGCCATGCCTAGGAGTCGTACCGCCGTACTTAAGGGTTGTACCGCCATGTCTAAGGGTCGTACCGCCATGATTAAGGGTTGTACCGCCCTGCGTAAGGGTCGTACCGCCCTGCTTAAGGGTTGTACCGCCATGATTAAGGGCCGTACCGCCATGCCTAAGGGTCGTACCACCATGCTTAAGGGTTGTACCGCCGTACTTGAGGGTCGCACCGCCATGCCTAAGGGTCGTACCGCCCTGCTTAAGCGTTGTACCGCTCTGCTTAAGGCGCTGAATCTTTCCCGAAGTTAATTTTGTTGCGTTCTAACATGACCTTACAAGGCAGGTCAGACTGCGGAATTAGAATGCGTTCTGGGATCTTCCACGGCCCATATTTATGTGGTAAAGGAACTGAATTTACTGGGAACTGCTAAAAATCTTGAGGCCCTACTCCATGGAGTGCAGATGGGAGATGTATATTATCATCGATACCTAGAAAATTCTAAAAGAGTATAGTTTCTAACTTACTTTCGGAAGTAACATCTGACTGGCGTAGCTGTGGAATACCACTTCTAAAATCGACAAGTGTGCGTGATGCAGTAAAAGAGAGAACACCATAAGAGTCCGGGAGCTCAAGACTTTTCAACACTTTTCCTCGTATCATCAGAAACACAATGGGTTGCACAACACTTGAGAAGCTTCTAAGTGCACTGGGCAAGTACCTGCAAAGTATACCACACAATGGGTTGCACAACACTTGAGAAGCTTCTAAGTGCCCTGGACAAGTACCTGCAAAGTATACCACACAATGGGTTGCACAACGCTTGCGAAGCTTCTAAGTGCACTGGGCAAGTACCTGCAAAGTATACCAGACCAGCCAGGCTGTGGGGGCTATGTGGGCATGCGGGCTGCGGCTCCCAACAGCTTGGTGGACCAGCTACTCAATCCAGCAGCCTTGGCCTAACCCTTGGCTGCAGTGGTGAAGACCCCCGAAGACCAAGTCGTACCGCCTTGCTGAAGTGATTTAGAAAGCTGATTGAGATGGCGTTCTGTGGGCACAAGAGGACAAAAGCCACACGTTATAAGATAGCATTACTGTTAAGAGATTAGATCCAGTGTGAAGAAGAGATTAGGTAGTGTGGGTATATGGATGTGGGAAGAAGTGAGGTAGAGGGGGATATGTGGAGGGGTTTGGGGGGAGTTCGGCGTGTGGGCGATGACATAGAGTAATGGATGGGTGATGGGGAACTACGGGTGAGGGAGGAATTGTAGGTTACGGTAAAACTAGAGATAAGGGAGACGACAGAAGGATGATAGGTAATGGGAAAACTTGGAGTGAGGGAGACGACAGAGGGTTGATAAGGGAGACGATGAAAGATGATAGGCTATGGGAAATGCAGAGATAAGGGAGACGACCAAAGGATTATAGATAATAGGAAAAGTAGAGATGAGGGAGACAATAGAAGAATTATAGATAACGGTAAATATGGAGATGAGGGAGACCATGAGAGGAATGATAAGTAATGGAAAAACTAGTGATAATGAAGAAAACAGGAATTGTAGTTAATTGAACGTTTAGAGATAAGGAAGATAACCAATAAATAATGGACGTAGGTAATGGTTGATGGTAAGAGAGAGGATGTATGGGGAATGGTATAAACGTTAGGTGTGAGAGACGACAAGGATAATGGGCGGGGATAATCTTAGAAACGTAAGGTGTTGGGTGCCACTGATGAGAGTTGGACGGAGATAATGGGTGGATCATTGGGTGCGAGGGGCGGGAAATGTGAGGCACGCCTGCTGTCGGAGAGAGAGAGAGAGAGAGAGAGAGAGAGAGAGAGAGAGAGAGAGAGAGAGAGAGAGAGAGAGAGAGAGAGAGAGAGAACGGAGGATTAATGGCCTTAGGATAATGTCTGGCATGGAGACTCAGACCCATAATTCTCTACGTAATGAGACAGAAGTTGCACGATATGTTTTTTTTTTTGTTTTCAACTCTCCACCATGTGTGAGAGGCAGCATGAGATGGTATAAGGATACATGATGAAGAGAGAACTCGCATAATTTGTCATGCTGGAACCCATTTGATAGAGCTCCTGCAGCGCACAGGAAGCAGGCCTATTCAGCCATCAGGCGGGACCACAGGTTCAGGAAGTGAGGTGAGTGTTATTGTGGGATGAGTGTAAAGCAGTTAAGATGCAACTGTTCCATGTCCTCAGTGTAAGAATTACGTCCGGGTTATGACGGGTCCTGTAGTGTCCAGAACGTAGAGGAAAAAGTGTCACTCTCACACGCCTGGGATGTGTAGTTTCTGATGACTGTACGTCTGGTATGTTAGAATTGAAGACTGGTTTGGGACGGCAGCTTTTTAAGTGCTTGTAGTAGATTCTTTGCTCGGTGTATGTATGTAGGCAGTGTCACGTTTGCTGGGGGGAGGGGAATTTGTGAGTACAGATTGCTAAAGTATGAAGCATGGCTAAGTTAGTTTTGTTCCAACTTGGTGGTTGTTTATGGTATGGTTTAGGTGGGATGGGTGTTGAGTGTTTGTGATTGCGAGGCAGCTGGTGAATATTCTGTGGGCCCTGTTACGTATGGCTACATTTTTGTTATATTTACTTTTGACAGGATGAATGATAAGGTGGGTGAAGCATAGTTTAAGATGGAGCCGATGAACTATTTTTAAGGATGCTTTAAGATGCCAGTAAGTTCTTTTTCTTTAACCTGTCCGAAACTGGTAACAGTGTTTCATAAGGGCTTTTACGTTGTCTGTGTCCGCCCATGTGTCATTGTTGTGGGAGTGTGTGGTGTGTACGGTTGGTGCTAGATTGTGTGGAAGTGACCGACCATTCAAGATTATTGGAGAGTACGGGTCGGGTTCGTGTGTGTCCGAGGTTAAGAAGGTGATGGTGGATTTCTCGAGGGATTCATACACTTTGTTTTTAACAAGTCTGTGTTGTCATTAAGTGGTGTAATGTCGTATGCTTGTTTTTATCTCATTAGTGTCTGGATGTTGTGAGGTTGTATACATATGGGAGGACTTTTAAAGGGGAGATCTTGATAGAAAAAAGAAAAGAGTGAAGAGGGTTGCAGAGAGAGAACCGCCGCTTGGGGAACTCCATTGTAGAGTTTAAGTATTTTGGAGTGTGATGATTGTGGATGACTTACATGTCGGCCAGCTGTGAAATGGGTTAACCATTTTTCGTCGTCTTTTTGGAGGAGGAGGAGGTTGTCTTGAATCTTTTGTCTGAGGCTGTGTCGTGGAACAATGTCAAATGCCTTGTTGGCATCTGTTGTCCAAGGACAGAGAACAAGTCTACATGCCTGTGGTGGCCCATACTACATGTCTGTGGTGGCCCATACTATAATGTGTACCTCCAGGAAATATAAAGATACCCAAGCATTTACAAAGTAGTGCAAAAACAAATTTAAGTTAAAGCTTGCTTTGTGGCCGACCCTAGGTGGTGGTGGTGGAGGAGGAGGTATTCGACATGCGGTAAATCTCCGGACATCCCACGCGATATTCAGCAGCCACCATCACTCATTTTTGATCGAGTTGTTATTTTCATCAACACTGTATATACGATCTATCCATGCACTGTATCTCTACTACTACTGCTACATTTTTTTTCAACGTCTGAATATGTAAGTATATTTAACATGCGGTAAATATCCGGACATCCCACGCGATATTCAGCAGCCACCATCACTCATTTTTGATCGAGTTGTTATTTTCATCAACACTGTATATACGATCTATCCATGCACTGTATCTCTACTACTACTGCTACATTTTTTTTCAACGTCTGAATATGTAAGTATATTTAACTTTGAATGCGGAGGACGACAGTGTCACTGTGGCTAGCAAATTATGACTGTTCTTATCTCTTCTATGGATTAAATGTTTCATTGCCTTTGGTAACTTACTGGTGTAGTGGTATCACCACTGGCGTGTTTTTGAAGCTTCCAAGTTTAAAACGACGAAAGTCCAGGTTCTGCATAGAACGGGCAAGCCTCAGGAAGCCGTGTGCTAGAAGGAAAGGATTTGATAATGATAGGTCACACTTAGTCATGCAGTGATGATGTCAGCGATTTTACTTTAAAAAAAAGGCAAGGTACTCTTTCTCCCTCAGAGATGTTGATATATGGCACACCTTACCGGTAAGAGTAATTGAAAGCTAAACCTAAAAGTTCAAAAATACACTTGGCCTATTTTTGATCTCATAACATTGGCTAAAGTTCTTTGCACTTTAGATCTTTCCATCAATTACGAACAGCCCCAACAGGAATCTATAGTCTTTACTTATTTGCTTTCCATCGACATGCGGTAAATCTCCGGACATCCCACGCGATATTCAGCAGCCACCATCACTCATTTTTGATCGAGTTGTTATTTTCATCAACACTGTATATACGATCTATCCATGCACTGTATCTCTACTACTACTGCTACATTTTTTTTCAACGTCTGAATATGTAAGTATATTTAACATGCGGTAAATATCCGGACATCCCACGCGATATTCAGCAGCCACCATCACTCATTTTTGATCGAGTTGTTATTTTCATCAACACTGTATATACGATCTATCCATGCACTGTATCTCTACTACTACTGCTACATTTTTTTTCAACGTCTGAATATGTAAGTATATTTAACTTTGAATGCGGAGGACGACAGTGTCACTTTGGCTAGCAAATTATGACTGTTCTTATCTCTTCTATGGATTAAATGTTTCATTGCCTTTGGTAACTTACTGGTGTAGTGGTATCACCACTGGCGTGTTTTTGAAGCTTCCAAGTTTAAAACGACGAAAGTCCAGGTTCTGCATAGAACGGGCAAGCCTCAGGAAGCCGTGTGCTAGAAGGAAAGGATTTGATAATGATAGGTCACACTTAGTCATGCAGTGATGATGTCAGCGATTTTACTTTAAAAAAAAGGCAAGGTACTCTTTCTCCCTCAGAGATGTTGATATATGGCACACCTTACCGGTAAGAGTAATTGAAAGCTAAACCTAAAAGTTCAAAAATACACTTGGCCTATTTTTGATCTCATAACATTGGCTAAAGTTCTTTGCACTTTAGATCTTTCCATCAATTACGAACAGCCCCAACAGGAATCTATAGTCTTTACTTATTTGCTTTCCATCGAGTGTGTGTGTGTGTGTGTGTGTGTGTGTGTGTGTGTGTGTGTGTGTAGGTATCCATGTGAGGCTATCGCAAGTAGAGTGTAGGGAGAAAGAGGTCTGCACCTGACGGGCCCCTGTCTTTTTCTTGACTGTCATACAACTATGTATACTTCTCTAAACTTTGAGCGCTCACAAATTCATCTTTTAAACTTCTTTCGTTCATCTGCAGCTCTGATATTGCTAGGGTACATATTAACATATTTCCTTAAGAGTTTCTCGCTCATTTTCGTGTTATGACGTCTGGTTCTGCAGTTTCTTTTCATCTAACTGTAGAGTTTAGTGTGGCTGACCATGATTCACCCACGGTGTCCGGCCGGATTCGCATCCTGGACATGGTAATCGGCCCACAGTCAGTTCCAGCTGCTCATCCACTCGGCTTTGGTCGATAAATGGTTAGTGTGTGTGTTTGTGTGTGTGTACGCAAGAGTTAAAACAGGGCTCTCATATACTAGATTCAGAGAAAGGGCAACTAGAGTGTAAAAGTCTCTCTGTGTAACACAAATAGTGTTCACAAATATTAAAATGTATGCCTTACGTGTGTGTGTGTGCCTTTGTATTAATTCTGAAGGCGCCTCTCCTCATCCATTTCATCAAAAGAAAAGAAAAAAATATCAACATTTCTATTCTCATTGCTTGAGAGAGAGAGAGAGAGAGAGAGAGAGAGAGAGAGAGAGAGAGAGAGAGAGAGAGAGAGAGAGAGAGAGAGAGAAGGCATTTTTGGATCCCATAGCTCGAAAGGAAATAGCTTTTGTGCGATCATTAATATAGCTTCAGTTTGTGGGTGTTTGATTGGTTGCACGGAAGGATGAAAACGGTTTTTTCGTCCCGACGATATTCTGGTAACCGAGTAAATCAAGTAAATTGTTTGTGAGTTGGAATGAATATTCCTCGCGGTGAAACCGAGACCAGATTTAGGTTGTCTCATTTGCATATTGATTCGGTAATTTTAATTAATCCTGGGACGAGGGGCTGGGATGTCTTGACTCTAAACCTTATGAATAGTCAGAAAATTTCTTCTTCAGTCATTTGGCTGCGTTGCTTATACAGTGATCCTGCACGGTCGTCTGGCTGCTGTGTGTCCAGAGTGATCCTGCACAGTTGTGTGGCTGCTGTGCGTCCAGAGTGATCCTGCACGGTCGTCTGGCTGCTGTGCATCCAGAGCGATCCTGCACAGTTGTGTGGCTGCTGTGCGTCCAGAGAGATCCTGCACAGTTGTGTGGCTGCTGTGCGTCCAGAGAGATCCTGGACGGTCGTCTGGCTGCTGTGCGTCCAGAGCGATCCCGCGCAATGGGACAAATCCTTCATTTCCAGTGTAAGCCGGTCAGAAGGTAGAATGACACTAGCAAGGCATTCTTTGTACATCTGTGTGGTGGTAGGCCGTTAACCACAAACTGTCTGGCTAGATATATCTAAAGATTTGAGAGGGGTGTGGCATTAGGGTCTGATCTCTAAACTCTCTTCTTTCGACTTCCCTTCCTTTCCTCACTTTGTGTTTCTCATATGTCTGTTGTCTGGCCGGTCTATCTATATAATTAATTGTGCCTCAGTTTTTCCTTGTTAACAGAGTTCTGACGTGTTTCTGACGTTCTTACTCTTTATCAACAAATTACTGTAACTATTTGGTCAAGTCTTCGGGGGTTATTCTACCCCCAGAGCTCGGGTTGAGCCAAGGCAGTTAGGTTGGGTGTTTGGCCGATTAAACTGTTAGAAGCCGCAGCTTGCTGGTTATCTGTTTTCAACAGATGATCAGGTATCCTCACACGCTGTTGATTCTGCTGTGTACATCCCCTTTGTATCAGATCCGCCTTCTGTTTGTCTTTCCTGTTAAAACTACCGCAGTATTGACTCACATTAGGACAGGGTTCCCCAGTGAAGTTTAATGTCTCAAACACAACTTCTTTCAATTTCCGTTTCTCAGACCTCTCACAACTTCCCCATCTTTGATGACTGTGAAAGTTTACGACACAGCACAGTAAACACACTTGGCACTCTCGTAAGATCAAGTATATCTTGGACACCCCATATAATCCAGACAGCTAAGTCTTTCTTTAAGAAATTCAGGTTGTCGAATACTACTTTTGTATGTGACCGTACTATACGTGGAGAAAAGCTACGGCTGTTGTATACACCTTTTGTGGTGAGCTAGGAATGTGAATGACACCTCTCGGAGTACTTAAATGACACTTGTTTAGGTCAACTGGAGCTGTAAATTAACACCTGTCGGGATGAAATGAGACTTTTTATGATCTTGTCGGGTTAGACTGGGACTCTTACGACACCTGTAGGGGTAGATTGGGACTGTTAATGATACATGTTGGGATGTCTAGCGAGCTGCCGTTGACGTGTGTCGGAATATGTTGGCACTGTTTGGGATAAGCTGGAGCTGGCAGTGACAGCTGTTGGGATAAGCTGGAGCTGGCAGTGACAGCTGTTGGGATAAGCTGGAGCTGGCAGTGACAGCTGTTGGGATAAGCTGGAGCTGGCAGTGACAGCTGTTGGGATAAGCTGGAGCTGGCAGTGACAGCTGTTGGGATAAGCTGGAGCTGGCAGTGACAGCTGGTGGGATAAGCTGGAGCTGGCAGTGACAGCTGTTGGGATAAGCTGGAGCTGGCAGTGACAGCTGTTGGGATAAGCTGGAGCTGTTAATGACACCTGTCGGGGTAACCTGGAGCTGTTAATGACACCTGTCGGGGTAACCTGGAGCTGTTAATGACGCCTGTCGGGGTAAGTCAGAGCTGATTATGACACTTGTCTGGGGAGGTTGGGGATGTTAATGACACCTGTCGGGGCAGGTTGTGGTTGTTAATGACACCTGTCGGGTGGTTGTTAATGACACCTGATCAGAGTACATATATGGGAATTACTTGAGATAATTGAAAGTCATTTACATCGTTGAACACTTTTTTTTCTTTTGATTAAATGAAAAACATATTCGTAATGTGTAGGAGTGAAAGTGTAGGTGTAGAATTGTGGGAGCATTGTAAGGGCGTGAAAGTGTGGATGAGAAAGTGCATGTGGTGTGCGTCGTGGTAAAAGTATGTGTAGGTTGAAAGTATATGTGTTAGGTGTAGGTGTGGAAGTGTAGCTGCTATGTGAAGTGTCAATGTTTATTTGCAGATGTTTAGTGTACGTGTGAAAGTGTAATTGTGTGTAGGTGTGGAAGTGTAATTGTGTGTAGGTGTGGAAGTGTGTTATGTGTAATTGTGAAGGTGCGGATGTTAAGTTTGCTGTGTATGTGTAGGTGTGGAAGTGTGTTATGTGTAATTATGAACGTATAGGCGTGAATGTGTAGATGTGAAAGTGTGGGTGTTACGTGTAGTTGTGAAAGTATAGGCGTGAGAATGTGTAGAAGTGAAGGTGTGGGTGTTGTGTGTAGGTGTGGAAGAACAGATGGTCTGTGTGGGTACGGGAGTGTTGGCAGGGTTCGGCCAGAGAGGAGGGCGAGGAGGAGGTGATGAGGCGAGGAGGGGCAAGGGATGAGTCCCCCCCAAACACACACACACACACACACACACACATACACACACACACACACACACACACACACAGGACAACAGCCACAGGGCCGCCTGGATTACCCAACCTGAAAATGTAATCGTATCACTATTGACTTCTCCCAAGTCTCGCATCCTTCTTAGCTCGACCCTCGACTTATACACATTTTTTTTTTTTTTTTGTCATGTTTTAGGCTCCAGTCAAGGACAGAAGTCCACATCGAGGCTAGGCCTTAATGGAACTGTGAAAAGGAACAGAAAGGAGGAGAAATAATAAGAGGAAACGTATTTTTGTTTTAGATTCGGCAGATGAAGAGTTGTAGTTGTTAGGAAAGACATGAAGAGGTAAAGAGTTCCAAATCTTTGCGGTGTAGGGAAGAAACATATCACAACGGTCCCCCCATGAGTTGCCAACGACCACACAGTAATCCTTTGACGCAGTAGCTTGCTTTGATCTAGCTCATGGCGGGGTCACTCAAACAACCAGTTCTTCATATGAGACAGAGTGAACCAGCACTAAGGTGTGTCGTATCTGAGTAAAGTATCGAGGCCAGATTAGAAGAATTAACACACCCGGATTGCTTTGGATTCGACTCTTTCTACTAAGAATGTAGAGTTAGAATCTTCTCAAATAGGGACGAATCAGTTCTTTGAATAATTGAAGCAGGTGTTAAGAAGATTATGATTTACATCTGAAAAAGATCATGGTTTTCTTAGAGGCAGACTTGGCTATCTGTGTAATGTGGGTTTCCAAGATGGTTTGGATGATACAGTTATACCAAGTTTCCCAAAAGAGATGGGGAGATTTGTAAGGGGTTTTAGAGAGACGGAGAGAGACTGTTATTTTAGGCATTCAACGTGAACTAGGTTGCGTCTGACCCATTGGGAAAGCCTCTCCAAGCCCTCGAGTGTACAGAGGAAGTTGTGAAGGGACGAGACGCAGATTAAGAGATAGAAGATGAAGCAGATTTGAAGGAAGCGGAAAGTGTTGATATGAGAACATCTTCATCTGTTCAAGGAAGAAAACTGATGCGTAAAAAAGAAGAGTTAAAAGGGAAGGAGGGAGAGGTTGACCCTTCGACGGTTATGGAGAAAGATGGGCAAGAGAGGAAGCTGTTGATGAGAAAATAGAGTGAATGAGGAAAGCCATAAGAAGAGAGCTTATCGATGAGAACCCGATGCCGTACTGTGTCAAAAACGTTTGGGATAACAGTGGCTACATCATCATATTTTCCAGAGATGCTCAGAGACGTTGACCAGACATTAATAAAGTGCAAAAGAATATCACCGGTGGATCATGCTTTACGAAAGCCATACTGACGGCCAGAAAGAAGACTGAAAGATTAAAAGTATTCAAGTGATTTGGAGCGGAGAACGGAAGCATTGATTTTGGAAACAGAACTCAGAACAAATGGGAGATAGGTGAAAGAGTTTGGACGGTCACCATTGTTTGGGATAGGCGTAACCAACAGAAACAAGAGACGAGCAAGCTCAGATGTAAGTTCAGAATCACACTTCCTCTAAACTTGAGAGGATGGATGACATATGACTCATGAGCCAAGCTTGTGTCTTGAGAGAAAAGTGCCATTTATACGATACGACAAGAGATCATATGGAGGTACGTAGGATTAGTAAGAGGAGCATCATGGGGTAAAAGAAACAGCAAGATGAAAAAGAGAAGCAGAATCAGTTGTATTGTCACTGGGAGAGACAACATACATCCGTAGGATTATCAGAGTAAGAAAGTCATGCAAAGATTGCCCGACAGGATTTGACGGAGATGTTTTCAGATGGCGATCAGCAAAACCTATCGGGGGATGGAGGATGAGATGCTCAGACACTTCCTCAGGTTAAAAGAACGCTTCGCCGTGGTCGCGAGCGGTGACCAAAGCTGGACACGAGTTGGAGTATGTTGAGTCTGCCAATTCCGATATATTATCTCCTTCGCCCGAATGGTCTCAGAACAAGGTTGGTTGCACCAAAGAGTGAAAGAAGTACGTCGTCTCTTATTCCCGCAGCAATAACTTTGTAGAGACAGAAGCACATCACTGAGGGAGAAGCCATGATCGAAAAAGAATTTTTACAGGTTGTGTCCAGACATCGCTTGTAATGTGTTTACTTGGTCTTACCTTTCACTAGTGTGGGTAATAATTTGCTTCAGGTCATTAAGTATGTAAGATGTGAATGGTTTGATTCTCTCACCGTCTGTATAGGAGGGATTTATTTTTTTGTTTTGTTTTCATGTTAGAGATTCTAGTCACGAACAAGTCAACATTAAGGCTGATCCTTAATTGAAGTATAGAGAGGATTATGAGAGGGAAAAAGAACAGGCAAGGACCAATATTTACGAATTATGAAGGAAGTGAAAAACTTTACTTGTAAAATATGCCAGGTTATAGTTATTGGGAAAGACTTGAGAAGGTAGAGAGTTCCAAAGCTTCGAGGTGTAGGGAAAGAAACAGTTATGAAAACGGCTTACCCTTGAGTTGCCAACGGCAACACAGTTATCTTGTGACGCAGCCGGGTAGCTTGCCGGGTAGCCAGCTCTTGGGAGCAAAAACCAATGCAATGTCTGTAGAAGTTAGAAAGTGGATCAGCATTGCCGCATAGGGCAAGTAAGTGAAGTTTTGAAGTTAGCCTAGGAGAGCTTGTAAGTCGGACAGCTTTCTGCTCAACTCTGTCAAGTAGGGATGCAGAGCTAAAACCACCCTAGATCTGAGAGCAATATTCTATACAAGGATCAGTCCTTTGTATGGTCGGAGCAACTGTTCTGAAGAAATTTCGACATCCAAACAGGTCTCCCATTTTCTTAGAGGTAGTCTTAACTATTTACGTAATGTGGGGTTTCCAAAAAAGAGAGGAAGTTACAGTAATACCAAGTACGTTCAATGAGTCAAGAGGTGGAATTACTGAACCAAGGAGAGACGGGAGCTGCGAGGAGTTTTCGTTAGAGAGACGGGTAGAAACTGGGTCTTGGTGGCGCTATACTTAACTAGATTTTGTCTACCCTACTGAGATATCTCCTGTCCAAGTCTGAGTTTATTGAGGAAGTTGTGTTGAGTCGAGATGCAGAACGAGTTGAGAGAAGAAGGATCAGAACTGAAGGATGTAGAGGAATACAGTGTTGAGTCGTCAGCGTATGAGTGCACTTTGTTATGTGGAAGAGAGAAAATCGTTGATAAAAAGGAGTAAAAGTGTAGGGGACAGGATGATGGATAAGTGGAAAGGGGGGTGGGGGGTGATCCATCATCAACCACATGGATCGGCCGGAGAGGAAGCTCGATATGAGTAAAGTGACGGAGGGAAGCCAAAATATGGGAGTTTAAAGATGAGACCCTGATGCACCACCTTGTCACAATCTTTGGATATGTTGAGGGCTATTACATGAGACTCCTTGAAATCTTTCGGATATGACTTTGTTTTTAACATTACCCTCGTTTTCCTCCCCCTGTGTCCCTCTTCCTCTATTGTTGCGTCACCTTGCCTCCCGTTTATTTCTCTTGCGTTTCTCTGATCTCCACGTTCTGTGATACTGTATCATCTGTCTCCTGTTCATCTGTTGTTACCCCAGGTCTTGCTGTAACCTTCGCAGGTATTGCTTAGATTGTTTTGATTTATTGTCTCTGTGATATGTGAATAAAAGTTCGATGGAAAATGGAATGATAAGTGAGTTAGGAAGGACTTTTTGAGCATGTCGACTTTGTTTTCCCGAATGCTTGTGTCATCTGGCGTCACCAAACCCTCTGTCAATGAGGGGACAACCCTTGCGCACGATGGAACAGTCCTTGGATATGATTACTATGCCTTTGACCTGACCCTTAAGGACCATACGTTCGTGCTTAAGGGCCGTATCATCATGTTCGAGAGTTGTACCGACGTTTTCAAGAGACGTTTCCTCGTGCTCGAGGGACGTACCATCCTGTCCACTGGCCGCACCGTTGTTCTCAGGCGCGGCACCGTCGTCGTGCTCAAGGGTCGTATCATCATGCTCACTGGTCGTACCGTTCTTCTCAAGGATCGCACCGTTGTGGTCAAGGTTCGTACCATCATGCTCACCGGTCGCACCGTTGTTCTCAAAGATCGTACCATCGTGGTCTGGGGTCGTACCATCATGTTCATCAGTCGCACCGATGTTCTCAAGGACCGTCCCGTCGTGGTCAAAGGTCGTACCATCATGTTCACAGGTCGTATCGTTGCTCTCAAGGATCCCCACATCATCGTGCGGGGTCCTTGAGTCGTACCGTCGTGCGTAAGGGATTAAGACAGTGAATGGTAAACGTATAGCGGGGCGAGATATCGATCAGGAGGTTGGTGGTGAGGTAGGTGATGACGGCCTCCGTGTGTCTGCTGGGCGCGGGCTGGGGCACCGCCGGTCATGACCACAGCCTTAACACAGACGTCAAAATGATAAGCCATCATCTCCGGCAGCATGGCAGGTAATGGTCACCTGCTGGTGCTGCTGTAGTTGGGGATGGGGAGTGGAAAGGCGTGAAAATCGACGGACAGGGGTGGGGGCTGGAGGAGTTAATGTTGTTAAGGTGGAAAATGGAGGATTTTGGGGTTTATTGGAGGTGGAGTTGGTTTAGATGGGGGCGTTGGGTGATGGAGAACAGATGCAAAGTTGTGGGAGGTAGGATGTTTTAGGCGTGAGGGCCGATAGGTGATCTGGTGCTGTACGGTACGGGGTGTAGGAATGACTGAAGTCAAAGCTTTACAGAGGTTGGGTGGCGTGTGTGGTAACAGATACAGGGCAGTGAAGGTAAGATGTGACATGTGAATGTTGGATTGACGTAAGATGGGCGATGGAAATGGGGCAGGCAGACGTTTAGCTGACAGAGTTGTGACTGTCGGACGCCATGGCTGGCGGAGTCGAGGCACCAGAAGTCTAGTGGCGTGCGAGGTGACATAGAGGGATGGAGGAGGTGGGAATGTGGAATTGAGGTAAGGGAGAGAGGATTAAAGGAGATGATGCTCGAGAGGAAGGAGAGGTGATTTCCTAAAGGAGTGAGAGTGCGGGATGAGGAGGAGGAGGAGGAGGAGGTTGGTGGTAGAGCAGGCATCATGTGGCCTGCCGCCGCCGCCGCTGCCTTGGACGTGGGCCCAATCATTCAAGTTATAGGTCGCCGGGTGCACCGTGTATGGTGCCGCGGAGGGGGACTCCCAGAGGCAGGACCTGTTGAGAAACTGATCACCCTCGTTATCTGTGTACAGTTCGTGGTAGTGGGAGGTGGAGGTCGTACACAGCAGCAGCTGTGGTTTATGTTTTAATACCTCGACAACGTAGTAGTACAGGGGAGCACCTCGCTCCTGTCCGTCCTTGGCTCGTAGCCTATAGGATCCATGATTAACGTCCTTTGCTCCTAGTACTTGCGTTGCTGAATGTGAAATTGTTATTGTATAAGACATGGAGGTGAACCTTGGCTAGAGCCGTGGTGATAAATGGATTTGTTTCATTGTCCTTGCATCCTTTTCAGCCGGTATGTGGGCGCTGAAGCTTTTGTCGCCTAGAAAACCTTCCAGTATGTCCATACGTCTTAATACTTTTAGAAATGGAATGAATTCAAATCATGCTAGATGGTCTGGTGTCTTCGTCTGTCATAAGCTGTGAATCATGACATGTCCGTTTGTATTCACCTACTAGACTGTTTGTATTCACCTACTAAACTGGCATTGCTCACCATTGATCATCCAGAGTATCCACAGTCGTGCCCCCTTCGCTACATCATTGTGGTATTGTTTTTGTACTGCCTTGATCTCATCCACACAACGTGCGACTCTGTATATGTTGTACACATACTGTAGAGTGAACAATTCGGACGCCTTGAGAACAGAGGTACGACCTTTAAAAAGCACAGTGGAACGACGCCTGTGTATTATGGCCTGGGATTTGACCTAACTTCATGGTTGCTTTTTTCTAATTTTTTAATTCTCTCTCTCTCTCTCTCTCTCTCTCTCTCTCTCTCTCTCTCTCTCTCTCTCTCTCTCTCTCTCTCTCTCTCTCTCTCTCTCTCTCTTATTTATATATATATATATATATATATATATATATATATATATATATATATATATATATATACGTGTGTGTGTGTGTAATCATGATCGCTTTTTCCTGCGTTAGCTCATGGAACAGACGAAGAAAGACTGCATTCGCTCATACCCATTCTCTAGCTGACATGTACTATGCACCGAAACCACAGCCCTCACTCCACAACCAAACCCCGCAGACCTTTCCATGGTTTACCCCGACCGCTTCACATGCCCTGGTTCAGTCCATTGATAGCATGTCGACGCCTGTATATCATATCGATCCAGTTCATTCTATCCTGTGCATGCCTTTCACCCTCCTGCATGTTCAGGTCCCGATCAGTTAGTCTTTTTTTTTTTTTTTAATCCTTCCTTCTCCAGAGAAGCCTCTCCTTCTAGTTCCTTCCACTTCTGACACATATATCCTATTTGTCAGCGTTTCACTCATCCTCTCCTTATGTCCAGAGCATTAAAGTACACCGTCTTCAGCTTTCCCAACAAAAGGAAGACCAGCAATCCTAACATGGAGGGTGTAAGATGGTTCCGGGCATCACTTTAACGCTTTTGTCCTTTAGTCAGAACGGTATATCCACCTTGGGCTGCTGAGGAGAAGGGGACGGAATATTCCTTGAATTAATTGGGTTATTGGGAGGGGCCAATACACTAACATCTGAGCCCTTCTCTCGTTGGTAGCGGAGTCACACAAGGTGTGGAATAGGAATGTACCTCAGATTTGCAAGGGGTTGTGAATGTGGCCATTACTAAGCTACCTGAGCCCTCCTTCACATTGGATAGCAGAGTCACTTTTTTTTTTTTCATCAAATATAACTATTTTCTACATTTACTAACGGACTTCCTGAGAAGGTCAATTATTGAGTCAAGTATACTTTGAAATACGTATACATTTATTAAGTTAAGGATAATCATACATCGTGAGGACCAACCGATACAATTTTACTTCAGGTTACTTGTATTCCAAAATTGATTACATTCATATTTTAGGGAATGGATTAATTCCTTTCAATTTCTATTAGATACATGATTACCTGAGTGAAGTTTTCCAACAAAGGATTGACTCTGCTAATCTAACATTATGCAAATGATACTGATGTCGGCATCGTTCTCCTGGGAACTTTGTCCTACAGGATATCCTCGGCAGCCTCCAGAACCGATATCATAGCTGCTGTACCGACCCTAGTACTACCCTCTGTTATTGTTGATTATTTCTTCCAGGTAGATCCTTGCGTTATCATAGCTGCTGTTCCCTTGTTACTACCCTCAACATAGTTACATGGTTACAGAACACCATCCCCTTATCATAGCCACTTGGCCTTATCGTTTTCGAACAACGCCTTTCATAGTCTTCCCAACACCTTAAATGGAAAACAGATTCCTCCTGGGCCTCTTAATATTCCTCCCCGTATTGTAGTTATTGAATCCCAGGTGGCAAATACTTTCCTCACAGGACAGAAGACCAATAAGACATCCCCACCACCCTTACTGTGGTCGTCCCAGATACCCACCCTCGTCACCAGCGTTCCACTGTGATGATGGTTGCCTCATAGCTTGCCATGGCTTTTGCCATTATAAATGTCCCCAATATTCTCCCCGCCTTCGCATGTACCTCCATTTACCGCAGGGTCAAGTCCAGGAGGGCAGGTCTGGTTTCCTTTAGAGTTAGCAAATAATTTATAGATAAAGCGGTTAATTTACTGTCCACGGGGCGTCGGGCATCTCCCCCGAGCACAGTAAGACATAACTCATGATGGCTGCGAAGACGTCTGGCCCGCAACATTTTTGGGGTTCTTGATGGGGGTGTTGGTGTTGTTTTGCCAGATCCTCAGGGTCCTGCAGCCAGCAGTGCGTGCGTGACTGTCGTTGTACCCAAGCTATGTTGCCTGTCGGTGAGGACGCCTGCCACCAGCAGTCTTAAAGCTTCCTGAGTGAAGCTAAGCTGCCCATCTGAACATACCAACCCCCCTCCCCCCGCGCGCGTGCGCATGGGCCAACCCACCCCCTAGTCCTGCGCCAGTTACACCTCCATCATATGATCCTCCTCAAAGGCTTTGTCTCTGACTCTTTCATCTTCCTCTGCCCATCGACTCAGTCTGCCACCTTCGCTGACCTGCTAGCGACCAAGTTGCCAGGTGAATCCTTACCTGGGTAGACTACCCACTTTGCCATCCTACCTCGTCGGAGAACGCTCCCCCCCTCCCTCTCAATCTCTCCTTTGCACGCCACCCCTGTTGACCCTGACATAAATCTCTCCTCTCCTGGCTCCCCCTCCTCTGCTAACAGCTTCCTTTACCGGTGCGCGAGTGTCGTGTAGGATGTCGAGGCTATGGTCGAGTCTGCCGTACGCTGCTGTTCCAGTAACATCGTGTCTAGTATAAGATGCGAACGCAATACAGAACCTCCATATGTGTGCAACTCTGATGTTGGAAAATGAAATAGTTACGTAAACTATCCAGTATTTTCTCGTATCTTCCTACATGGTACTGAAGAGCAGGGCGTATATCTGATGATATATTACCTAAGCATCCATTCTCATGTTGTCTTGTACGTCGAAGACCATCTCGCTGATGTTTCTGTCTTACTACAGAAGCTGAAAACAACAAAGCTGTAGCACTGGACGCAATAGTCAAATATACATGATATTTAATCAATATTTATATAGATATTTTGATCTAAAGAATTTTGATTTTCCTCTTCGTGTTTGATTTTATCTTGAGTGCTTTAGTCTTCAGACCACGGAAGGAATTCAGCCTCAGACTCTCTTGTACTAACTGTATGTCTATTTACAAAGCTATAATGTTATGCGTGGTAGACTCAAATGAACTGATTAAGCGTTAGGTAAGTCCTGGTAAAGCAGGACATTAATTTTACTTACACGAGCTCATTTAACTAACTGTTAAACGGCATTATGAATGTAGTAGCGTTCTACCATGGGTTGTGCTGCGTCGTAATTAGATTCATTTGGTCCTTGAAAGGCTTAGTAGATTGAGCAGTTTTGGATGTCACATAGACTTTGGGAACTCAAGGGCTGATGTGTTTGGGTATGTCGAATAATTTGTTACTGTTGGCATCTTTCAGGGATGCGTTGAGGTGAGTGTTAAATCTTGACGAAGAATATGAGGTTGACTGCAATTGTCTACTCTTCGTCTTCCGGCATTGTTTGTGACGATGCTAGCGTAGAACTATTTAGCAAACCCATATCAGAATAGTTCTTAAGAGAAAAATTAGGCTCACGTTCTGTATAATCGGCAAATCAGTGCATCACATGATTAGTGTGTGGACGTTGGCAGCTAATGGTTGGGTCTATGTGGTGTCTGTTTCTTTCCTTATGCCGCTTAGCTTTGGAAAGATTTACTTATGTTTTCTAACAGTTACAACCTGATCTACAACCAACCTTTTTTTGAAAGATATGTTTTCGGCATCGTCTGCAGCTCTAAGATTGTTTTGTCTCTGCTTACTTGGCAATGTTCTGCCACTTTGCTTCATTTAAGGGAGGAGGACCTGATTGCAGCCTTCGACAGAAAAAAAAAAAAAAGTGCTTATGACAGTGGCAAGCCGTATTTACTTCTGCCACGCACATACATAATTTTGTTTCAGTTTGAGAGTGTAATTACAAAGCTTTTGTCATTTTTTTGAAAGATACTTAAGGTAGTCAATTCATTTCATTGGGCTTAGCTGAATATCATATTCTTAAACGGAATCGCTATTTTGATGCAATCGTTTGTCGACATAGGCTTGGTCAGTCTGTGTTGACCCGTTTTCAATGGAGAGTACGTAGACTGCCTCATGGTGAGCACCCGTGACTGCACTATTACCTTGTGATATATACCAACGCAATGCTTAAGATACAGAACTCTACGTCAGATATGAATTATATATATTTATATAAAGAGGCTGATAAGATTTTAAAGGAAACCAAAATATGTGATTTTTTATTTAGTTTTTCTAGGTTTTTGGGGTTTGTAGATATATCTTTCATACTATAGAGCGCTGGATAGATATTGGGTTCTAGCGCTTTACATAAGAATTCCACAAAGTTATCTACATATGAAACATGGGGTGAAGGACCCAAGTCTGGGAGTGGTTCAATAGTATTATAACCCTTTTCGTCTCTTCCTTAAGTTTCATATATCGCGTTTCTTTGGTCATTGTCTTCATATTTTGTTTTTCTTTTGCTATGTTAGCAGTGGCTGCTGAAGTAGGTCTGCTAGATGCTTCCTTCTTCAGAGAGAGCACCGTGCCTCTGTCAGCTGGTACCCTTTGTTTCTCTTTCTTGTTGCTACGTGTGTAGTGTATGTTTAGAGACTTTATTGTGGTCATCGTTTCCAGGAACGTAGGTGATGATTTGCCATTTAAGAAGGATTTGCATTGTATTACAGACAAGTCTTTGCTTTTTTTTTTTTTATCGCACTGCATGGCGCTTAATTTGTAACATTGAGTACATTGTGCTGTATATCAAGTGTGTGTTGTTGTGAACATGTGGTCTGTTATTACCTGGCGTAGGTTTTGATGTCTGCTGGTGAAGAACGATTTCGTAAATATGAAGAGTTTCGTTCTGTGCAGTTATTTGTCGTTGCTATATCCTAGGAGGTTCTCATGTAAGGTGTTGCTTCATATCAATATCCGTCATCAGATATGTCAGTTTTGTAATCACTTGAAAATACACAATTCATGACCGAGCTTACATGGTTTGGAAGAAAAGATTTTGTTTTCAAATTTTTTTTTTTTTTTTTTTTTTTTTTTTTTATACTTTGTCGCTGTCTCCCGCGTTTGCGAGGTAGCGCAAGGAAACAGACGAAAGAAATGGCCCAGCCCCCCCCCATACACATGTACATACACACGTCCACACACGCAAATATACATACCTACACAGCTTTCCTTGGTTTACCCCGGACGCTTCACATGCCTTGATTCAATCCACTGACAGCACGTCAACCCCTGTATACCACATCGCTCCAATTCACTCTATTCCTTGCCCTCCTTTCACCCTCCTGCATGTTCACGCCCCGATCACACAAAATCCTTTTCACTCCATCTTTCCACCTCCAATTTGGTCTCCCTCTTCTCCTCGTTCCCTCCACCTCCGACACATATATCCTCTTGGTCAATCTTTCCTCACTCATTCTCTCCATGTGCCCAAACCATTTCAAAACACCCTCTTCTGCTCTCTCAACCACGCTCTTTTTATTTCCACACATCTCTCTTACCCTTACGTTACTTACTCGATCAAACCACCTCACACCACACATTGTCCTCAAACATCTCATTTCCAGCACATCCATCCTCCTGCGCACAACTCTATCCATAGCCCACGCCTCGCAACCATACAACATTGTTGGAACTACTATTCCTTCAAACATACCCATTTTTGCTTTCCGGGATAATGTTCTCGACTTCCACACATTTTTCAAGGCTCCCAAAATTTTCGTGATTTTTTTTTTCATTTTTGTTACTGTAATGGCAACTGCAAGTTGAGCTTTTCAGTATTAGTGATTAACTCGGATTTTAGTTGTGAACATTATACGTATATCAATGACATATGATTGTAGCAGTGTACTAATTTGACATGTGTAAGAGACTGTTCAGAAGCCCCAGAGATGACTGAAATGGTTAATATGATAGACTGATATTAAGTACATCACTTTTGACTCGTGATCAGATACCCTCAGTACACATCTGCGATTTGAGAGATGTACAACAGTCATTTGTAATGTTGTGATTAACCCGAGGTGTACTAAGTAATGTTGTCATCTGAGGCTGACGGGGGGGCGGGACCAGAAGCCCCCCTCGACACCCTGCTAGTGAGGCAAGACAAGAGAGGCGGCTCTGTTTCGCCTTGTGCCCTATGATGCATGCCTGACTGGCGGGTGGGTGGCTGGGTCCCTGGGAGTGAGTGAGGGCAAGCGTGCGGAATGTGCAGTGGGGCGCGGTGGACTTTTTCTTCTTGTTGTCCTGGTATCTGGTGAGCGCTGCCTCTGCTGGTGGTGGGTGGTGACGTTGTCGGCGCCTGGCCTCGATCACCGCCGCTTATCTTGAGAGGAGCCGAGATGACTGGAGGGCAAGGACCGTCTCGCACGCGGTGCTTGCAGGGCGGCCAGCGAACATGAGATGAAGGCGCCATGGGGGGTGGGTGAGGAGAAGTTATGTATAAATACCCTAGGGAAGTTATGGCCTTCATGAGTAACCCTAGGGAAGTTATGGCCTTCATGAGTAACCCTGGGGAAGTTATGGTCTTCATGGGTAACCCCTGGAGAAGTTATGGTCTTCTTGAGTAACCCTGGGGAAGTTATGGTCTTCATGAGTAACCCTGGGGAAGTTATGGTCTTCATGAGTAACCCTGAGGAAGTTATGGTCTTCATGAGTAACCCTGGGGAAGTTATGGTCTTCATGAGTAACCCTGGGGAAGTTATGGTCTTCATGAGTAACCCTGAGGAAGTTATGGTCTTCATGAGTAACCCTGGGGAAGTTATGGTCTTCATGAGTAACCCTGAGGAAGTTATGGTCTTCATGGGTAACCCCAGGGTAGTTATGGCCTTCATGAGTAACCCTGGGGAAGTTATGGTCTTCATGAGTAACCCTGAGGAAGTTATGGTCTTCATGAGTAACCCTGGGGAAGTTATGGTCTTCATGAGTAACCCTGGGGAAGTTATGGTCTTCATGGGTAACCCCAGGGTAGTTATGGCCTTCATGAGTAACCCTGGGGAAGTTATGGTCTTCATGAGTAACCCTGGGGAAGTTATGGTCTTCATGAGTAACCCTGGGGAAGTTATGGTCTTCATGAGTAACCCTGGGGAAGTTATGGTCTTCATGAGTAACCCTGGGGAAGTTATGGTCTTCATGAGTAACCCTGAGGAAGTTATGGTCTTCATGAGTAACCCTGGGGAAGTTATGGTCTTCATGGGTAACCCTGGGGAAGTTATGGTCTTCATGAGTAACCCTGGGGAAGTTATGGTCTTCATGGGTAACCCTGGGGAAGTTATGGTCTTCATGAGTAACCCTGGGGAAGTTATGGTCTTCATGGGTAACCCTGGGGAAGTTATGGTCTTCATGAGTAACCCTGAGGAAGTTATGGTCTTCATGAGTAACCCTGGGGAAGTTATGGTCTTCATGGGTAACCCTGGGGAAGTTATGGTCTTCATGAGTAACCCTGGGGAAGTTATGGTCTTCATGAGTAACCCTGGGGAAGTTATGGTCTTCATGAGTAACCCTGGGGAAGTTATGGTCTTCATGGGTAACCCTGGGGAAGTTATGGTCTTCATGAGTAACCCTGAGGAAGTTATGGTCTTCATGAGTAACCCTGGGGAAGTTATGGTCTTCATGGGTAACCCTGGGGAAGTTATGGTCTTCATGAGTAACCCTGGGGAAGTTATGGTCTTCATGAGTAACCCTGAGGAAGTTATGGTCTTCATGGGTAACTAGAGCAGTGGTTCTTAAACTTTTTAGCATCGCGTCCCCTCTCAGTATAGACCTGGACACCGTACACCCCCCCCCCCCCATCCCCTTCAAGTTTTATTAATCAATAATCAATCATTTTTACTTACCAGTATACAAAGTACTTAACTGCTTAAGCTGGAATACTGCAGTGGATCTTTATACTAACATAATTGTTGCTCTCTTGAGTTCTGAGTTTTGGGATGAAAGAAGTTTTTCTGTTTCTATATTTGTTTTATTTCATTATGTTTATGCATCTAGTCTCAGTGAAACTTATAATATTAACTGCTAATAGTGACTACAGTTGAATAAAGAAAATTACTCTTTATTTCCATAGCAGTAATTGATAGAAATCAGATATTATTCATTACGCTGAAACCAAATTTTTTCTTACATTTAAGATAGTTACTGTGTACATTAGTACAAGAGTAATGATTTTTATGCATATTCTGCTTATATATTTTATAATAGTAATGCAGTTAAAATGAAAAGTCGCTTATGTTACGAAAATGGTGATGAAATTCGTCATCCGTCTGTTCACTGCCCCCTCTCCCTCTTCCCTAAATTTTTTGGCGACCCCCTTTGGGGGCGCAAACCCCCCACTGAACTAAAGGCAGGGAAAGAGGGGAAATAATGGAAGGGAGAATACGGTAGGGGAAGTGACTGAGGTGTGGATGGGCACAGATACCGTCGTGAGCAGGAGCTGCCTTGTTGACAGACTGAGCAGATGTGTTGGTCACTGGGGACTCTCGCTGAACGTGGCTGAGGACCTTCTGTGGGTACTCGCCGACGACGACGTGGCTGGGGGACATTCCATTTGGTTTGTGCTGAGGTTGTTGTCTGGGTGTATACATACTACTGAAGACCGTCACTGGGGACATAACTGGGCACACTGTTGACGACATTCTCTGGGTAGATACTGACGTCATTGCTGGGCATGTTCAATTTATCTGTTAAGGTTTATTCAGGCAGCATTGGTCATCTGCATAAAGAGAATTTACCGTCTTTTTTTTTTTATTTATTCCTTAACATTATAACATATACAGTACAGATATCTGTAGATACAGCTTCATTTTAAGATTGCAGGTATAGATTTTGGGTGTAAAATGTACGAAAAAATATCACAAACTCGCCCCACACATCAATATTTTGAAAGAAATAGTGTAACACACTACAGGCATGAACGCAAGTTTTATAGTTTCCACTTTCCTTTGCTGTTGCTGGGACGTGTTTGGGTTCAAGATTTAAAAACACGTTTGAATGCCAGATGAACAACATTGAGTTTCTAAAACAAACGCTGCCTGTTACCATACAGGACTTTTTTTTTTTATCTTTCATGTTGCTACCAGTGTTAGCGACTGTACGCTGCACTGTGTCCTGCTGCAGATGCACGCACAAGTCAGTGTGTGTGTGTGTGTGTGTGTGTGTGTGTGTGTGTGTGTGTGTGTGTGTGTGTGTGTGTAATTTGCTTGTTTATGTAATGCTCTGTGACATACTTTAGACTTGAAAACTTGGCCAAATGTTGTTCGCTGCGTTGCTGTTAGCATCGCGTACTATCCTGTAACTATATGGATTTGATGTATCCTAGACCTCCCTCCCTCCCTCCCTCTCCTTCTGACGGAAGGGGAGTCCTGTGTTGGCCCTGGCTTCACCTGTCACTCTCTTACGCTGATGTCGTGTACCCACTGCGCGCTCTGTAGAGTCTTGCCTCCACCTACCCCTACATATGTGCCCTTCAACCAAACTCTCTGAAATGCTTTGTCTCTGTATATGTAGACAGTAACTATCAAGGAAGAACAAGGGCAAAACATGTATATTCGGACCTGTGTGGTACATCGGCGCTACCGCTGACAGGAAGAGCACGATGGGCTGAGCAGTACAGTAGCCGCTGAGAGCAGCACAAATCAGATATGACACGGGTCGTACACGTCCCAGGTACACAGCATTCAGAAGCATATGAGCGCATAGCACAGCCCAGTAACTTGAAAAATTTGGGAATAAGTTTTCTTATGGACTTTTGGATCCTGGAGAGTTTGTGGGTCTGGATATAAAGGCCAAAGCTAAAGGATTACTTCTTTTCTTTTGCCATTAGTTTGTTGAGCAAAAGTTTCACCTCAAGTTTTCTTTTTTCCTTTTCACCCTTTTTTTTTTTTTTATTTGCAGGGAGCGATTTGCTTTTTCGAAAGCCATTACCCTAACTGGAGGTCATTTCTGTTTAAGTTAAGTATATCCCATTATGATTTACCCCGTTTTTATGTCAAATGATTTCCTTGTACATTGTTCAGATTTCAGACTTACATTCAACGGTATATAATCCCATATGGTTACATTTGGATGTCCGTTATTTATTTTTTCTCGCTTGCATGTCGTGTGTATCTGACTAGACTCATAACGAGCCTAGTTGGATTGTAGTATCTGGAACATTGATAGGCGAAGAAGAATGGATATGGTTGGCTCATTACAGCGTGGGTTTTAATTTACTTTTGGGTACATTGACGATGAATAGGTTGCCTTTGTCGAGGATTTTGTTGTTGTTGTCAGTTGACGATAGGGAGAACAGCCTCGTCGAATAACTTCTTGCTCCAGAGGGATGAATCTGATGTTTCTCTACTGCTGATTGCAGTGTACCTTCGAAGCTGCAGGAGCCCCCTAAAAAAGGGACCTGGGATGATGATATTATATATATATATATATATATATATATATATATATATATATATATATATATATATATATATATATATATATATATATGATACATACAAACCTCCAACAGCCAGGATCGAACTCGGGACCCCTGTGCAACGGTGGAGAGAGAGAGAGAGAGAGAGAGAGAGAGAGAGAGAGAGAGAGAGAGAGAGAGAGAGAGAGAGAGAGAGAGAGAGAGAGAGAGAGAGAATTTGCCCCTGATGGGGAAATAACTATTCGAATGCTATGTACTCGAATACCCTTCGTCTCACGTTGGTGAGCAAAGGGGTCTACGCCGGTCATTTCCCATCAGGCTCACACAGCCAGCAGATAGCACTTTACCGAACCTAATTGTGTGTGTGTATATATATATATATATATATATATATATATATATATATATATATATATATATATATATATATATATATATTTTTTTTTTTTTTTTGCCGCTGTCTCCCGCGTTTGCGAGGTAGCGCAAGGAAACAGACGAAAGAAATGGCCCAATCCACCCCCAGACACATGTATATACATACGTTAACACACGCAAATATACATACCTACACAGCTTTCCATGGTTTACCCCAGACGCTTCACATGCCCTGATTCAATCCACTGACATCACGTCAACCCCGGTATACCACATCGATCCAATTCACTCTATTCCTTGCCCTCCTTTCACCCTCCTGCATGTTCAGGCCCCGATCACACAAAATCTTTTTCACTCCATCTTTCCACCTCCAATTTGGTCTCCCACTTCTCTCCATGTGCCCAAACCATTTCAAAACACCCTCTTCTGCTCTCTCAACCACGCTCTTTTTATTTCCACACATCTCTCTTACCCTTACGTTACTTACTCGATCAAACCACCTCACACCACACAATGTCCTCAAACATCTCATTTCCAGCACATCCATCCTCCTGCGCACAACTCTATCCATAGCCCACGCCTCGCAACCATACAACATTGTTGGAACCACCATTCCTTCAAACATACCCATTTTTGCTTTCCGAGATAATGTTCTCGACTTCCACACATCCTTCAAGGCTCCCAGGATTTTCGCCCCCTCCCCCACCCTATGATCCACTTCCGCTTCCATGATTCCATCCGCTGCCAGATCCACTCCCAGATATCTAAAACAGTTTACTTCCTCCAGTATTTCTCCATTCAAACTTACCTCCCAATTGACTTGACCCTCAACCCTACTGTACCTAATAACCTTGCTTTTATTCACATTTACTCTTAACTTTCTTCTTTCACACACTTTACCAAACTCAGTCACCAGCTTCTGCAGTCTCTCACATGAATCAGCCACCAGCGCTGTATCATCAGCGAACAACAACTGACTCACTTCCCAAGCTCTCTCATCTCCAACAGACTTCATACTTGCCCCTCTTTCCAAAACTCTTGCATTCACCTCCCTAACAACCCCATCCATAAACAAATTAAACAACCATGGAGACATCACACACCCCTGCCGCAAACCTACATTCACTGAGAACCAATCACTTTCCTCTCTTCCTACACGTACACATGCCTTACATCCTCGATAAAAACTTTTCACTGCTTCTAACAACTTGCCTCCCACACCATATATTCTTAATACCTTCCACAGAGCATCTCTATCAACTCTATCATATGCCTTCTCCAGATCCATAAATGCTACATACAAATCCATTTGCTTTTCTAAGTATTTCTCACATACATTCTTCATGGCAAACACCTGATCCTTACATCCTCTACCACTTCTGAAACCACACTGCTCTTCCCCAATCTGATGCTCTGTACATGCCTTCACCCTCTCAATCAATACCCTCCCATATAATTTACCAGGAATACTCAACAGACTTATACCTCTGTAATTTGAGCACACACTCTTATCACCTTTGCCTTTGTACAGTGGCACTATGCACGCATTCCGCCAGTCCTCAGGCACCTCACCATGAGTCATACATACATTAAATAACCTTACCAACCACTCAATAATACAGTCACCCCCTTTTTTAATAAATTCCACTGCAATACCATCCAAACCTGCTGCCTTGCCGGCTTTCATCTTCCGCAAAGCTTTAACTACCTCTTCTCTGTTTACCAAATCATTTTCCCTAACCCTCTCACTTTGCACACCACCTCGACCAAAACACCCTATATCTGCCACTCTATCATCAAACACATTCAACAAACCTTCAAAATACTCACTCCATCTCCTTCTCACATCACCACATGTCTTATTTCCAAAGAGTTAACAGGAATACTATTCAAATTGTACAATGAGGATATGATTGACTTAAGGAAAAGAGTGAACATAAATGGCGATGGACAGACAGCAACCAATACCGTGGTCATGACTCAGGCCTCACAGCCACCGCCAGGTCCTCCCGCATCACTCGACTCAGTGTTGCACATGTGTTGCCACTGTTACAGGTGGTCCGATGTTGCGTCAGAGGGTACGTTAAGGCTCTGTTGTGCTGTTGTTTCAGATGGTGGTGTGTCGCTAGGGAGAGGGGTCAGGTTAAGGCTTGTATGTGATGCTGTTGCTTCAGAGGAAAGAATGATGGTTAATGTGTGTTATTATTGCTTCATTTGGACTCCCGTAGCGTTTGAATGCCATGTCAGTGATTTATGTGGTTTATCTGATGGTATGTTGTTCCTTCACAAGGTTCGTTGTTGGTTCATGTCTTGCTGTGTCCGTAAATGTCATAATACTGCGTCGATTGACGCTGTCTATAGAGGGTATGGTGTGGTTTGCATAGTTTGTTGGCATTTCGAAGGGTGTACTCTGGTTTAGATGGTCTGTTAATGTCTCGTAGTTACTGAGGTGTAGGATCAGCGATATCTAACTGGAAACGTATAAGATCAGCAGTCGCGGATGCACAGTAGAGAAGTTCCAGAGTGCATTGGATAATTACCGACAAAAAATGCACCAGACAAGCGAGGCTGTGGGAGCTATGTGGGCCTGAGGGTTGCGGCCGACTTCCAACAACTTGGTCGACGAATAACCTATTTCAGCAGTCTGGGCCCAACTCGGGTTCTGGGGGTGACGACCTCTGAAGACTCCACTGGCCCCGGCGGGCGCTGGGAGGTCTCTTCGTGAATGATGATAGATACTACATGTGTGTATTGTACCCATTGTATGCTCTGTGCTTGCCTCCATCTACCCCCTCGATATGTACCCTTCACCAGTGCTACCATTGAACTGCTTTGTCTGTGTATATCTAGACAATATTTTTTTTGTTTGAATTATAGGTTAAATTATTACATTTATCAGTACCATCTTGGACGAGGGGAAGATCAGTAGTTTTCGTTTGGAGGAGAGTAAGGTTCATTGCTTATAAAGGGCCTTCGAGAAGAGAGCAAGATTAACAGTACCACTTGGGAAGGGAGCAGTATCAGTTAAAGCACTTTGGAAGAGAACAAGATCAGTAATAGCTTTCGGCCACATGTGTGAAGGGAGGATCATAAGCAGCACTTAGGAAGAGCAAAATCTTAACTCCCTCCTGTGCAGTACCTTCCTGTGGGGGAGAGAGAGAGAGAGAGCCTCTATGGTAGGGTTATCGTGTGTCAGGCAGGGCAGGCAGGGGGGTGTCTCGCGGTGTGGGGTCCCTGGAGAGTATCTGTTTGTGTAACCCAAGTCCAAGGGCAGTGAGGGTTATATTTAGTGTGTCAACACCGCGGAGACACACGTAAACCTGCCGTGGCCGCTGCTTGTGTAAGGCCGCCACACTTCGTCAGGCAGGTGTTAATATCTGAGCTTGTGGCCGGTGGCGCATCCTCCCCTCGCCGGCCCTCCTGGTGCTGCCGGTCATCTCATGGCTCCAACCTGCCGTTGGCATTACCAGCACCTGTAGTACCTGCCTAGCGATGTGGCACCGGTGTCTGATGCACTATAGTCTTGGGTGCGCAGTTCTAAGTCTTAAAATGCTTTTCTTCAGGACGTAAGTGGCTTTCTGGAGCTGCTTATAGTCAAGTCGGCAATTGCAGCTTACCTGCCACCAGGATTTTGCATGCATGTCTTTCTGCTCAGCTACTTAGCTGCCTTTCGTTGATAACTAGTCTTTTCTCACTGTTGCTACCGTTTCCTGTTGCTGCTTGCATGTCTGTAACTGCAATGTGCTTCTTGTGCTGTTTCTGAACTTCATTTAGTCGCTCCTGAACACTTTCTTTTTCTCGTAGGTTCAATGTTTGTGATATCCCGTCATGTGTAGCTGCCTTTGTTGTTTCTCAGCCATGTTTTGGTGTTCCTAACATTTTTATTTCTTATTTAGTCGCCTAGCATTTTGCTGTTCCAGAACCTTACTCAGCAGCTGCATACTACCTTCCTGTGTTCTTGGTGAGTCCTTTTGTGCAGGCTTCTATGTATCCTTCCTGTGCAGCTGCATATCCTTCTCAGGTGCTGTTTCTGAACCCACTTGTGCAGCTGCCTAGCTTTTTGTCATGCATCTTCCTCACCCTCTTGTGCAGCAACCGTCTGCTCCTCGTGAGCCCAGTTACTCAGTTACTTAATGTTACTGAGCCTTTGTGAAACTCTCTAGTGCAGGGACCTAGCATTCGTGTGGGGTTGCTGAGCCCCTGTTATGCAGTGACCTAACCCTCTTTAACAGTCGTTGAACCCTCTTACAGAGTTAGGCACCCCTTTTGAACAGTCGTTGAACCTTTTATAGTGACATAACTTTTTGAACAATCGTCGAACCATCTTAGAGTTATCTAACCTTCTTGAACTGTCTTTGAACTTCTCATAGAGTTACCAAATCTTTTTGAACCCTCGTTGAGCTCGCTTTAGAGTCATCTAACCTTCTTGAACTGTCGTTCAACCATCTCATAAAGTTACCTAACCTCTTAGAACTGTCGTGTCCTCTTATTGGGTTACCTAACCTTATTGAGTTGTCGTTGAACCTTCTTACAGAGTTACCTAACCTTTAAGTGTCGTTGAACCTTCTTATAGAGTTAGCCTTTGACTGTCGTTGAACTCTTTTATACAATTATGTATCCTTGAACTGTTGGTGAAACCACTTGTAGAGATACATAACTTTTACTCTAGCTTAACTCACCCGTAAAGTTACCCCAACCTTATAGTGTCGTTGAACCCTCTTGTATAGTTACCTAATGTTGTCGTTGAACCCACTTATGGTGTTACTTAACCTTCTTGTGTCGTCATTGAACCTTCTAATACAGTTATCTAACCTTGCACTGACGTTGAACCCATTATGCAGTTGTCCAACCTTCTTGCGCTGCCGTTGTACCCTCTTATAAAGGTATCTAACTTTCTCTGACTGTCGTTGAACCCCCTTTAAGATGTTACCTAACCTCCGTATAGATTTCTTAGCCGTGAGCTGTTGTTGAAGCCTACTGTGCTTGTGGTTCCCAGCCGTTTTGAATCGTGTACCACTAACCCGTCACCCCTGCTTTCTGTCCCACCATGCATCTAGAATATCTCTCTTTTGATATAAATGTTTATGACGCGATTTAACCTTACTTTTATAGAGCTTCCGGAAAGAGAAATGCAGCAAACATAATTTTTCTCACATTCAACTCAAATTTGTATTTACGTTCTTTTCTCTCGTACGATTGGAATATCTAAGACGGGCACCAGGCGTCATATGTGGACGGCTCTCGCGTGCTGCGGGTTGGGAATCACAGGTGTATACACTTACCTCGTCGCAGGAACCTAGTCTTGCTGTGCGGTTGCCATACCTTCTGCTGTTTCCTGGCCACCGCCTGCTGCTCTCCAGCCCTCTCTCCCTGGTCCCGTCAGGCCAAGGAAGGATGGGCTAGGATTCCAGTGCCATCTTCGGTGGTGGACGAGCCGTATACCACGGAGCCAGGCAGGCATGTGCACCCTGGACACAATGATTGCTTTGTAGTCTGATAGGAGGACTTGAGTACGACATTAATCATGATGTGTCAGACCAGATATAAAAGTATCTTAGATTCTCTCTCTCTCTCTCTCTCTCTCTCTCTCTCTCTCTCTCTATATATATATATATATATATATATATATATATATATATATATATTAATCTTATTTCATCCATCTGTCCAACCTCCAATTAGGTTCCTAACCCTCCTATGTTCCTACCTCGACTGATTGTTGAGTCTGTCTTTGGTTCCCAGCCTTTTGACATGTGTACCACTAACCCAGTTCAACCCCTCTTCTGCCCTGCATCAAATATCCTCTTTTTATTAAATTTTTACCGATTAACGTTACTTTACTAGAGTTCAAAACACATGCACAAACATACATTGTCCCATCAACAATCTATTTCGATCTATTCTCTCGTACATGGAATACTAGAACTCATCCATATGTGCACGCTCTCGCTGCTGCGTAAAACAGTGTATACACTTACTTCTCAAGATACCTATGTTTGCTTTGCGGTTGCCATTACCTTCTGCTGATTTCTGCCCCCTCTCCTCCACCCTACTGATCCCTTCCGCTCATGGTCCAATGGAAGATCCCAGGATTCAGTGACATCTTCGTGGGTACACCATTAAACCACGGACCAGTGACTTGACCCTATATATATATTCCTATGAGTCCACGGGGAAAATGAAACACGAAAAGTTCCCAAGTGCTCTTTCGTGTAATAATCACATCATCAGGGGAGACACAAGAGAGAAATATAACAGTCAGTTGATATACATCGACTGTTATATTTCTCTCTTGTGTCTCCCCTGATGATGTGATTATTACACGAAAGTGCACTTGGGAACTTTTCGTGTTTCATTTTCCCCGTGGACTCATAGGAATATCTTGATCACGCGCAAAATTGTGATCCTTTCCAATATATATATATATATATATATATATATATATATATATATATATATATATATATATATATATATATATATATATATATGGGTATGTTTGAAGGAATAGTGGTTCCAACAATGTTGTATGGTTGCGAGGCGTGGGCTATAGGTAGAGTTGTGCGCAGGAGGGTGGATGTGCTGGAAATGAGATGTTTGAGGACAATGTGTGGTGTGAGGTGGTTTGATTGAGTAAGTAACGTAAGGGTAAGAGAGATGTGTGGAAATAAAAAGAGCGTGGTTGAGAGAGCAGAAGAGGGTGTTTTGAAATGGGTTGGGCACATGGAGAGAATGAGTGAGGAAAGATTGACCAAGAGGATATATGTGTCGGAGGTGGAGGGAACGAGGAGAAGTAGGAGACCAAATTGGAGGTGGAAAGATGGAGTGAAAAAGATTTTGAGTGATCGGGGCCTGAACATTTAGGAGGGTGAAAGGCGGGCAAGGAATAGAGTGAATTGGATCGATGTGGTATACCGGGGTTGACGTGCTGTCAGTGGATTGAATCAGGGCATGTAAAGCGTCTGGGGTAAACTATGGAAAGCTGTGTAGGTATGTATATTTGCGTGTGTGGACGTATGTATATACATGTGTATGGGGGTGGGTTGGGCCATTTCTTTCGTCTGTTTCCTTGCGCTACCTCGCAAACGCGGGAGACAGCGACAAAGCAATATATATATATATATATATATATATATATATATATATATATATATATATATATATATATATATATATATATATATATATATATATATTTTTTTTTTTTTTTTTAATTTTATCGACTAACCTCTGGGGTGGATGAAGAGCTGGATTCACTGTGGATCGACTGCCGGAACCAGGATTCGAACCTATGCGCTTGACCCTTGGAGGTCCCGTGAATGCGTCACGGTGAGGAACGCGTAGTGTACCGTTGATTGTTCGGAGACACGTTGAGGTCAGTGGTTGTGTAAACTCTTCACAAGAGATCGTGTTGATTGTCTAGTTGAGGCTGTTAAAGACGCTGGGGTGTGTGTTACCCATGCTGCCAGGTCGTGGGAAAGACCAGTGAGGGTGGCGTATCCCTCCCATGTGTTAATACCTTGACCCAGGTGTGGGTAACGTCAGCAAGTTCAAATTTGGTACGGGGAATGGACGTCATATCTTGATCCTGCCTGATGTTGTTGAGGTCAGAGGTTAATGTCCTGCAGGAGGAGGAGGAGGAGTGAGCGTGGTCAAGCACTGGGGATGCGTGCAGTCTGCGTGTTGGGTGTCAGCGGCAACGGTCTTGATACCGTCCAGGACTAATTTGTCTTGGTGGGGGGTATGTGTGTGTGTGTGTGTGTGTGTGTGTGTGTGTGTGTGTGTGCGCTACGGGGAGAGAGATATGGACTCGTGTTGCCCCGTCTCTTAACTTTGTATGTGTGTAGCTTGTCTTCGCGAGCAACACAATACCTCCCGTTCGTACGGTACAGCTTGCATTTTTCTTTTGAGGACTTCAGTAGTGTTACAGTGGCTCATCGGGTCATATCTGTGGTCTGTATACCTAATCACTGAGGCTTATGAGATGCATAGGGGCTTCGGCCGGGTTTAAGTCTAGACTGTATGATTGTTTAAGTTTCCTTGATTGTTTCGAAGGTATTGAATAAATTGCATTCATATTATAAGTAACGTTGTCATGTTTTACAGTGACGAGATGAAGTAATTAATCATAACGTAGAATTTCTAGTTTACCCTCACCTGGCAAACATGTCAAGATGATTCTGGAGGTTCGTCCTCCTCAGTACTTCGGCGTGGGGTCAAACTGTGCTCACCAGCCAGGCTGTGTAAGGCCGCGGCCTCCATAATGCTCTAAAGGTTTTAGGATCCCACGAGCTAATGACTTGTATTGCTCCGTTGGATGAAATCACGCAGAACATGCGTATACTGCCCCATCAGCAGCGTTCGGGGGTCTCTCTCTCTCTCTCTCTCTCTCTCTCTCTCTCTCTCTCTCTCTCTCTCTCTCTCTCTCTCTCTGAGGAACAAGGGTTTAATCTCGCTAGCCACGTAACTTCAACGGGCGACCCTTGAGCACGACGCTGTGACCCGTGGGGGCATGACGGGCGGGGACATGGATCCCGGCGTCGTACCCGTTGTCGTACTACTGTCGTGCTCAAGAGGTTACCGGCGGCTCGTATAACTATGGTGTGGTGAGTCGGGCATTAGAATACGCCTGGTCACTTGAGAAATGTTGAAGTAATGAACTTGAAAAATGAGTTGCTGATACCAGATCATTTTCTTCTTTCATTTCTATCATTTAAAGGCTTAAGAGGCGCCAAGCTTCCCGAATGGATAAACCAAGCAGTTTACACCAGCTTTTCCTTGAGGATATTTCACAAGGTTTAGAAAAGGCCTGAGTTACACAAAAGGCTTGAGTGACACAAAAGGCCTGAATGACAGAAAAGGTCTGAGTGACAGTGTCTTAGACAAGTAATTCGTCTATGAAAATTACAGTATATCCTGTGTGTCAAAGATAACCAAATGATGACACAGCTGGGGAATACTGCTTGGACAGATATGGAACGAACGGAGCTGCAAGCTGACAGGTAAACTGCCACAGTGGCTTTACAGGCAGGAAATTAATTTTGATATCGATGAATGCAGTGTTGTACACGTAGGTGTTAACAACAAGGAGAAAAGTTACAGTAATCAGTTCTGTTGAGCTACAGAACGTAAATGAGGAAAAAAAACTCCCCAAAAAACCTAGTACTTGTGATACAATACTCTTCGATGACTTAGAATTAAGTAGGCAGGGCGTAAGAGCAGACTTGAAATACTAGCAAAATTCTAGGCTCAAGTCGCAGGGTACTTCAATTCAGTCCCAAAGAACTAATCTTCATTGTTCTTACAAATCGTTGTTGTATCCCCTCCGTGAATGATTTGTTCCGCTTTGGTCGCCCTTCTTGAAAGAAGAGAATATTTGTCGATGTTAGCTACGTGTGTCACCCCGTGGAACCTGGCATGTACTATGCTTGGTGTGGCTGGGTTAGGTGGGGTAAGGATAGGCTGGGCTCTAGGGTCGGTGTCCGCTGGTTGTTTTGGTGGCTATGACATGCGGCGCCTGGCTGCCTGGCTGGCAAGGTCAGCTTTAGCTGAAGTGGCGTAGGAGATTTTATTCTTAAGAGGAAGAGAAAAGGTAGTACCAGTTTCAAATTGCTGCGCACATATAAGGAAAAGTATCGATTTTATTTGCAGTATTTCAATAATTTGACATCCTCATTTGTCCGTTCTACTAATCTGTACAAATTTTTAATCATACCATCTTTTAGAATGAACCTAGAGTTCTAGATGATATATAACTTTCTGGGATATAACGTTCAAACTTGCTCATTTCTTACACGAAACGCATCTTCATCTCATGTCATCGTGCTCACACTTAATTCTATATTTCCAACCATTTTGGTGACCTGGTTTAGTCTGGTCATAGCATTCTTTCTATAGATGTCATATCCTACATCTCTTTTTTCATCATATCGTTTTTTGCTCATACTGTTTTCTTCAATATATTCTCTTGCAAGTTGCCCTTCTCTCTAGATTCTGTGTTCACGGTGTTCTTCAATTGTTCTACATGTGTAGATGCATGAAAACATATCCTTTCTTCATCCATCTTTTGCCATATTATTAACCAATTCATTTCAACGGATCCAAATCCAACACGTTCAGGTGCCCAGAGGAATGAATGACGATCGTTCCCAGTTTTCTAGATCCTGTCCCTACTTCTGATAATTTCCTCAGAAAGTTTACCTTCATCCATTGATTCCTCTCTTACAAGTTTGTCAAGTGTACATTGTTACGTAGTAAATCACTTTTAGGGGGCTATCCTTTTTCATCTCTTAAGAACCTCACTGATAGCAACAACGACTTCTGCCTGTGTTGAGGACACTCCATCAGTCATTCCCATGTATTATTCCTGGACCTATATTTCCCAGAGTCACAAAAACCCATTCAGCTTCGGCTGTTGGTTGTGTGTGTAGGTAACGTTAGGGTTGTGTCACGGTTGTGTGGGGCTGAGTGAGGCTTGCTGTGTCAAGGCTTCGCTAGGCTTTCAGGTGATAGATTTAAGTGATGTATCCTCTTAGGAGTGCTGTGGGCAGGATTGTGGGAGTACTTTGAAATGCATTTGAATCATGAATTATTGGTTTTGGCTTATAATTTTTGACTGCAATATGATTATTGAATGGATTACATATTTATTGACCTCGGTATATTATAATTATTGATTGAATAATATGCATTTTGATTTTTCTACTCAAAACAAGATGGTTAGTTGCATTCAGATACAGTGAAGTGCCACGGAATGTCCACGGTATGGAATTTTATTCCGGATGTTTTTGTTTTTCGTTGTTTGGGTCCGCTTGATGGAGTGTTTACATATATGACAGGTATTTTCGCACGGTAGTGAACTATGTACGTTGCTAAGTCATATCTTTACCCGCATTTTTTTATAACAAGTCTGCTGTGCTGCCACAATAGTGCCAGGTTCCTTTTGAAGGAAGTCGAACATTATATGTTTTACACGGGGTTACGACCTGAGGACACGGGGTTACGACCTGAGGACACGGGGTTACGACCTGAGGACACGGTGTTACGACCTGAGGACACGGGGTTACGACCTGAGGACACGGGGTTACGACCTGAGGACGCGGTGTTACGAACCTGAGGACGCGGTGTTACGAACCTGAGGACGCGGTGTTACGACCTGAGGATGCGGTGTTACGACCTGAGGACACGGTGTTACGACCTGAGGACACGGTGTTACGACCTGAGGACGCGGTGTTACGAACCTGAGGACGCGGTGTTACGACCTGAGGACGCGGGGTTACGACCTGAGGACGCGGGGTTACGACCTGAGGACACGGGGTTACGACCTGAGGACACGGGGTTACGACCTGAGGACACGGGGTTACGACCTGAGGACACGGTGTTACGACCTGAGGACACGGTGTTACGACCTGAGGACACGGTGTTACGACCTGAGGACACGGTGTTACGAACCTGAGGACGCGGTGTTACGACCTGAGGACGCGATGTTACGACCTGAGGACGCGGTGTTACGACCTGAGGACGCGGTGTTACGACCTGAGGACGCGGTGTTACGACCTGAGGACGCGGTGTTACGACCTGAGGACGCGGTGTTACGACCTGAGGACGCGGTGTTACGACCTGAGGACACGGTGTTACGACCTGAGGACACGGTGTTACGACCTGAGGACGCGGTGTTACGACCTGAGGACGCGGTGTTACGACCTGAGGACGCGGGGTTACGACCTGAGGACACGGTGTTACGACCTGAGGACACGGTGTTACGACCTGAGGACGCGGTGTTACGACCTGAGGACGCGGTGTTACGAACCTGAGGACGCGGTGTTACGACCTGAGGATGCGGGGTTACGACCTGAGGTCACGGTGTTACGACCTGAGGACACGGTATTACGACCTGAGGACGCGGTGTTACGACCTGAGGACACGGTGTTACGAACCTGAGGACGCGGTGTTACGACCTGAGGACGCGGTGTTACGCCCCTTGAACATGATGGTATGACTCGTGTACATGGTGTTACGACCCACTGGACATGATAGTACGACCTGTGGACATGGCGTTACGACCTTCGAACACGATGTTACGACCCTTGAACATGGTGTTACGACCTCTGGAAACGGCGCTACGACCCTTGAACATGATCGTACAACGCTTGGACATGATGGTACGACCCTAGAACATGATGGTACGACCTTTGAACATGGTGATACGACCCTTGAAGATTATGGTACGATTCATGGGAATTATTACGTGACTTTGGACTTAACCCTTGAGGGAAGGGGTTATAATGATAGAAAAAAAGGGATGCAGGGATAAATGGAGAGTGAGTGGGTGAGAGAGAGAGAAAGTGTGTATGCATCCACTGGCTGAAGTTATACAGAATGCAATACTGGAGTCATAAGAAATACGGGGATCAACACAGTTTGCCTAGACGTTGGGTTGACTCTCTGTTGATGTCAGAAATTCACAGTTGTTGGTATGAGACCGTACTTGAAGCTCTCTGTGCGAACTCCACGAGTTCGATGCGTTAGTTGTTGAAGCGCTGGATCCTATATTCTGATCACAACCTAATCGGAGCTAAAGATAGGTTTGAATACTAAACCGTCTAGTCAGAACACAAGTGGTTTTTTTTTTTTTCGGTAATTTCAGTCGTAAAAGTCATCGGATAGATTGCGAAGATGTGATAAAGGAGATGCATGTGACACATTGGAAACGTTGCTGAGTATCAGAACAGAGGAAGAATGTGCCGATGGCATGACCACCTTGGTACCCCAAACATGCAACAGACATACACCAGCGACAAGAAAGCACGGAATGTCTAGGCTAGAAAGTCGAGCAGAACACTCTACATCTCTTTTGAACACGCTCTTTGCTTAACTACATGTTATGGCCTCCGGTTGTTCTATTTCTGCATCTCTCGAAGAATATTTTACAGTCTGGGTCATCATCTATCTTAAAACCTCAAAGGTTGTGATCACGTCACCCCTCACTCATCTCTCATCCATGATTGTATTTTTTAAGGCCTCCTGTCTTTCCCTAAAGCTGGGCTTTCTTAATTCTGACATGTCTTTGTTGCCACCTCAAGATCTTGTGTATAGGGCTCTGGTGCTTCTATAGATATGGTGACCAATCATGAGAAGCATATTCCAGTGTTAGCGTCATGTTGGATGTAAACAGCTTGTGTAGTATTTCTTCGTCCATGAACGTGAATGCATATCTTGTATTTCTTATGAGCAAGCAGATGGTGTGTGGTTGTGTGTTCTCTTATTTAATCATGTTTTACTTCTTTAGGTTGTTTTTATCGGTCAGGTTTTTACATCACAGCTCCAGACATATTCTGGCATTCTCTCTCTCTCTCTCTCTCTCTCTCTCTCTCTCTCTCTCTCTCTCTCTCTCTCTCTCTCTCTCTCTCTCTCTCTCTCTCTCTCTCTCTCGAGTGTCCCACTGCACATTTTAGTGTTTGATGTGTCGTGGCGTGTAATTTTCTCCCTTAGTTATACAAGGTAGTTAATGCATTAGTATGTTTTTATTTTTGTCTTATCTGTCTAGCGTCTTTCTTACCGAAATTCCAGCTTCTCTGCCCATCCCTGTGAAAATTTCTTGTACCAGCAGCCACCCAGGGAAGTTCCAATAGGTTCCAGACGAAATCCGCCCAGGGAAGTACTTCCTTCTTGGCTTAGGAGTGTTAAAGTGGTGTCTGGAACCATCTTGTACCCTTCGTTTCAGTAGGATGTAGACAGCAGACGCCCAGGGAAGTACTACGGAAGTACACACACACACACACACACATATATATATATATATATATATATATATATATATATATATATATATATATATATATATATATATACACATGGACACATGGAAAGAATGAGTGAGGAAAGATTGACAAAGGGGATATATGTGTCAGAGGTGGAGGGAAGAAGAAGCGGGAGACCGGATTGGAGCTGGAAGGATTGAGTGAAAATGATTTTGAGTGATCGGGGCCTGAACATACAGGAGGGTGAAAGGTGTGCAAGGAATAGATTGAATTGGAACGATGTGGTATACCGGAGTCGACGTGCTGTCAATACATCTTGGGTAAATCATGGAAAGGTCTGTGATGCCTGGATATGGATAGGGAGCTGTGGTTTCGGTGCATTACACATGACAGTTAGGGACTGAGTGTGAACGAATGTGGTGTTTTTGTCTTTTCCTGGCAGTGCCTCGCTGGAAGGGAGGATGCTGTTTGCCCATGTGGCGGGGTGGCGACGGGAATGGATGAAGGCAGCAAATATGGACATGTACATGCGTATATATGTATATGTCTGTGTATGTATATGTATGTATATGTGCGTGTATGGGCGTTTATGTGTATATGAGTGGTTGGGCTATTTTTCGTGTGTTTTCTTGTGCTACCTCACTGACGCAGGAAACAGCGATTAAGTATAATGAACAGATAAATGAATAAATAATATATATATATATATATATATATATATATATATATATATATATATATATATATATATATATATATATATATATATGAATGCACACTTTCAAAAACATACAAACCTAGCGGTATCGCTCCCGCCTGTTGCACAGGGGTCCCGGGTTCGATCCTGGCTGTTGGAGGTTCATATGATATATATATATATATATATATATATATATATATATATATATATGGTTTTGTCCTCTCTATCTTTTGCGCCACCGCCTACAAGGGTACACAGTTAATTTACCGCTCTTGTGGCAAAAGTTCAAATCATTAACCACAATTTGCTTGCCCCAGCCCAACTCTGACCCATCCCCAGGCCACTTCTGGCCTCCAGACCTTCTTCCCCTGGCTTCCTGCATGTCTCCCTGCTCATCGTTGACGGACACATACCTGCCCCAGCCATTCCTCATGGTCCCCACGCACCACCCTTGGCGTCGCCCACCCCACACAGCCATTATTGCCTCCTACCCTCTCCTCCCTCCGGCGTCTTTGTCAGGGCGTGACCACGAACTTTCCCAATGTTTACCAACAAGCGGAAATCGTGAATGCGACCGTAATGAGCGCTTCATAAATATTACCTCCTGATACCACCAGAAAGAGGCCAGATAAGGACGCCACTAACTTTTTTTTGCAGTGGGGTGGCTGGAAGAAACGTTTGGTCTCACTCGTAGATCCGCGGGGCTGACAAGGCCTCGTAAACGTTCCTGGCGACAAAGGCGGCCCGCTCGCTGCTGGCGGGAACGCTGCCTCAGCTGCCCCCGCTGGGGGCACCTCGCCCAAATTAAGCCAACACAAACCACTCTTTTTTTTTTTTTCATCCTGCTGGTGGTGGTAGTGGTTGTGGCCAGTGTATCTCTCCTGAGCAGCAGATGCTGCCATCATCTGTCGCTCCTCGCGCCTCCATGACCCTCTACTACTTGTCACAACACGGGGATTTATACCCACTTTTTTTTATGGAGTGGGTTGGGGGGAAGGGGTTAACTTGATCCTCAGTATTATGCTCAATTATTCACTGGCTCGCTTTGTTATGTGAGGAGGTCACGGTACATGTACAAGATGGCGGACACCATAGGCCTTGTGATTTCAACCCCATTTTTTTTTTTTTTTAAGAATTTCGAATTATGTCGAGCGGAGGAAATGTATGCCAAAAGTGAATACGAATTATTGCTACTACGACTACTACTACTACTGTGTTATTATTATTATTATTATTATTATTATTATTGTTTTGTTGTTTTGTTATTATTATTATTATTATTATTATTATTATTATTATTATTATTATTATTATTATTATTATTATTACTGGGGGAGAAAGAATACAACTCGCGTATTCCTCGCGTGTCGAAGAAAGCAACTTTAAAAGGGGCGTGGGCGGAGGGCTGGTAACCTTCCCAGTTCTCATTTTTTTTAGTTTTTAGAAGATGGAACAGAAAGAGTCAAGCGAAGAGTGCTTATCCTCCGCGACGTCACAGGATGAAAAGGAAGGAGAGATAATATGTTTGGAGAAAGGAACTTAGATGTTTTGGCTGTGAATGGAACAGAACTTAAGGGAGAGGTATGAGAGCGTATTAGAGGTTAAGTTTAGGGTTAGTATAAGGGCGAGAGCAAATGAGAAGGTGGCACTTCTGGTATAGGAGTTGTGCACGAAAGTGCGAAGAAGGATGAGGAAGCGAGTCTTCGTGTGTAACGCTTGTTATTGGGATACAGCTCCTTGATTCACATACTACCCATCTGGAAGCCTGTTTCCTGCAGCGAAAATTAGGAATGCAAAAAGAAAAAAAAAGTGAAGGAGCGAAGAATTCGGGTCACGAGTTGGTTAATCGTCGTTTTGGCCATTAACTGGGTACTGGCTCGGCTCCCACCTACACTCTACCATTGAGATGATGGTGGCCAGATACGAATCATGAAAATAGTGACGGCACCTCAGTGGTAAATTGTATATAATAAAGGTATTTGAATATTGATGCATTGATTGGTTTCATCTAGGGTGAGGGAGACCAGGAAATAAAAAGAAAAGGAACATAGAAACACTTTTATGAGCAGAATCAAAGGAATAGAACTTTTAGCTTATCCCAAGGTAAGAACTCTGTAGCTTAGAAAGAAGAGACCTACTTATGATATACGCATGATAAAAAATTTTAGGTATTAGAGAAATGTTGTTCTTCAAGTAAAAGTACATCAGCAAGGAAGAACGGAATAAATGAGTACCGAAGTAAAACTACCTTAGAACATCATAATCATGATCAGTATAATGTCGAATCAGTGCTGATATACTGCTCATGCGCGGTGACCCCTAACGAGAACCCTTCTCAACGTTGTTTTTGTGTTAGAACTCTGACAAGGGTCAGTAGGCAAGGGTCGTAGGATTATGTGGTTGGAGAGAAGATGGCTCTGATGTGGAGATAATCACTGTGTACGTTGCTGTGGTAAGGTGACACGATGTGTGGTAGAAAACGGGCTCTGAAGTGGAGATTTCCATAGGCTTTATAGGTGGCTGTGGTTGGTTATCACGATCTAAGAGAAGGCATTGTTGTGAAGATGATGTGATCACCTTTACTTTACAATGTGGTAGGCCTTTGGTGGTCTGTAGGAGTCGTGTGGCCTCGACGTGCACGGGGAAGTCGCCTTCCGTCCTGTTTGTATAGTCGTAGTGGGAGTTATCGTCTCGTACTCATGGATTGTAATAAGTTTTAGAAGGGCTGGGTGCACGGAGTCTGTAATGCGCGACGTACTGTCTGCACGGAGTCTATAATGCTTGACTTATTGTCTGCATGGAGTCTATAATGCTCGACGTATTATCTGCACGGAGTGTATACTGTTCGACCTATTGTCTGCACGGAGTCTACAATGCTCGACGTAGCCCGAAAGATGATGTATGACTTACGTAGGCTGTGGGAGAGTGTGTGTAGAAGGTATTAATACACACAGCACAAAAATTGATCTTTACACTTTCGAAGTGTCGTAATATGAAATAAAGGCCGAAAAAATATGAGAGCTTGCCCACTTATTGTTAATAGGTGATCATTCTGAGGTCTGTCGTTCACTAGTGTATAGACCTTTTTTTTTTTTTCTGGATACTTATATTGTACGATTCAAGTCAGTTTCTGTTCACCGAATCACATGTCCATAATTTTTTTTCTTCGTGTCACAGTTTCGTGTCATTTTCGTTTTCTTGAGTCACTGATTCATGTTGTTTTCTGTTCCTTGAGTCGCTGGTGAGTGAAGGAACAGAGTCGCTGGTTAGTGACATTTACTCCTCCTTCAGTAACTAGTTCAAGTTATTTTCTTTTCTCTGTGTCGCTTTTTCATGTTATTTTCTGTTCCGGAATTCACTAGTTCATATACTTTCTGTTCCTTGAGTCGCTAGTTCATGTTATTCTCTGTTCCTTAAGTCGCTAGTTCATCTAATTTTCTGTTCCTTCTGTTCCTTGCTGTCCTTGCTTCTGTTCCTAGACTCACTGGTTCATGCCATTTGCTGTTCTTCGTTCCACTATTTCTTGCTAGGGTGTTTGCTGTTGTTTCTTGTTAGAGTATTTGCTGTTCCTTGAGTCTCTGGTTCTTCTCCTGGAGTTGCTGGCTCATGTAATTTTCAGATGCTTAATTCATCAGTTCAAGTTTCTTTTATCATTCGAGGATTTGTTTGTTCCCAGTTCATGTCACCATCACTTCTCTTGGTTTGCGGTGTTGTGGTTTTTTGCCTTTAACAGTTCCTATCAGTGTCTGACATGTGTGAGTGGCACATACTCATTTCTTTAGTGTATCATCAGTTCAGGACAAACTCTAGTCTTAGTCTTCAGTTCCTCTTGCTGTCTCCTAAGTGGTCCCTCTCTGCCCCATGAGTCGTGGGTTCGTGTTTACTTTCTCCTCCCCACAGTTACCAGTTCCTGCCCGCCTGGCTCTTCCAGTCACTAAGCCGTGTTTCTGTTGTTTTCCTCAGTTGCCTGATTGTGTATGTCATAGTGTTTCAAATGAGACATAACTTCTAATCTTTTTCCTTTTATCTGTCTCCTTCTCTGCCATATATTACCGGGAGTGTTACTTTTATAGCTTTATAGATCGCCCCACTGCGTGTCACTTTCCGTTCCCAGAGGCACGAGTTAAGAAGACTTTCCGTTCCCAAAATCAACAACCACACTGTGTGTTTGTAGTGACCAGATGATGCTCACTACCCACTGTTCTCGTGTGTCCCATCCATACTCCGTTCTTTATTTCCATTACCTCTATCTTCCCCTCCTTTCTTGTCTTCCGTCGTTCTCACTGGCCCTCCCTCCCTCCCTTCCTTCAGTGACCCTGCTTGACTGTTGTCCAGGTCCACAACCCTGGCTAACGACACTTCCACGCTCGTAGCTCCGCGGGTCCCGGATATTAAACAGTCACGTTCGCTAGATTTGCGTCACAGTGGGTTATCAGCGGCGTCCCTCCTCCGTGGCCGCTACAAGGCTGGCCCAACACGGTCGTCAAGATAGCTTGTGGCGTTTATTTCCTACACGTGTCGACGGGGTTATCCCTGTGGGCACGCTGGTACGATCCTTGGGCACGACGCTGGACCTTCAAGAGCGACAATATGATCCTTGGGCACGATGTTAGGAACCTTAGGACAACGGTATGATACTTTAGGTCGATAGGAGGACCCTCAGAGCGACAGTATGATCCTTGGGCACGAAGGTAGTACCTTCAGACGAACAGAATGATCCTTGGGCACCGCGGTAGGACCCTCAAAGCGACAGAATGATCCTTGGGCACGACGGTAGGACCCTCAGGGCAACGGTATGACCCTTAGGCACGACGTTAAGACTCTCAGGAAGACGGTCTGATCCTCGGGCAGGACAGTAGGATCCTCGAGAACGATGTTGCGGCCCTTGGGTTTGATGGCGTGATATTTCACTTGGCTTTTAAGGGTCACATCATCATACCCAAGGTCGTGCCGTTGTACTCCAGGATCGTACCGTCCAGCGCAAGGGTCGGACCGTCGTACTTGTGGATGAGACAGTCTGGATCGAGGATCGTACCCAGTTACTTGAGAAACAAACCGCCGTACTGAAAAATTGGAGGGTCGTATTGACGAGAGAGACGAGGGAAGAAAAACAAATGATATTACTCAAGGTGTTGATGCTTTTACGAATTGAATATTGCATGCGTTCTGACATCACCCTCAAAGGCGGATGAAACTGCGGAAGTAGAAAGGTTTCCGAGATTTCTCGCAATCCATGATACTGTGGTACAGGAACTTGGTTGCTTGGAACGGTTGAAATCACTGAGGCTAAACTCTAGATGGACGAATGCAATGAAGGATAGATGGACAGTCGAAGGGACTGACGGTTGGACAGGGATGATATCAGAGATATGGATTATTCCTATTCATCTTCGTTCTTTTTTATTATTTTTCATACGATTTCCATTATTCTCTCTTCTCTTTCTAAGGTTCAGTAGAATACAAAAAGAGAGAACACCTTAAACATTTGGGGACCCAGGGCTCTTCAGCAGCTTGCCTGCAAACATTAGAAACAGCTTAGGATGCACAGTACAGATGTTTGAGTGCAATGCACAGTTACCTCTGAAGTGTACCAGGCAAGCCGTGCTGTGGGGGCTGAGGGCTACAGCTTCCAGTACCTTGGTCGACCAACGACCCAGTCCAGTATCCTGGGCGCTGCCCGGGCTGTGGGGGGTGAAGACCTCCGAAGACTTCACCACGTTTATCCTTCGTCGTACTCAGGATTAGACCGTCGTACTCAAGGATCAAAGCGTCGTTCTCAAGGATCGTATCGTCGCACTTAAGGCTCGAACCGTCGTACTGAAAGATCGTATCGTCTTGCTCAGGGATGGTGACCTACCATCGTACACAAAAATCGGCCCGTCGCACTAAAGTACCAGACTGTCGTGTTCAAAGGATGGTTACGTCGTACCTAAGGATCGGACCGTCGTGTTAGGGATGGTACCGTCGTGCACAAGGAATAGACCGTCGTGCCCAAGGGGTCAAACATGCAACAGTGAAACTGCAGGTCCTTGGCATTTCCTGTGGGGCCCGCCCAGCTGTTGGGATGTGTCTGGTGTCATATAAAGCAGTGTTAACGCTGCGAGACGCTCCTCTGATGGCTATAGACCGAGCCGGGGGACCCTCCTCATGGCTCACCTGTATTCTCAGGTGAGCACACATCATGAGATATGCCTCTCTCGGCTGGAAGGTGGGGATGGGTTTTAAGTATGGGCTGGGGGGGGCTTTCTCGCTTTCGGTGTTTTTTTTTTTTTTTTTTCAAGGATACTGAACTTTGATCTTATTCACCTGATCCTTGTTATTTATCCGATGAATTTTGTGTTTATCAGTGGTAGCGATAATGATAATGCTTATGATGATATTTGTATTGATAATAATGATCATACTAATAGTAATTATAATTTTTATAATAATAATGATGATAGTAATGATAATGATGATAGGATTTTCAGTACTAAGTGTTTCTTCCACCTTAGGGACGCCTTATTGAGATAGCGTTAGGAGCAAACAAGCAAACTGCCGTCTTATTTGCACGCAACCACTTGCCAGATGTCATGTATAATATACTGAAATCATAGCCTACCATCCACAGACAAGCAACACAGACTGTTCTGTGGTTTACCTTGACCATTTCATATTTTCATATGCCCTTGTTTTGCCCGCTGACAACTCTCTCTCTCTCTCTCTCTCGGTAGTCCACTTCGCTCTATCGCTTGCACGCTTCTCACCCTCCTGAATGTTGTGACCCCGATACCCAAGAGCCAACACCGACTCCATACTTCATCGTGCTCTTAATCTCCCCCTCTCCCGTCCTCCCTCCGCATCTAACTTGCAGATGCTCTTTGTCAGTCGGTTTTCGCTCATCCTCTCCATTTGTCCAAACCATTTCAGCACAACGTGGGCATGTAGCGCTTGATTATTGATTCTATTTCTGCTGCCACACGCTTGACATACTTGTCAGTTTGAGTTTCTCTGGCTTTGTTTGAATTATTTGTCCATGTTTCTTTTAAGACAGACAGATAGATAAATTAGATTAGACAGAGTGAGAGTGACCATTGAGGATACCTTGATACTGTGTGTTAGTGTTATCATGTATTCATCATCGTGTGAGTTATGCATGCAGCCACTGTTGGCTGATAACAAGTAGCAATACTTTCTGTACGATGTAACTGTTGCCAGATTGTATTGAAATTCCTTCGTTAATTATAGTTTTGTTTATGGTATATAGACAACTTTAGATCGACGGCACGATCTTAAAATACAACAGTACAACCCTTTAGTTATGATGATTTGGCATTTGATCGGATCCTTATGGGTCAAATCTAAAGTCAAGGAGCCATAACCATGGATTACACCGTCGTATTCGAGGGTCGTATTTATGCTGAAGGATCTAATATGCCTAGACCCGACCCTGAAGGTTCAGGCCAAAGGCCACGCCATTGTAACCTCGGGTCGTACCTTCGTGGTCAGTGGGATAACTCATAATAGATGGCGGACATGACGAACTCGCGGTAGCAAACGTGTGATATTTTACCTGACGACAGACGGGCGGACGGTAAGAAAACCAGGAAACAGCCGTTGCAGCTGCTTGTGTGTTGAAACCAAGGAGACATAGGTCCATAGTGCTGACCTCGTTCGTGATGGCGGGTGTATGCACCGCACACCGCAACCTTCGCTTGTGTTGGTCAGAGGCTGCAGAAGCGGAGTGAGTCAAGGTAGGGGAAGGGGTTCCTGGCGTCAGCAAGGTTCTCACTTGCGGAATAGATAGGGAACTTGTGTATAATAGATGGACATTCTTTTGAGATATATTTTTTTTTTCTATCAGGCATTGGAAGATGTTGACGTGTTTATTTGCCATTTTCCTCTTTTCTTCTTCATCACTTTCTCCTTTTCTACTCTTTTCTTCCTTCTTCTCCTCCTCCTGCTTCAAGTATAATTTCATTTTCGGAATTGAAGGAACCTCCGTATTCATTCACGACCCACAGACTTGTATAGAACAGCGCAGGGAAGATACTTTGGCATTGGTAAACCCGTGGATCAGCCCTACTCGCGCACCGCTGTAGCGAGTGTACTTCCTACACCGGAGCGCTGAGATTAAACTCCAAACAGACATGTGGGTACAAACCCGGTGCACCGCGCCGCTCTGTCCAACAATGCCTGGCCGCCGCGTTCCCTTAAGTGGCTTCCGATAAGTGAAATTGTATTAAATCTGCCCAGTAGGCAGTTAGGCTGATCGTGGTGTGATAACTGTGCCTCGCACCTGCCAGGGCAGCGCTGGGGTTGGCCGTCCACCACTATTTGTGGATAATAAGGACGATGGATCCAATTTACTTTCGTATGTGTTTGTGATGTTTACCGTGTGCTGTTGATCTTCTTGACCTTGTTGCAGTGATGCTTTGTAGTTTGGTAGTTGAACTAGTTCCCAAAGGTATATAGCATCTCCATGCATAGAATATTGTTAGATTTAGTAGCTTGTTATTAAAAGTTGCACTTGTGCACTGTTCAAATTGTATGACCTGCTTGGAATATTGTGGAATTGTCATTGCAATGATTCCGGATACCTTATTCTGCATGATCGAGCTAAGAACATTGTGAAACCAGTTTGATTGTTCTCGGTTCAGACGTCTGTGCACGACCAGGATGCTCGTGTGAAGGTGACGGGGGTGTGTGCGTGGGGTGACATTGCGTCCGTCTGGGTTCCCCAGCATCGCCCCCGGCTGCTTCCTGCACGGCTCGTGCCTTGCACACCTCCAGCACACCATATTGGACTTCGTGGTGGACCACATTATACATGATTCACACGTGTGGTTGGGTCAACGGATGAACCCCTTCTCCAACCCACCTTTCATCGAAGTATGAGGTATCAATTTATGACCCTTGTCCATCACTCATGGATGGAGGTGATATCCCTTGCGTCACTGGCCTTGAAAGCGAAGCCTCCAGCATTTCCAGGTACGTAATAGCCAGTGTAACAGCTTCGTTTGTTAGCCATCCTTGATGTTTTGTGAGTAGGGTTGTCGTCAGCCACAACGTCGTTATTTCCCAGCATTATCACCGGCCGCAGATATCCCTCCAGCGGTATCGTCAGGCACGATATCGTTTTTTTCAATATATATATATATATATATATATATATATATATATATATATATATATATATATATATATATATATATATATATATATATATATATATGGGTATGTTTGAAGGAATAGTGGTTCCAACAATTTTGTATGGTTGCGAGGCGTGGGCTATGGATAGAGTTGTGCGCAGGAGGGTGGATGTGCTGGAAATGAGATGTTTGAGGACAATGTGTGGTGTGAGGTGGTTTGATCGAGTAAGTAACGTAAGGGTAAGAGAGATATGTGGAAATAAAAAGAGCGTGGTTGAGAGAGCAGAAGAGGGTGTTTTGAAATGGTTTGGGCACATGGAGAGAATGAGTGAGGAAAGATTGACCAAGAGGATATATGTGTCGGAGGTGGAGGGAACGAGGAGAAGAGGGAGACCAAATTGGAGGTGGAAAGATGGAGTGAAAAAGATTTTGTGTGATCGGGGCCTGAACATGCAGGAGGGTGAAAGGAGGGCAAGGAATAGAGTGAATTGGAGCGATGTGGTATACCGGGGTTGACGTGCTGTCAGTGGATTGAATCAGGGCATGTGAAGCGTCTGGGGTAAACCATGGAAAGCTGTGTAGGTATGTATATTTGCGTGTGTGGACGTATGTATATACATGTGTATGGGGGTGGGTTGGGCCATTTCTTTCGTCTGTTTCCTTGCGCTCCCTCGCAAACGCGGGAGAAAAAAAAAAAATATATATATATATATATATATATATATATATATATATATATATATATATATATATATATATATATACACACACACACACACACACACACACACATACACACACGGTGGCTGCAGCCGGCTGGAGGTTTTCCGCCACGCGTGCCTCATGTGTGCCCGCCCTCAACCCTTCCATCACGGTAATTTACCCTCATCAGGGCGATGATTTACCCCCGTCACTGCGATCATTACCCCGTCAGTAGTGGTACCCCGGTCGTGTGATACTTGCCGCCGCCCTGCCATGATTTGCCCCATACCAGTTTCTTGGGTGAACCGTCACGAAGATGGTTTTCCCTTCTCAGTATTACGATTACCCCGTTGATATATATATATATATATATATATATATATATATATATATATATATATATATATATATATATATATATATATATATATATATATATCCCTGGGATAGGGGAGAAAGAATACTTCCCACGTATTCCCTGCGTGTCGTAGAAGGCGACTAAAAGGGGAGGGAGGGGGGGGGGGGGGTGGAAATCCTCCCCTCTTTTTTTTTTTAATTTTCCAAAAGGAGCAGAGAACGAGGCCAGGTGAGGATATTCCCTCAGAGGCCCAGTCCTCTGTTCTTAACGCTACCTTGCTAACGCGGGAAATGGCGAATAGTTTGAAAGAAAGAAAAAAGATATATATATATATATATATATATATATATATATATATATATATATATATATATATATATATGAAGGTGATTACCCCGTCGACACGATGTCATCCTCATCAAAGCGATGTTTACTCCCTCAGTACGAGAATTTACCACGTAAGTTTGATGTGTATCACGTCAGTACGGTGATTTACCCCAAGAGCTCGATGGTACCCCGTCAGTACGATTATTTACCCCGACAATACGATCATTTCTCTCTAATGACTATGGTTACCCCGGCAGTACAATTGTTGCCCCGTCAGTACGATGGCTACCCCGTCAGTACAGTGATTGCCCCTTCAGTACGATGGTTACCCCTTCAGTACAATGGTTACCCCGTCAGTACGATGGCTACCCCGTCAGTACAGTGATTGCCCCTTCAGTACGATGGTTACCCCTTCAGTACAATGGTTACCCCGTCAGTACGATGGTCTCTGAGAGGATGATGATTTACCTCATCACTGTGATGTACACAGTCAGTATGGTAAACCCCGTTTTATGATGATACCCCATGAGTACGATGGTTTACCACATCAACATGATGTTCTGTGGTTACCGCTTCAGCGCGATGGTGTACCCAATCAGTAGGGTGTTACCCCATTAGGACGATGATTTACCCCATTATCACGAGGATTTATCCATTTAGGAGGATGGTTTACCCCGTCAGAAGGTACGATTTGTCTTGTTCTTACGATTATTTACCCCGTGAGGACGATGGTTTACCCCTTCAGTAACGCTGATAACCTCGTCAGTACGATACATAGGAATTCAACGAGGAACAGACCATTGGGTGCATTCGAGGCAGCTTGTAGTAGTGGAAGGTATCAGACACCATTTGATAATGTTGAATACTAAGATTAGATCTCCTCTTATCCTTCTCTTTTCTAAGCTAAATACATTCACTTCGTTTACTCTGCTTTCGTAGACTTTGTATCTCATCCTGGGAATCATTAACTTGGTAGCTCATCGCAGCACTTCTCTTCATTCTGTGTCTTGTTTTAGGAGGGGGTGACCAATAGTGAGCGCAATAATCAGGTTGCGGACGAACCAATGAATTGTGAAGAGAAAGTATTATTTCCCTGGACTTAGATTCGATCGACCTTCCCGTGAATTCAGGAATTTCTAGTTTTAGTTCAGCAATTATTAAGCACAAGTCTTTTTTCTCTCTTTCCGTTTGCTGGTCAACAGAATTCGTACTTTAGCTTGCCTTTTCGTTTTTACTGCCGATGTGTGAAGCTTTGCACTGATCGATATTAAACTTCATCTGCCACCTAAAAGCCCAGTCTGTTATTTTGTCTTATGTCAGTGTGAAGCTCCAGATATTCGTATTCATTCGAAGGTATATTTCTTAGCTACGTTCATCTGCGAATTTTGATACCTTTGCAATGAAGGCCATTATCAGTATCCTTAATATATCTGAGAAAGAGAACTAGTGCCAAAATTGATCCTTCTGGCACTCCACTTGTTACATCTAATCATTCTGAGGCTTGACCGTTAATCACAACTCTGTTTACGGTCACTTAACTAGTTTCCTATTCACTGAAATGAATGATTGAAAAGTGCATGCAAGGGCTTGACTGTTTCATTTTTCACATTTTTCATTGTCGTCGGATGAGACTTTTCAGGGTCTGCCGTTTTATATATTTTCGTTTATTGCTGATAGTTTGTCTTCAGCTTTTACGCCACTTGGTTAAAGAACGTTCTCCTGTCTTATCAATGAAACCTGGATTCAGGATCGTAAGTACCGATGCAAAAATGGCATTTTGATATTTTTGATTTGGCTTCGTTGTCTTGAACCGATTCCCCATTTTCCGTAATTCATTGAACAGTTGACTAGGTAATGATTCTCTTGCTTCTAAGATAAGTGTAAAACTCCTTAAGGTTTCTATTGCCATGTTCAGCACCGTGCGCCTCTTACTGACGTTTACTTTGGCGTATGACTACATTCTCTAAGCAAATTTATATAACTCATCATATTGGTGTTGGTCTCTCTGAGTTTCGTATGAGCTACCTGCTTAAACAACAGGCACTTGTTAATATGACCGCGTTCCACCACCTCGGCTTCGTTTTTGAAACAGCCCGACTACCACGCATTGGCACGTATGTTCTCTCTATACTGCTCTGAAGGTTTAACTGAAGCTTTTCTAAGCTACGTACATGTTCTTTTCATTCGACATATCTCACCCCATTTGCACTCATATGTCTTGTCCTTACGATGACTTATCCCATGATGATTTACCCCTTCAGTATCGTTGATAAGACCATCAGTATGATGATTTACCCCGACTTGATGATTTATCCCATGACAATGATTTACCCCTTCAGTATCGTTGATAAGACCATCAGTGCGATGATTTACCCCGACTTGATGATTTATCCCATGATGATTTACCCCTTCAGTATCGTTGATAAGACCATCAGTATGATGATTTACCCCGACTTGATGATTTACCCCATGACAATGATTTACCCCTTCAGTATCGTTGATAAGACCATCAGTGCGATGGTTTACCCCGACTTGATGATTTACCCCATGACAATGATTTACCCCTTCAGTATCGTTGATAAGACCATCAGTGCGATGGTTTACCCCGACTTGATGATTTACCCCATGACAATGATTTACCCCTTCAGTATCGTTGATAAGACCATCAGTGCGATGGTTTACCCCGACTTGATGATTTACCCCATGACAATGATTTACCCCTTCAGTATCGTTGATAAGACCATCAGTGCGATGGTTTACCCCATGACAATGGTTTACCCCTTCAGTATCGTTGATAAGACCATCAGTGCGATGGTTTACCCCATGACAATGATTTACCCCTTCAGTATCGTTGATAAGACCATCAGTGCGATGGTTTACCACATGACAATGGTTTACCCCTTCAGTATCGTTGATAAGACCATCAGTGCGATGGTTTACCCCATGACAATGGTTTACCCCTTCAGTATCGTTGATAAGACCATCAGTATGATGATTTAGATTGCTGATGATGATACTGCTTTGGAGGGTTAGGGGCATTGGTCATTACGTGAGTAGTGACGGTATTTACCTCAACGATATGCGCTATTTCCAAGCTAAGAACGAACTTAATGTCATTGAAAGTGAGTTAAAAGTTTGTTTCAAGTTGTCGAAAAATTAGAGCAAAAAGGTGTTCTCTTAAGGGAGTTTTGTGTAATTGTGTCTGGCGAAGACATGGTTTATACTCTCGCAAAGCATACATTTGTAGTTATCACACACACACACACACACACACACACATACACACACACACACACACACCTTTCCCGCCAAAGCGAGGTAGCGTCAGGGGTAGACGACTGAACCTGAGTGAAAGCCCTTGCTTAGCCCTTGTTCCCACGTTTACAAAATGATAATACAGAAAGGGGGGGGGGGGGTGGTGTTGGTCAGCCCTCATCCAGTCTTCTTCCCCTCTCAGTCGAATTCTTCGGGAGGTACATGGTAAGTGTTTATCCCTTTTAAGCTTATTAAGGCATATGATTTCGGAAATTGTTCGATTCAGTGGATAGTTTCAAGTATTTTGTAAGTTTGTATTTTTTTTATGTATATCTTCTCCACGGCCGAACTCCTGCACCGAGAGGCCGCAGATATTGACTGTAATTCCATCCGATTAAAGCCCAAGAATTAGACTACCTCATGTTATCCCTCATTGAGGCTACCTCATGTTATCCTTCATTGAGGCTACCTCATGTTACCCCTCATTGAGGCTACCTCATGTTACCCCTCATTGAGGCTACCTCATGTTACCCCTCATTAAGGCTACCTCATGTTACCCCTCATTGAGGCTACCTCATGTTACCCCTCATTGAGGCTACCTCATGTTACCCCTCATTGAGGTTACCTCATGTTATCCCTCATTGAGGCTACCTCATGTTACCCCTCAAGACCATTTTCAGGCCGACAGATGTCATCCCATCCCATGAGTTAACTGCGCTAGTTCAAAATAGAGGTGACGAAGCTGCCTCAAATTTTGATGAAAGTGCCTCAGGAAAAGAAAGTGGTATCCAAGGGTACCAGAGCCTTGCATGGCCAACAGAGGCCAACCTTTCAAGGTTGAGACTTGCTTCATATAGCACCTAGAGACCAGAAATTTTGAGTGTAGGTACTTAAGCGTCTGGACAAGGCCAAGGCTAGAACACGTTGGCCTTGAAGGCCGTTTTAAGACTGCTAAATGCTAACTCAGGACTATAGATTAAACTTAGTTGCATTCGTTCAAAATATGCGGCTTAATTGCCCCAGAGCCCCAGGATGAAAACCAGGATCCAGGGGTACTAGAACCTGGCCTTAAAGGCGAACAAGGGCCACCTTTTCCAAGGTTCGGACCTGTTGCATCTTCATGTCGCACCAGGAGGAGATCCTAGCTTTGGTTTGCTGGTCACCAAGGATGAAAATGAGGGAGGAGGTGCGGTATGAACCAAGGGATCGGCGGGGGGAGCTGCTAAGAAAATCTCATGTGTGCTTGATTCATTTGCTTGAAGAAGGTGAAGAAGAAGCGTTACTTTCCTGAACACACACGTCGTTGCAGCATTAGCCAAACAGCTCGGTGGCCGTAGACCTCTCTCTTGCCCTATAGTTCTTGTTTCACTTTTAAATGAATTGTATGATGTAATGCAAGTATGCGAATGTTTTATTAAGAATGATATATAGACACTATCAATTGCTTACGGCGGTAGTCCGCTGATGATGATGATCAAATGGAGATTATATCCTTGGGGAAAGAGGCATCGTTTCAGGTCTGCCAATTTTTTTTGTTTTGTTTTGTTTGGAAACGCCAAACCCTAACCATAATGATAATGCTGATGCATAGTCCTTCTCGTTCAAATGAAATGATCATCATTTTCCATGTGTTTCCTTGTATTGTTTATTTCCTTGTGGTATAATTTCCCATGTTAGGGGAAGTATATAAGGCTTTTTAACAGAATATATTCTTGACGTGGAGACAAACTGTGTTTGGCAAATATTAGAAAAGTTTTCAAGTATGTGGATGAGGAAGTATTTGAAAAGCTGTTCATATCCTACAGATGGTCCAGGTACCAGGTAGTACCAGACTTAAGACTCAAGTTACAGGTAACGTGTAAAGGCATTAGATTTGCCCACCTTGAGAGATTGAAAAGTAAGGGGTGACCTGATCACAACCTTCAAGTTTTTAAAACAGATCTATGACGTGGACAGTAAACAGTTCTTTGAATGACATAGGGATAGAGCTACAGCAACCGGAGAACATAACATGAAATTAAGCACGAAACTTGTTGAAATAGAATTTAAAAAGTACTTTTATGCACGAGTTGTGGATGAAAGGAATAAATTGACTGAGGGCATGGTTAAGGCAGACAGCATATATGATTTTAAAAAGTTTTATGATGGTAGAGAATGTCCAAAAGATGGGGCCTACGAGTGACAGACGTCCTCCAAGTACAACACAAGTAAGTACTTAAAGGGCCGTTCTCAGGTGATACGATAGCATTGAATGTAGATTTTAGGCCAGTTTTACCACATCTTTCAGTCCACATTTATCTGTCTGTATACACATTTACACATGTGTAGATAAGTAATATATAACCTTAGGATTATTTTGCTTTTTGTTTTGTTTATGGAGCTCCTGCAGTTTGAAGGCCGCTCCAAATGTAGGAACGGGTGAGGTAGGGACCTCTTGTAGGCGAGAAAGACCTTAATGACGCCGTGCTCCCCGTCCGCTGACGATGATACAGCCTCGTCGTAGGTGACTCCTCGCTCTTTGGTGTTTCCAGGCAGCAGGCCGGGTAGTACATGCAAGTAAGGGCAACGTATGTTCGGGGTAGTTATTCACACTCCTTACAACACCTTCTATACCTGGGACATTCTCGTTGCCCCTCACCACCTGTAGGTTACGTGACGGTGCCTGATGGCTGAATGTCGAACTCACAGGAAGTGATTAAAAATAGATATTCAGGACAAAATTAGGACAACCTGTTCAGACCAGCTTAAGGCAACGAACTTTACAGCACGACCCCTGAGCTCGCACCGTCGTGCTCAGCGGTCGTGCTCTCGTGCTCAGGGGTGAAACTAGTCAGACTGATTGAACACATATTAACTGACCATTCACATAGCCCACATGCCATGGAGGCTGTCTGTTGCCGCTGGGCTGGATATGCCGGGTCCCCAACCCATGTCACGCCCTCTGAAGGACACATCCTGACCCTCGAGTTGCTATGATCTTGGCATATAAAGCATCAGCTGTGCAGGATGCCATATGGCTCACTGTCCTCTTTCTGTCAGTTATACATTAGGGATTTGTGATACTATTGCTGTCCTCGACAAGGTATCCTCGGTATAGAACATCAGATCTGTTGTCTGGATCTCCCATATATTTCCGTGTACACCATTTATATTAACAATTTCCCCAGTATTGTTAATACTGTGTCATCCCGCCAACCCCAGGGGGTAGGGGGATTTACACATAAGGTGATTTACGTACGGTCTATTATATGGTCTGGGAGGGACGGGGTGTCGTCCATTTTAGTAGATCGGGTGTATAATGCTCTGCCAGTGAGACATCTGTCGCCTTCGTTCTCTCGATTTTTTCTCCTTTTTTTTTTTTTTTATATACCAGAACAGAATTCTTTATTTAGAGACAGAAATTGTCAGCTGAGAAGATCGATGGCCCCGGAAGCAGGAGCGGTAAGCAACGTTGTGTACGTAGGTCGACGTTTTCTCCGCTACACTGTAGCGGGAGAACTAAGGGCTGGACGCTCTCGTGTCTCGACCCTACACTTTCCATCGCGTTTGCGACGGTGTTGACGTTGCGATGATTTCGCCACCGAGTTTGCCTTCGTGGCAGTGGGTGAGGGTATGGCTGTCGTATCGTGAACCTGGGTGAGGGGTGCAGGCGGGTGGGAGCGTGTAAACCGGATCATAAATGGTGGCGTTGTGTCAGGTGGGCGGCCAGTGTTTGTCAAATAGCGCAGCCAGGTATGTGGGCCCCGCCCCTCCCTCCCTACCCCCGCGCGCTTATCACGCCGGAATGTACACACTGTGGCTCCTGTAGGATCCTGTTGCCGGCTGCCGATCACCTCCCTTCCTGCACTGCTTCCCAGGGCCTCCTTGAAGTTGCTGCTGCTCCTCTTATGTGTTTGTTTCTGCTGTTGCTGCTCCTGATTGCCAGTCCTAACTGCTGATGCTCCTCTTGATTTTACTTTCTACTAGTTCTTACTGCTACTGTTGCTGGCAGTTCATGCAGCAGCTGTTCCTGGATGTCAGTTGTTACTGCTACTGTTGCTGGCAGTTCTTGCTTCACCTCTTCCTGGTTGTCAGTCGCTACGGTTGGTGTTGGCGTTACTTTCCGCCAGTTCTTGCTGGTGTTAGTACCAGTTATCGCATGTCGCTTCCCTTCCGTGTTGCTGATCCTCGTTGTTGTTGGCTGTTACTGCGTATCTTTAATGTTGCTGTTGCCTCTGCTGTTGTTAGTTGATACCGATCCATTCTCTTATAGGCACTGCCGCTGCTGCGGGAATTGTAGCTGTTGATCCCTGTTGCAAACATTGCTGATCGTCCTCGTTGTTGCTGTTGCTATCAGTTTGTGGTGGTCATGAAGGTGGTTTTTGGTGTTTCCTGGTGATCCACTCTGCTCCTGGTGCAGTTAATGCCTGTGCTGCTGTTGCATCCTACCACAGTGGCTGCAACAGCTTACGATGCTGCAGCTTCTGACGTTACAGCAGGTCGTGCTGAATATCTTTTCTTTCATTTCCCGTAATTCGCTTTTGCTGCTTCTGCTTCTGTTGTTTCTTCCAGCGGACGTTGTTGTTACTGTTACGTTGCCAACTGTTGCTGCTTGTGTTGGGTTTGGCCGACTCCAGTCGTCTCTGCCAGAGAACGTTCGCCACTCAGTATTGTGAATGGTATGCACCGGGACCTTAAACGATACATTTGTAGTCAGAGAGCAGCGGAGGCTCTGTCTTAACCTCTTGACAAGTTCGGTATCTCTCTTGTCTCTTTCTGAGATATATATTTATTGTTCTTTCTCGTTAATTCAAAGTGGTACCCTCTAAAGAGAATGGGTATTGATAAGAGCACAGACGCGTCTTTTGTTTTTCATAACAGAGCCTAGAGTCATTGTATGAAGTGCTTATAGGGGCAAAGTCTTGTGGGAAGAAATTGAAAATGTGAGAGTGAAAGAGTTTGAAGACGAGGAAAAAAAATGCATGTATGATGCATGAAAGGAAAGCTCTTGGTAAGGGTTCTCTTGATGAGGCAAAGTGAAATAAGCATTTCTGATAAGGAGGGTGAAAATTGCTTTTGGGCATACCTACAACACTCCTAAGTCAAGAGGTAGTGCTTTCCTGGGTGGCTGGTGTCTACATCGTACTAACAATGAGGTTGTGTAAGTTGGTTCCGAACATCACTTACAACACTCCTAAGTCAAGAGCGTAGTGCTTCCCTATGCGGCTGCTGTCTACATCCTGCTGACACGGAGGGTGTAAGATGGTTCCAGGCACCACCTCACCACTAAGTTTGATAGGTAAGACCTCCCCGGTCGTCTGATGTCTACATCCTGCTCCATGTACAGCGATAGTTAAGGACATCCAGGACGCCGATACGGTATTATTTAGGAGAGGTGATTGGACCACTGTGAGGGGTATACCATACTTATACCTTACATTGGTTTCATGGGCTATCTTTTACCCCAGGCTTCCCTGGTGAGGGCAAACTATCTTTTGTGTAGTCTCGATGCAGGGGGCTTTAAGTTATGGGCTCGGCTCGCTTCCATAGCGCCACTGTGAGTGGGTGAGAACATATCTATGCATGGAGCGTTGTGCCGGGGTGGATGTTGTTCCTTGTCGGAAAAAGGAACGTTGCTGGGGAGTGGATAAAAGCAAGAGACAGTCTTAGGGGAGCGGATTAGCATACACAGACATGGAGTTTCATGAGGTCGTGGTGTATCCAGGCATGTCCGGGAGGGATAGATGGTGCTGCACTCAGACGTGGACCGCCCTGGAGGGATAGATGATCCTTTACCCAAGAACAGGCCGTCCTTGAGCAGTAGATGATGCACCTAGGCAAAGACCGTCTTGGGAGGGATATATGGTCCTCGAGGGTACCCAAGCATGGCCGTCTTGGAAGGATATATGATGGTATACCCCCGGGAAGGACCGTCCTGGATGGAGAGATGATGCTATACCCAGGCATGGCCCGTCTTGTGGGGTTAGGTTATTGTTGCACTCAGGCATAGGACTTTGTAGAGGGATAAAACGTCACATACAGGCGTGGACCGTGGTGTACACGGACGTGGCCACATTGGAAGGGTAGGTGGAGACATACCTGTACAGCTTATATGAGTATGGGAAGCAACTACCTTATGCAGTTTCTACCTATATCTCCATCGTAATTAACACCTGTATCCTACTATCCATTCCCAGAGCACTACAGTTCAACCTTGCAGGAACCTAGATATATTAGGCTTACTCATATGCTCCACTCTTTCCAGAAAGCTACACATAATGAATGTAAGAAGATCTTCCCATAAGGTGGGGTGTTAATTAGGTACCGCAATTATTTTTCTCTTGGATATCTATTGCATGTCTAAAGGTGCCCCATTCACTCCAGTATGGAGTACTGCTCACGTAATGTATAGTGGCTTTTCTTTCACCTTTCTTTAGCCTAAAATTGCTATTTACGCAGTTTGGAAAAGATTCAGTAATACTTTCAAAGTAGTGGAGGGAACATATGTGTCATTGCGTATGAGACGGTCTTTCATTACAAAACCGAAGTGGTGGAGCAGTGTCATAAGAAATGCTTGTCTAAGAAAGTAGCACATTAGAAAAATAAAGAGATAAATAAGCATCATGACAGAGTACATTATGTAGATTTGTTTAGAGAAACTAAGGAACTTTGTACGTCGAAGCAAATGTCAGAGAAGCGTATATTGCTGAGAATAACAAAAGAAACCCAAAAGAGTACTTGAAGTAAGAAAGTCATTACCCAATCATTTGGGCCACACATACAGAAATGGTAACTTGATTCAAGACAACAAAGCCATAGTAAAGACTTTAAACGATTTTTTTCTTTTAGCATTTTTATTTACAGTTTAAGATAAAACTCATGTGAGTTCAGCTCCAGTGCTAAAAGGAGAAAACGTTTGGCAATTTTTTCTTTTAGCATTTTTATTTGCAGTTTAAGATAAAACTCATGTGAGTTCAGCTTAAGTGCTAAAAGGAGAAAACGTTTGGCAAGACGAAAATATGGTATCAGCGCAAAATGGAATGAGAACATATAAAGCAGTAAGGCCTGATAAGTTTTATTCGAGAATTCTGAGAGGCAAAAATGAGATGATTAAACCCTTGATTGCTCTTTTCAGTGAGTCACTTGCTACGGGAAACGCTTCAGAGGAATGGAAGTTTGTCAGTTTAACACCGATATTCAAAAAGAAAAGTGGTGAGAAATCACTGCCTGGAAATTATTGTGTCGAATTAGCTTAATGGCTGTAGTTAGTGAACTAACTGAAACCATCAATCAGGATAAGATTGCAACCCATTTAGAAAATTACCACATAATAAACGATTCTCAGCATGGTTTTATGAAGTAATCAGCATATATGAAGAAAGTAAAGCAGCTGATGTCAGCTATTTAGATTTTCAAAAAGCATTCAGCAAAGTTCCACTTCAAATTTACTGCCACATGATATAGACGGGGTTGCGTTTGGATGGTTAGTAAATTGGCTGCCTGACCGTAAATAAAGAGTAGTGATTAATGGTCAAAGATCTGACTGGCTAGACGTAGCAAGTGGTGTGCCACAGGGATCAATCTTGGGACATTTTCTCTTTCTCATATATATATATATATATATATATATATATATATATATATATATATATATATATATATATATATATATATATATATATGTTTTTTTTTGTTTTTTTCTTTTCTTTCAAACTATTCGCCAATTCCCGCATCAGCGAGGTAGCGTTAAGAACAGAGGACTGGGCCTTTGAGGGAGTATATATATATATATATATATATATATATATATATATATATATATATATATATATATGTGTGTGTGTGTGTGTGTGTGTGTGTGTGTGTGTGTGTGTGTGTGTGTGTATTGATAATGGACTGCATGGTAAGGCTTTCGATTTTAATCCTTGGAAAATTATCCTCATTCTTGACAACTCACTGGTGCGTCCCCTTCCGGAATATTGTGCTCATATTTGGTCATCCAACGTAGGAAAGGGAGACAGAATGGAGAAAGTACGGAGGCGAGCTACCAAGATGATATCCGGCATGAGAAACAAATCCAGTGAGAGACGAATATAAGAATCGGGCTTGTTCACTTAAGAATAAGAAAATAGAAATGAAAAAGATAGAATAGAAAAAAAAGAAAAGGAAGGTTTAGAAAGTGATCTTACATCGACATAGCTATTCTTAATCATGAAAGGTGCCGATATTCTCGATCTAACGAACTACTTAATTCATCTGTTATCACTCGTAGTGATGGATGCGAACTCGTGGGTAAACGTGTAATCTCGATTGAGGCGAAGTACTTTTTCTTCAGCAGAATTGTTAACTTATGAAATGATTTACTAGTTTCAGTCGTCGAAAGCAGCACCATAGATTCGTTTAAGCTGTGACTTGAAAGATATTTTGATTCAGATCCACGACTAACTATATTTGCACCTCTTATGAATACGATAAGTTTTACAGGTTTTGCTGTATGAAAAGTGCAAGTTCTACTACTACCACACTATTCCACGAGTTTCTGTCCTCTACCATCGTCACAAAACAGCCTCGTTAAGACCCATTGGCCTGTTGGTGTTTGGATTCAATTGTCGTCGTAGCAAGAGTGGGATCCGAGGTCTCCCGTCGTCGTAACTCTCCGCCCACTCCTTTTCGCCGGCCTTGCTGCTGCATCTGCCTGGCTTTTGTACTCTCATGCTTATGGCTACAGCTCTCGTGAGCTTCCTGCGTGATGTACCAACCCCTAAGAAAGGAACCCATGGGTGGCAGAGCGTCCGTTGAGGGACCAGCAACACGAGAATTGGCCGTTAGGATACTCACTTCTTGCACTCGTACAACAAGATTGTGAAGCTTTCTCCCTTTCGTCTTTTCTTTTTCCTTCAACCTTTCCGCTTTCAATGTCTATGGTATTTTTTTTTTAATGGCTCTCACCTCTTCCTTTTTAAACACCTTTGCTTAGATATAGGACGAGGTATTGTCGTATTCATTCGGATGCTAGGAAAAAAGAGAAAATGGATAGACGTGGTCCAGGTGGAGGCATACACATGCGTAAGCTGTAAGGAGCTTAACTAAGAGTGAAATTCAACCAGTCAGGAGAGGTAGGTGAAGGCATACGGAGGTTGGGTGACGGGAAGTTGGAGGGGTTAAAGCATAGAGAGTTAGGATGGTGGTCCGGAGAGGTAGTTAGAGGCAGTCAGAGGGTGTATGGTGGACAGAAGGGGTCGTTTGTGGCTTAGAGTTTGGATGGCGGTCAAGAGGGGTGGGTGGAGGTCCTCAGACGTTGTGTGGAGGGGTGGGTGGAGGGAGGGAGCGGGCGGGCCGACCCCGGGTGGCGTGCATGTGTGGTAGTGGTGGTGGTGGTGGTGGTGTGTCGGGCGGGATGGGCGTGCGTGAGAACTGTCCACCTTCTGCCATATTAGGCCAGAGGGCTGAGCGGCCTCAGTCACCTGGGTGGGCGGATGGGCGGCCCGGACGTTCATTTTGTGCAGCTGAACAATGCATTTTCATTATTACATGAAGGGAGGCCTCAAGCGTGGCCATGGAAAATCCCTTTTCCTCAGCTGTTTGGAAAACACGTGATTATACTGTCTTTTCGTACAGTGACGAACGAGAAGAGTTAGAAATGATCGAAATGCATTTCAAGAGTGCCAGGTTTCTTTGTTAGATGGTATTCACTGAGTGCATACGAAGAGTAGGTTTGTCCACTGTGCTCCTGAAATATGCTCGCGTGTACACATTCGCTGCAGTAAAGTTGTTTCGTACCAGATTACATGTATAGTTTTTTTCTCGAATGCAGCATTATATAACACACCATTTTATACTAGACCAGATACATAGCATTGTAAGTATGTATATCTATATCTATATCTATATATATATATATATATATATATATATATATATATATATATATATATATATTTTTTTTTTTTTTATTTATATTTATTTTGCTTTGTCGCTGTCTCACGCGTTTGCGAGGTAGCGCAAGGAAACAGACGAAAGATATGGCCCAACCCACCCCCATACACATGTATATACACACACGTCCACACACGCAAATATACATACCTATACATCTCAATGTACACATATATATACACACACAGACACATACATATATACCCATGCACACAATTCACACTGTCTGCCCTTATTCATTCCCATCGCCACCTCGCCACACATGGAATACCATCCCCCTCCCCTCCTCATGTGTGCGGGGTAGCGCTAGGAAAAGACAAAAAATGCCTCATTCGTTCACACTCAGTCTCTAGCTGTCATGCAATAATGCCCGAAACCACAGCTCCCTTTCCACATCCAGGCCCCACACAACTTTCCATGGTTTACCCCAGACGCTTCACATGCCCTGATTCAATCCACTGACAGCACGTCAACCCCGGTATACCACAGCGATCCAATTCACTCTATTCCTTGCCCACCTTTCACCCTCCTGCATGTTCAGGCCCCGATCACTCAAAATCTTTTTCATATATATATATATATATATATATATATATATATATATATATATGAAGGTGAAATCGCACTTTAGTAGGAATTCATATAATTTTGTTGAACGTAATTTTTCTGTACATGTGGCTCAACATGAAAGAGAGAAATTATCATCATGCCAGTAGATTTTTCTTAGTGCGTTGCGTATATACAGTCCGGAATATATTGATGATGAGTTTGAGAAGATATATTCTATCAGATCCAAATTAAAGTTTCCTAGATCTTTCATTAATAGATCCCTTAATTTGACAAAGAGATCATTTTATAGAGTTAAACCCAAACCTCCCCATTATACCAAGAATGTTTTAGTTCTCCATTTTAATGATAAGTTCACATTACCCAAGGCTTCTTAAATCCTTTAATGTAAATGTAGCATTCAGCAGTAACAATGATATAAAGAATACCTTAATGATAGAGGTCATCAGAAAATTCTGTGGGCTGTGTTTACTCACTACCCGGTAAAAATTGTCATATGTTTTATGGTAGGCAGACTGGTAAGGATCTCTATGTTAGACTTAAGCAACATAGATATAGTATAAGAATAGGACAAGAATCAAATGCTTTGTTTAGTCATGTTAGAAATTATTACCGTTGTATTGAAAGGAGTAATACCAATTCAGTTATTAATTGTAACTTCTTGACCACGAGAAATATCATTGAATCTTCTATTATTGAATACACAAAGAATTGTAACTGATATTAGTGAAGTTCCATACAAATTGGATAACTTTATTGTAAGCAAAATTTGTAAACAGTTCCCTTTCTTGTCCACATAATAAAAGTTTTATGACAGGCATGATGCCAGACCCGAACGCACCAACCCGAACGAACACCACCTTCCGGCAACGCTTGTTTACCAATGGCGTCTTAGCTACGTCTATTCCTCGTATATCAACTGACTGTTCTACATCTATCTCATTTTTGTATCTCCCAAGGCGATGTGATCATTACACAAAAGTGCACTTGGGAGCTTATTTTTTGTCTCTCTCTCTCTCTCTCTCTCTCTCTCTCTCTCTCTCTCTCTCTCTCTCTCTCTCTCTCTCTCTCTCTCTCTCTCTCTCTCTCTCTCTCTCTCAAGCTAGAGACTGAATGTGAACGAATGTGGCCTTTGTCTTTTCCTAGCGCTACCTCGCGCACGCCGGGGGGGGGGGGGGGGGGTGCCATTTCATGTGTGGCGGGGTGGCGACGGGAATTGATGAGGGCAACAAGAATGAATATGTATATATGTATATGTCTGTGTATGTTTATGTATGCATACGTTGAAATGTATAGGTATGTATATGTGCGTATGTGGGTATATATGTATATACATGTGTATGTGGGTGGGTTGGGCCATTCTTTCGTCTAGTTCCTTGCGCTGTCTCGCTAACGCTGGACACATCGACAAAGTATAATATATATATGTATATATATATATATATATATATATATATATATATATATATATATATATATATATATATATATATCAGATTTACATCGTAGAAGATTAGTTGTTTAAGACATACGACTTACCCTTATTTACAGAACTACATACATAGCACTGTAATAAACAGTGTTTTTTTTTTACAGTATCAGACATGATATTATTTTATAGTATATTTATATCGGACCAGATACTTAGCATTATGAGTTACCATGTAATACTAGACTCTATAAACTGTAATATAATTTTTTTTTACTAGATGAGTAAATAATATTTTTACTAGATGTGTAAATTTATGTGATAGGACTTTTTCCTTCGACGAAATATACATATATAGTAATATAGAGACACTGTTTTGTGCTAGTCGAGATGTAAAGCATTGTAATAAAGGCATAATGCCTTATACCAGACACAGATGTTTCCTGTACCAATCATGCATCGTTAAGAGGATCGTCATTTTACCTGACACATCACACTGAGTCATGTTTACCTCGTCGTGTTGTTCTTCAGTATCTTCCTCATTCCGTCCGTCATGCGTTACAGCTACATTCTGATTCAGTCGTGTGTTTCAGCGTCTTTCGTCGTCTGTTGTGCCGTACAGTATCTTCCTCACTCCATCGACAGGGAGTTGGGCAAATGTTTGAGAAGTATGGTCTTCAGTATTTTCTGAGCAGGTTACTGGATCTGAGACGAAATACTTTTTGTCGCTGTAATATGTTATTAGATGATGATGAAAAGAAAGGTGTATGAAGGCGATAACAAGAATTTGAATATATCTAGAGAACGACCGGTGCTGTATGAACATATTTCTCCCAACCTTTGTATGAGTGTGAGGAGCGTGGGAGATAAGACTCTCCGAAAACGGGGGCACATGTGTTTCGTTGTGACGAGACGACATTAGAGGGAAAAAGCCCTTTAAGTAAGTGCTCAGTCCATTAGGTTTTCGCCTTCGTTTAACTCTTGAACAAATGAACTTGTCCCTGAGGAAGGTTGTGACGTGGTCGGTTCTCCCTGACGGTGCGTACGCCTGCAGTGTGGTTCGTTCTCCCTATCTTCACGTACTCCTACGGCATGGTTGGTTCTCCCTGTACATACTTATAGTTGGAACATGGTTGTTATTCCCTGTACGTGTGCTGCGTGGTTGTCTCTAACTGTACGTACGTTCGCCTGCAACGTAGTTGGTTCTCACTTTAGGTACATACACCAACAGCGAGGTTGGTTCTCCCCTGAGGTACGCCCGCCCTTGGTTCGTTTATCCATTTTCTGTACTTAGAACATGGGTTCTCACCCCCTACCCACACTTGGAGTGTTTACTCATCCCTTAGTCACACAGTGGTTGGCACACCCCCAGTAGTGGTTGCCTCACTCCTGAGCCACACCTCAGAGCCATACCCCAGTAGTGGTTGCCTCACCCCTGAGCCACACCCCAGTAGTGGTTGCCTCACCCCAGAGCCACACCCCAGTAGTTGTTGCCTCACCCCTGAACCACACCCCATTGCCTCACCCCTGAGCCACACCCCAGTAGTGGTTGCCTCACCCCTGAGCCACACCCCAGTCGTGGTTGCCTCACCCCTGAGCCACACCCCAGTAGTTGTTGCCTCACCCCTGAACCACACCCCATTGCCTCACCCCTGAGCCACAACCCAGTAGTGGTTGCCTCACCCCTGAGCCACACCCCAGAAGTGGTTGCCTCACCCCTGAGCCACACCCCAGTAGTGGTTGCCTCACCCCTGAGCCACACCCCAGTAGTGGTTGCCTCACCCCTGAGCCACAACCCAGTAGTGGTTGCCTCACCCCGGAGCCACAACCCAGTAGTGGTTGCCTCACCCTTGAGCCACACCCCAGTAGTGGTTGCCTCACCCCTGAGCCACACCCCAGTAGTGGTTGCCTCACCCCTGAGCCACACCCCAGTAGTGGTTGCCTCACCCCTGAGCCACACCCCAGTAGTGGTTGCCTCACCCCTGAGCCACAACCCAGTAGTGGTTGCCTCACCCTTGAGCCACACCCCAGTAGTGGTTGCCTCACCCCTGAGCCACAACCCAGTAGTGGTTGCCTCACCCCTGAGCCACAACCCAGTAGTGGTTGCCTCACCCCTGAGCCACAACCCAGAAGTGGTTGCCTCACCCCTGAGCCACAACCCAGTAGTGGTTGCCTCACCCCTGAACCGCACCCCAGTAGTGGTTGCCTCACCCCTGAGCCACACCCCAGTAGTGGTTGCCTCACCCCGGAGCCACAACCCAGTAGTGGTTGCCTCACCCCGGAGCCACACCCGCGACAATGATCGACTCACCCCCTGAGCTGTGACCTCTACGATATCCCAAATTGCTCCATCAGGAGACCCACACCCTGTGGTGAATTTCCCCTCAAGTCTGGGCCGGAGGTCGATAAAATGTTTTACTTATGGGCATCTGAACCCGACTCTCCCAAATTATCTCTGGCAAACATACGGCCAGACCTCGATAGCTCGAATGGGTAGTGTGTCCGATGTAGCGGTAAGTCTCGCTAGGAGGTGTGTGTGTGTGTGTGTGTGTGTGTGTGTGTGTGTGTGTGTGTGCTGTTTTTCTTCCCTGGTAAGGCTATATGGAGGGTGACAATGTTTTCCTATACTTCATCTCTTTTTTTTTTGTTTTTCTTTTTACTATCATCTTTTTACGATGCAAACCTTTTTTGTTTTTTTTGTTTTGTTTTGTATGGCTTTTTGGAGTCGATGGACTTGACACGTGGGAGAGAGAAGTACGTTTGTTTAGTGAACCCAGAACGTTTTATTTTTGTTTGTATATATGTGTATATATCCTTCAGTTTCTTGTTCCCATTCTGATTTTACGGGGTCAGAGGGCGGGCATCATTATGTTCCTCTTGCCTGCCTTAAAATTCGACGAAAAATAAACAGTTTACTTCAGCACGAGATCGATGGCCGCCAGTGTTGACATTCGCCCGCCAGTGTTCTTGTTCGATTCTTTTCATATTTTCTTCAAGAACAATGGGTTGACTTGAGTGTAGAACTCCGTGCACCAACCATAGTGTGTGTGTGTGTGTGTGGCTCTTTATGATCAGTCTTTGACTGCTGTTGTTTATTGTTGTTGTTTATTGTTATTATTATTATTATTATTATTATTATTATTGTTGTTGTTGTTGTTGTTGTTGTTGTTGTTGTTGTTGATATTAGCAGCAGCAGCAGCGTCAGTAGTTTAACACGAGATGTTCGCATTTCTGTAATGCCATTGTCCTCATAATTATTATGACATCCAGACTACCATTACCTCTCGTTACTCACGTGAGGTATTACCTTCAGATTACTATGGTCACTTGTTACTCATAGTTGCTGTAGCCTCCTGGTTAGGTTCATCTCTTCTTACAGGTGTTCCCCCACATCACCTCACCTTCCATGTATTGATCAATGCTCTCATTAAGGCGCGAGGGTTACAGGTATAGATCCCACAGTAACTCGTAAGTCCAGTGTTTGTTTACTTGTTATGAAGACAAACGCGGGAAAGTGTGTGATGTTTTGATTCGTTTTATAGACGCGTGTCACGGACGTACGGCACGCCTGCTATACAGAGGCCCAAGCTTTGTACCGAAATTGTATTAAATTTCTCTGATCTCCCTCCATGAATTGTGGTTTTTTGTTCTTGTATTTTTTTTTTTCTGCCTCGAGGTTTTGGTCTTTATCCCCGTCTGTTCCGGGATAAAAGTTTTTATTTCTTTTATCCGGGTTTTAGTTTTGGTTTCACTTTTTTCCACATAGTAATTCTTGTTCGTATTGGGGCATATCTGTAGCTTCTCTTCCGTGGGTGGTAGGCTGGGTGGGCTCCCGTGTATGGCGTGTGGCACCCCTGGGTGATGGTGGGCCAGGCTTATTGGTCAAGTGTGGGTCATGGGCCAAACAGGACTCTTCAGATGGTGCATGGCGTGTGGGGCAGGTGGGCAGATGGTGGTAGGCCAAGACAACTGGCCAGGCGGGTCCCACCGTGGGTGGTGGGCACGTGGGCAGGTGGTGGTGGGTGAGGCCAAACCTACTGGCCAGGTGTGGGCCAGACGGGCCGCCGTGGGTGGTACTTGGCACGTGGGCAGGTGGTGGTGGGGTGATGGGCCGAACTTACTGGCCAGGCGTGGGCCAAGAGGGTCCCCGTGGGTGGTGTGGGGGCACGTGGGCAGGTGGTGGTGGGCCAGGAGTCACCGACGAACCAATTATGGGCTTATGACGATGGCCCAGAGATAACGGATTACTGCCTAAATTGTTTATTCCTGACCTCCTCCCTCCCTCCCTCGTACCTCCCAGCCATGCCCTGCCCTGCCCTCTCGCGGCGGATGGTTGCCTCCTCCCACCCCGCCCTGAACTTGCTCGTGTCTGCTTCTCTTGTTTGCATTGTTTGTTTCCCGTGGGCTCGTGTTGTGTCTCGTGGTTCTTAAGTGCGGGTTCGTCTTGTTTGTCGTGTTCGACTCGTCTTCTGGTTGGTTGGTTCGTGGTGTTTGTGTTGTTTGTTTCTTAGTGTGGCCTTCCTTTTGGACCGTCTGTCTTTATGAACTTTCTTTTTCACAGAGTTACAGTGTCGGGATAAATGACCGTGTTCTCAGGAGAAGGCCCATCCTCACTACGGTCAGGTGCCGGCATTACAATATGGTGCCACTTACATTGTCCTTCTTACATATAGTTAACACGTAACAGTTACATGTTTGCGATTTATCAATATAATAACACTGCTGATCCAATCTTCCCTTATTATGATCCAGTCTTCCCTTACTATCATAAATCAAAACTTGTTTCTCTTCTCTTGGCTGTTTTCCTTGTGTTGTTTGATTTTCCAGCGTTTTTGCCGTGTTTTGTTTCGAATTTTCCGCCTTTGTTTTAAGTTGTCTCTCACCTTGATGGGTCGTTTTATTCAGTATCCGCTGATGTGTTTGTTTCGTTCGTTGGATCATGCATGTCATCGCGTAATTTGTTAGTTTCAGTTTGGAACATGCCCTGTGTTCCTGTGTAATACATCTATATATTTGCGTTTATGTTTAATGATGTCTTTGGACATAACACATTTCTGGTAGTGTTTTTGTTTTATGTGTATACTCGTTTGTAGGCCTCCTGCTGCCTTCTCGTTGTGTATTGCTGTATGTGATATATATATATATATATATATATATATATATATATATATATATATATATATATATATATATATATATATATATATATATATATATATTATCCCTAGGGATAGGGGATTAAGAATACTTCCCACGTATTCCCTGCGTGTCGTAGAAGGCGACTAAAAGGGGAGAGAGCGGAGGGCTGGAAATCCTCCCCTCTCGTTTTTTTTTCTTTTTCTTTTTCCAAAAGAAGGAACAGAAGGGGCCAGGTGAGGATATTCCCAAAAAGGCCCAGTCCTCTGTTCTTAACGCTACCTCGCTAATGCGGGAAATGGCGAATAGTTTAGAATATATATATATATATATATATATATATATATATATATATATATATATATATATATCTATATCTATATCTATATCTATATTGCGCGACCCTGCACAAGGGTCGTAGCGTCGCTCCGGAGGAACTTCCGTCTAGCCACTCCTTAGCCGGTACTTAACTCCACCTCCCCTACTGACAGTTGAGGAGCTACACAGGCTATACCTCTCTCTCTCTCTCTCTCTCTCTCTCTCTCTCTCTCTCTCTCTCTCTCTCTCTCTCTCTCTTACACACACACACACAGTGACTGACGAATTCATTAAATGGATATAGACGAAATTCATTTATTCATTATGAATGATTGTTTGTAAATAGTTCTGAAATAATAGAAATCGTTTTCATGCTAAATTCTCTGATTGACAATTGCGCTGGAGCGCTTTACAAAATTTTTCCAAAATTGATAGATATATAGATAGATAGATATCGTAAACTACTAATTTTGACCTTTCTAGACGTACACACTTACATGTCACTCATGCACCACTTATGTGTGTTTTGATTTGTTTGCCCTTGATTTACGCAGTATCCCTCACGAGGTAAACATACAGCATAAATGTTTGATGAGTGGATGTTTTAGGTGTAGAAGAATACCAAGTCATAATTGTGTAGATGCATCTGTCTCTTTATTATTCTATCTATTTATTTATTTTTTATCTGTTTGTCTATCTCTCTGTCTTTATCTACACACACACACAGCGTACACACACACACACACACACACACACACACACACACACACACACACACACATTCTATCCGCATAAAACCTTGTCCTCACCCATATGTGTTCAAAAGCGATGTATAACCAAATAGCTAAGGTTTAAGTACAAGCATATGACACTCTCAGGGTGCAGTTATCATGCATGTGGTTGGTGAGAGGTGTGTTTCTAACACTGTGGGCACCAACACTCAAGCAGTCCACCTCAGTGTGCCTCATGCTATCTTTAGGGAAGGATGTTCGTTCTTAGCTACTCCCGGGTGTTACTTCATTTTGGGAATTTCCACTCTAGGCGCTGAATTTCATCCACCTGTTCTTCAGGATAACTAGCACTTATCTTTCTAAGCAGGAGAAAACCCGAATTCTCGCCTTGAAGCAAGAAGATGTGGGTACACGAGATTTCTAGGCGTACTGGGCGCTCAGAACGCATGATTCCCTGACATCATCATCTCACCACCTGAACCTAACCCTGGTCGCCTCAGGAAGATCTCAAAATCTGCAGATAATCCCAAGGACGAGAAGTATTGACGCAGCCCCAGGCATTTCGGCGGCTGAAGTCATGAAAAGACATCCATAACTTGTTGGAAACGTCTCTCACAGAACCATTCATAGTCACCTGCGAAATGACCTAAGTATTCCCTCCCCCTTAAAGAAATACAAGGAAGGACAGGAGTGAGCAACGGTAGAGTAAGGTGACGCTTTCCCATGAAAGTTCATTCAAGAAGTTTAAAGGAATTTATCTTAGAGTGCCAAGTATTCCTGTGGTATTGATGAGTATAGAGTTAGAAACTTTTTTTTCTGATTTTCGAGGAGGATAGCTTATATTAGTTATGTAATATGAAAGTACAGAAATCTAAGCCAAAACACCGTCAATGTACTCTGGGTAAATTCACCATCAGTATACCCTGGGTAAATTAACCATCACTATACCCTGGATGAACTCACTAGCAGTATTTCCTGGTTAAACTACCATCAGCATACCTTGGGTAAACTCACTATCAGTATACCCTGGGTAACTTCACCATCATTATACCATGGGTAACTTGCGATTAGTATACCCAGGATGAAGGCACCATCAGTATACCCTGGGTGAGCTCACCATCAGTATATCCTGGGTAAGCTCACCATCAGTATACCCTGGGTGAGCTCACCATCACTATACCCTTAAACTCAACGTCAGTATACCATGGTTGAGATCACCATTGATATACCCTGCGTAAACTCACCATCAGTATACCCTTAAACTCAACATCAGTATACCCTTAAACTCAACATCAGTATACCCTGGTTGAACTCACCATCAGTATGCCATCGAGTGGCAGCCTTCGGAAGTCTTCCTCGTTTTTGTGTCAGATGATGTGGTGTTGACTGTGCTCGTGGAATGTCGTCCCCACGCCATAGTATGTGTCGTGGCAAGTAATGCGAGTGGGTGAGCAACAGCAGCAGCAGGAGCACCTTTCCTACACAGCACGACCACTAGGGAACAACAGCTGCAGTCAATACACAGCATGACCAGTGGAGGAGTAGCGACCGTATACATGACGACCATCAGGGAACAGGAGCATCAGCAGCTGTAAACAGCACGACCACCAGGGAACAGCAGCAGTAGCGACAACAACAGAGGCAGACAGGCAGCCTGGAGAACCACAAGAGCAACATAAACAAGGTCAACCAGGCCATCTGCTCTGCCCCGCCGCCTGACCTGGCCTGACATCTGGGTCGGGTCAGTCTCAAGTAGTCCAGCTGATTCACCAGCATCTAAGCCTGCCGCAGTGGGATGCGGGGCCAAGAGGGGGATTAGAGAAGGGAATGTATGTAGTGGGAAGGATAACTGATGAGAATGGTTACGGGAGAGGGCGGGACGGGGTAACCGGGAATAGGATGACCAGAGGAAAGGCACAGAGGGAGAGAAAGACTTTGAAGGGGTTACGGGAAGCATAGAGATGTAAAGGTCAGGCAGGGACAGGATGGGGGAGGAAGGAATTACCTGGGGATTACATGTCAACACTGGAGGCCCCGGGTAGGCGTCGTTTGCCGCAAGACCCAGTTAATGTGGGCCCTGGAGGGCTGACCTGGGCCAGGCTGGCAGGCGGGCGGGTGTCCGTATGGCACCGTCACCGATCTAATACCCGCTAATTTGTGGTTCTGGTGAGGGCACCTGGCTGGCTTTGTCACCGCTCGCTGCCGGAGGTTACTGCACGTCGCTCGCCAGGATCTTCTTCATGTTATGACGTTTGTCTTGACCTCAAACGGTCAGGGCAAAGGGCGGGCCATAATACCTAAGGGTCGTACCATCGTGCTCAAGGGGTTAATGCTTCAACCTTTTACGCTCACAGACCAATGGTTGACGTTGGCTTGTGTTCTCTAAGCAGTGCTTCTTACCCAACACCTCCCTACCTTACTGGTGTCTATTGTATCACATTCATTTAATTCTTTATACTCGGGTTTGTCGAGTGACTTTAATGTGTTTACCACACCTTACTATTAAGGTAGAAAACATAATGATTAAAGTAATCTTTAGCCGTTTGTCTTATGTTGGATGTGTGTCTAAACTAGTTACTATTATCCTATTTACTTATCCTGGTACCTGTCTCTCGCTTGATAAGGGCTTACCCTTGTACCCTGTGTGCATTTAGGTCTTCGTTAAGGCTTGACCTATTTACTTTGTATGTAACACATTCTTTGTGTATTTCGCTTCACGTTTTATAGATGTTGAATCTAAATATCTTAGAATAGAATATTTCTCACAGTATTGAGGTGTCTCATGCAGAACCTGTTTCTGGTATATTTCCCCACAGTACTGGTAGGATTGGTCAGCAGAGACTTTTACCCGTGATGTCCTCTGACGTGCAGATAACGCACCGAATCAAATGACACTTGATTCACTGGCTGGTTTGTATAGAACCTTAGCCATACTTAGCTACAACTGTGGAAATTCTCTCTTGATACCTGGTAGCATTTGACTTTATTTCGTTCCCTTCCCGTCGATACTCTCTTTCCCCCCTCGGGAAACCTTCTCCGCTCGAGATTCCAAAGGCATCGTAATGACCTTCTTTGGAATGTGTTAGCGGACCAAATGGCACCTTGTGGAGTTTAATGTCAGAAAGCGGAGGGTCATTAGATGTGTGGGTGTGATGGCAGAGTGAATAATGGCCTGGCGAGTGAAGTAGACACAGGAACAGGACGGGAGGGGAGCTCTTGAGGAGGAGGAGGAGGAGGAGGTCGAAGCCAGCGGGACCATCGTAACTGGTGTCAACACTAGGCCGCCAGCTCTCGGCCCCTGCCACAGGAACAGCTGCTCCTCCGGCGTCACCTTCGTCAACCCCTCAACTTGGAGGCCAGCAACCACATGTCTGTCGCCACCCCCTCGTGCCCTCCCAGCTGAGGCTGTCCTACTCCTGGCCAGGTGGTCGGCCAGGCCAGGGTGCTGATAGGCCTCACATGGCACAGACGCGATAGGCCTAGGAAGGAAGGAGCGAGGTGATAGACCTGGGAGAGAAAGGAGGCGAAAGGCCCGGGAAGGGAGGGAGGTGATAGGCCTGAGGAGAGGGATGATAGGGCCTGTGAAGGGAGGGAGTTGATATGTCTAGAAAGGGAAGGAAAGGGATAATAGGCATGGGAAGGGAAGGAACTAGGCTATATGTCTGGGAAGGGAAGAGATGATAAGTATGGGAGGTGTGGGAAGGAGACCGTATGTCCGAGAGGGAAGGGATGATAGACCTGGGTAGGGTGGTAGGTAACATGTGTGTAAAAGGGAAAGTGTAAAAATCCTGGAGGAGAAGAGAGATGGTAGGTCTATTGAGGGGTTGTAGTGATCAGCCGGGAGAACCAAGGAGCTGATAGACGTAAGGTGAGGATTACTTAGCATGGGAAGGGGGAAGGATGACAAGCCTTGGAAAGGAGGATGGGAGGTGGTGACCATAGGAGAGGGGTAGCAGACTGTGGCAAATGGTTGTACCTATGACGGGGTTAGCCACTCAGCAAGATTGTCAGTATGCAGTTGCTCGGAGTATGTTGCAGCGTGATGTATCTCCAGTCACTACCATTGATTCCCTCTGCCTTCCGTCCTATCCTTGCAGAAACACCCAAACACATGTGATCTGAGGTATATGTTTACAGAAGAGTTTGTCTGACGCCGGACGTAGTACCATACATCAACAGATAGCATGACGACTACCTGTAGTTACTGTAGGCTTTAGTTCTGGTGTTCTGTGTGTGGTAGTACCTGGTGTTGGTGCTTCGTCTGGTAGGACCTTGTGTTGGCGTTCCTTCTGGCAGGACCTGGTGTTGGTGTTTCGTCTGGCAGGGCCTGGTTTTGGTGTTCATTCTGGTAGGACCTGGTGTTGGTGTTCCTTCTGGCTGGACTTGGTGTTGATGTTTCGTCTGGTAGGACCTAGTGTTGGTGTTCATTCTGGTAGGACCTGGTGCTGGTGTTCCCTCTGGTATGACCTGGTGCTGGTGTTCCGTCTGGAAAGACCTGGTGCTGGTGTTCTGTCTGGTAGGCCCTGGTGCTCGTATTCCGTTTGGTAGGACCTAGTGCCGGTACCGGACGAGGCTGGCGGTGGTCGTGGAGGTCGTCTGGTCGTACTTTTGTGATGGCATATCCCTTAATGGTGGTGTGGATGGCTGTGACGCTGGTCATTAGCAGTCGTTGGGCGGGTCTCGGTGTTGTTGAAATATTTACCCAGGAATTTACTGTGCGCGTCTACGATATGGTTATGTAGTTAAGGAATCACGTCCAACATTTAATGGGAACGGGCCTGTTACCTGAGATGCAAATGAGGGAAGAAGGAATGTCTCCTTTGGAATATATCACGTGTGCTGGTGTTGTGCAGTGGGTTGAAAGGTACTGCTGTTGCTGCGCCAGCTGCCCCGCGCTTCCGTTGCTACCACCCGCTTAGGCTACCGGGTTTGTTGGATGGAAGGGCGAAGGCGAAGCGTTGTGGTTCGAGGGGAATCCCATTCCTTAATGAAAGAGTTGATGATGGACGGTACAGCTGGTGACAGTATGATGGACGGTACAGCTGGTGATAGTGTGATGGACGGCACAGCTGGTGATGGTGTTGGTCAGTGACTCTCGGTGACATACTCTTGGTGTGATGGTGTTGGTGACAGTGGTGGTTGTGATGGTGCTTGTACAGATGGTATTTGCCATTCTGGACGTTTTCTGATCGTGTATTCCAAGCATAGACGCGTAGTGACGTAGTAGCTAAACATTTCGAGGGTAGTGTCTCACTACTCCTGGGAAAGAGACAGGAGAACAGTGATGAGATTATATGGTTCATTTTGAAGGTCGAAATTGGTCTGTGATTGCCACATACATTCGCCGTCTACAGATGACATCCTGGAAATGGTAGACGTTGTCCACACCTCACATATATGTACACTGCTGAGAGGGGTTCCTGTATTTGATGGACATCGAACGTTTTCAGATTAAGGTGATTTAACAAAAACTCACATGAAGACGCAAGTTTGGCTTGGTTCCCTCCCTGGAAGGTTCCTGAAGTCAAACTTTTGCAGGGACTGGATGAAAACAGCAGAAAGCTCCATATCTTTTGTCATAACAAGAAGTAAACTCCTGCCTCGTAATATTATTCATGCAAACAGAATTTATTTAGTGATGGCAAACAATGTAATGAATGTGTAGGTTTTGTTGTTGTGATTGAGGAATATCAGAAGGCAAAATTACCAAAAGAAACATAAATGTTTGCTACTGTATTGTGATTACGCTCCGTTTGAACCAGTGGAGCACCCCCCCCCCCACACACACAAAAAAAAAAAAAGGAAAATACAAAAAATCTAATCCGACTCGTAGAATGCACACCATGCAGCCATATCACATGATGCACCATTGCATCCCATAGTTCAGAATGTCCAATTTTGGATTGTAAGAATCCACTCAAAGCGTAACAGTGTATGATTCTCCTGATTACCTTCACATGTTGATACAAGCGGGTGTGAGATAACATATGCTGAGGCTGAACCAGATATATCAAGCAATCTATATACGAGAGTTATACTTCGTGATGATTTTACGGGCATACGGCATAATTACCTGAGACAGCAGGCTGAATGGAACTTGGAGATTCAAAAGAACAGCATACGATGAAGGCTAAAGAAATTTGTTGAAGGATGGCATCCCTCCTTCAGCAGGAATGGCCATTTTGAGAAAAGCTTTTTGTTGACTGAGGTTTAGTCATACATGATGACCCAAGGTTTTTCCGGTATCTTTAGCGCTCTAAGAAGACCTAAAACGACCAGAGTAACCAATAGGTTCTAGAGCTATGCAAGGTCCACAAGACCAGTCAGTTTACGACAAGGGTTCTTAACCCGTGGTCCATTCCCGAAGGGTTCACAGGACAAAAAAACCAATCAGTCAGTCAATCATTGGATGAATTTGATCCTCGAGACTTCCTCTAGTAAGGGTGTAGGTGGTTGTATTTGTTCTTGTTTGTGGTGATTTCAGAACCAAAATGATACCGGATATGTGTTGAAGGTATTCCACAGACACAGCGGGTGTCTCTTAAGCAATCCACACATATAAAATGGTTGAAAACCCCTGTTCTACGGTTTGTTTGGGACCCAGATACTGTTTGAGGAATCCTCAAACAAAGGAGGGACTATTCCTAATTATCGTGGCCTACCGTTTGAACCGGCCAGCCGACCAGTCACTAGCTGTGTAAAGTTCCCACGAGTACAAGAGTAACATGTCTGCGTCCTGGGTGGCCACAACCGCTCCCTCCTGAGTTATGGTTTATGCAAAACTTTAGGAATCAACCCCAAGAGCCTTCCTCATGACGTACTTTTAAGTAACCTGAAAAAAGGTACTTTGTCCCTGAATTTACGTGCCGCAACCTAGTTCCATTTACATACCATAATATTCTGCTATTACATTTACATTACATTTTGGGATTACAGTTATGTTTTACGTTAATTACATGCTTTTTCCCAGTTCCTTATACTAAAGCAAATGACGGGTTTATTTTGTTATTTAGCGGGTTAGGGAGCTGAGAGATGGACCGCCATAGGTAAGTGAAGGGTATGGGTTAGAGCTACTGATAATTCATGTGCGATTGGTAATAATTATGTAATTACCATCTAGTTAAGGTGTCAAGGATATATCTTGTGTAATTTTTCGTAATTTTCAATGATGAATGGAATTACCGCCTTTGAATGATGAGTTTTCAGGTGACTCTAAAGGTATGCAGATGTAGACAAACACATGGCAAATACCCATTTCATTTTTTGGTGTTTTATAGCTAAAACGGCACATACAACTGAATGCCCCACTGAAGGCCATCTCCCCTCCCCCCCTTCTCTCTCTCTCTCTCTCTCTCTCTCTCTCTCTCTCTCTCTCTCTCTCTCTCTATATATATATATATATATATATATATATATATATTTTTTTTTTTCTTTGCTTTGTCGCTGTCTCCCGCGTTTGCGAGGTAGCGCAAGGAGACAGACGAAAGAAATGGCCCAACCCACCCCCATACACAATGTATATACATACACGTCAACACACGCAAATATACATACCTATACATCTCAATATACACATACATATATACATACACAGACACATACATATATACCCATGCACACAATTCACACTGCCTTTATTCATTCCCATCGCCACCTCGCCACACATGGAATACCATCCCCCTCCCCCCTCATGTGTGCGAGGTAGCACTAGGAAAAGACAACAAAGGCCCCATTCGTTCACACTCAGTCTCTAGCTGTCATGCAATAATGCCCGAAACCACAGCTCCCTTTCCACATCCAGGCCCCACACAACTTTCCATGGTTTACCCCAGACGCTTCACATACCCTGATTCAATCCACTGACAGCACGTCAACCCCGGTATACCACATCGATCCAATTCACTCTATTCCTTGCCCGCCTTTCACCCTCCTGCATGTTCAGGTCCCGATCACTCAAAATCTTTTTCACTCCATCTTTCCACCTCCAATTTGGTCTCCCACTTCTCCTCGTTCCCTCCACCTCCGACACATATATCCTCTTGGTCAATCTTTCCTCACTCATTCTCTCCATGTGCCCAGACCATTTCAAAACACCCTCTTCTGCTCTCTCAACCACGCTCTTTTTATTTCCACACATCTCTCTTACCCTTACGTTACTTACTCGATCAAACCACCTCACACCACACATTGTCCTCAAACATCTCATTTCCAGCACATCCACCCTCCTGCGCACAACTCTATCCATAGCCCACGTATCGCAACTATACAACATTGTTGGAACCACTATTCCTTCAAACATAACCATTTTTGTTTTTCCAAGATAATGTTCTCGCCTTCCACATTTAGCGTTAAGAACAGAGGACTGGGCCTTTTTTGGAATATCCTCACCTGGCCCCCTCTGTTCCTTCTTTTCGAAAAAAAAAAAAAAAGAGAGGGGAGGATTTCCAGCCCCCCGCTCCCTCCCCTTTTAGTCGCCTTCTACGACACGCAGGGAATACGTGGGGAGTATTCTTAATCCCCTATCCCCAGGGATAATATATATATATATATATATATATATATATATATATATATATATATATATATATATATATATATATATATATATATATGGGTGTGGTTAGAGAGGTAAATGCGGAAGTCTAGATAGAGGGGAAAGTATATAGTCTGTGAAGAATGAGAGGACCTGGGAAGGAAGTGATTTTGTTTATGATACAGCACTGGTGGTAGATAAAAGTTGGTGACTGAGTTTGAAAGTGTGTGTGAGTGGAGGAAGTTGAGAGTAAATGTGAATAGAGTGTGTGAATGGAGGAATTTGAAAGTAAATATGAATATAAGCAAGGTTATTAGGTTCAGCACGGTTAAGGGACGGATTAGTTTGGGTGTGAGTTTGTATGGAGAACACTTTGAGGAAGTAAAGTGTTTTGGATATCTGGGAGTGGACATGGCAACGGATTGAAACGTGGAAGCGGAAGTGAGCTCTAGGGTGGGTAAAGGGGCGAAGGTTCTGGGAGCGCTGAAGAGTGTGTGGAAAGAGATCATTATCTGGGAGGGCAAAAATGGGTGTGTTTGAAGGTGTTGCAGACCCATTGATATTGTATGGATGTGTAGTATGGGCTGTAGATAAGACTTTGCGTTTAAGGACAATGTGTGGTGTGAGTTTGGTGTAATCGAGTAAATGATGGAAGGGTAATAGAGGTGTGGTCATGAAAGAGTGTGGTCGAGAGAGCTGAAAAGGGTGTGCTGAAATGGTTTGGACCCCTCTTCAGCTGTTTTATACGCACTCCTCTTACTACCACACCTCTCACTTACCCTGTTATTACTTATTGGATCAACTCCCCTCACACCCAACATTGTCCTCTTACATTTGATATCCAGCACATCCACCTTCTTCGTGAATTTTTATCTGTGGCTCACGCCACCCATCCTACAACACTGACGGGACCGCAGTACCATGATACGTGACCAGTTTTACTCTGTGCATGTAGTACTGATGAGAATTTTATCATGAAATTAAAAACACCCAAGGAAGGAGGTGGGGGAGGGGGCATTGTTAATCCATTAAAGTATACCACTGCACGATAGTCTGACCAAAGACCTGGCCCTTAAGGGTCACATCTAAGGTCAGTTGATCATGCCCATGGGTCGTAGAGTCATACCTTCGTTCTGAAGTGGTCATAAGGGTTTCAAGAATTGCAGTTGAGCGGCTTTTCACCATATTTCTCTGAGGTATATTTTTGTATTCTGTAAACTACTGTTAATGTGCCTATTTTTAGTGATGTATTAACTTGACCCTTTAATCATCAGAGTGAAAGAGTGACACGTTTGGTCATAACGCTGTAGAATTATAAGCAACTTTTCTTCTTTTTCAGGTATGTGAAGTTACTTCGTACGTTTCGCTAGAGCTCGTAACCAGGTAATTAGAAAGTCCTGTTGTTATTTTTTTTTTTTTTTTGTATATATAAACCGTACAACACTGGTTTAGTGAGAGGCTACAGCGGTCTCTTAATGTTAGTAGCTCCACCCGTGTTCCTCTTCACGCACATAGTGGCATCACACAGGAAGGAGGAATTCCACAGCTGTAAACAAGACAGGTGTAATGAGAGGCTGGAAGCCACAGCGTCCCTCCCTCCCCGCAGGTGAGTAGTTTCACTTGTGTCCCACACCTATATTGTGGCACCACACAGGTACTAACCCCAAACTTTTATACCTTTGTTAATGGTAGGGCTGTTTACAATTGGCACTTCACAGTCATGAGTTGAGGAGAACTGTATTACTCTTGCCACCAGGGAGGAAACATTCATGCAAGGAGTTTATTCCTCATGCTTTGCCTCGACCAGTCTTAGGTAGTAACGAGGTCGTTTCACCTGGGAAGGATGCAGCACATGAGGGATTTAGACCCAGTTTTTCGAAACATTATGGACAGTGTTTCGAAACTTGGATCAGTTAAGAGACGACTGCAGTGTGGCAGGAACAGCATGTAATACAGTGCACTCGTAAATAGTGCTGCACGTAGCCAACATTTAAGTGTCAGAAAACGAGAGCGGTAAACAAAATTCTTGATGATAGTGGTGTACTGAATGAAGTGAAGCCGGCGTAGTGAACCCCAGGCCCGTCGATGAGGTGGAGGACCAAGTGCTTCTGCTCTTGGAAGAGAGTTGGAACATTTGTTATGGATGTTAATGATTTTCTGAATCCATGTAGTTTGTGCAAAACCATGCATTCACTGCTGCTAGCGATGGATTTTGAGTTTTTAGAGAGGGGTTTTCAAGAATGTGTAAGGGCACGTCACTCAGCACCATACCCAACAGACGCTGTTGGCGCTGGACTGACCAAGAGAACGACAGAAAACTGGGAAGCAGGTTGTTACATTTTGTCATTTTTTGTTTTTCTAAGAGCTTTTAAGTGAAAACTGACTCGAGAGTGTGTCGTAATTTGAAGAATGATGTTTAGAGGAGTATTTTCTGTATTCTGTTGAGAGTTTATCATGTTTGCGTGATACGTTGCGTCATTACTGATTCCAAAAGAACAGTTTTTGAAAAGACAGATTTCCCAAAGCATGCTAGCGATAAAAAGTCAATCAAGAAAGGAGAGTTTGAAAAGATATATAATTTTTGTACGACAAACATTCACAAAATACAGAGGAAGTTTTAAGACTGCGTGAAGGTTGAAACCATTTCCAAAAGGTGAATTTTTTAAATAGATTATGTCAGTGAAGTGGTGAACACTTTATGTCCAGAAAAGAGGAAGAAGAAAGACGTCAGGGCCATAAGCTCCTCCCGAGTAGAATGGTATCAGTTCGTATCGAGAAAAGCTGGATTGACCGGTGTGCCTACAGTTTAAGGGATTTACACCGGCCATTGACGAAATACCTGATATAAAGGGCTGGCTGCAGCTCAGAATCATTCATAGCCGGGGTTGATCGTGAGTTCATTCCCGACGTAGTGTTAGCGATGCTAACGATGCCCTGCGATGCAAAGTATTCCACTATCGGCGGTGGTGATGTATTGCAAATGCTCGTTAAGACTGTGGTTAGATTCGTAGGCTTTTTAGAAACTAATGTGGCCTTTCAGCTGACGGAGCCTCCGCCGTGGCAGACAGTAGGTCAATTGTGGTCTTTGCGTCAGATGAGAAATGTATCTCAATACTTACACGTATGAATGATTATCGTATTCTGCATTATGTATATACGGCAAGTTAGTGCTTAGAATCTATCAGGATATAACGTGCTCAAGTTTTTGCATGCGGTAATGCAATCACATCTCGAATTCTTATGGTTCTGTGGATCATGAGTTCCAGGCACACTGCCTGAGATGCCTGGAACTACGGCATGCGCATCTGACACAACACTGTCTGGTGCTTTGGCTATGAAAAATTACCCGAGCGTATTTTTTCTCCCCCTTGGAGGACTCTTTTAAGTCGATGTGTTGGCATTAGGCTGAACTGGGATGTATGAAGCGGGGTAGCTTGGGGGGGGGGGGGTGATGGGTTGCTGGGCTCCGGTTGCAGTACATCATACATGACGCGAAGAAAGTGGATGTTGGAAACGAGTTCCTTTCGTTTCAGCCTGACGCTACCTTGTGTGTAGAATGATTTATTTATTCACGTTGGAGGCTCCAGTCACGGACATAAGTCTCACGTCAAGGACGGACCTTATTTGAAATATAGAAAGGTTAATGGAAGGGAAAAGAAGTGACAAGGAAAAATGTTTTCGAATTTTTGAGGAATGGAAAAGCTCGTCTTTCAAAACATGCCAGGGAATAGTTATTGGTAAAGATATGAGAGGGGAGAGATTTTCAGAGCTTCCAGGTGTAGAGTTTTCCAAATGGCCCATCCATAAGCTGTCAAGGGCCTCACGATAATCATGTGAGGCAGCAGCTTGCTGAGTATTGTGTGGTGTAGCTAGTGGTGGGGGCACACAAGTAGCCAGCTCTCGGGAGGAAATTTCTAAGTAATACGTAATACGTTCAGAAGAGGAAAAGTGATTCAACATTTTGCCGTAGGGTAAACGGGTCAAGTTTCGAAGTTCTGATATATTCCTAAGAGTCCACGGGAAAATGAAACACGATAAGTTCCCAAGTGCACTTTCATTTGATAATCACATCATCAGAACCAATTTTATGAAAGTGTTGGTGTTACCCAGGACCTTCCTAAAGCATCCTATTGCTCAGGGCTACACTACATTCAGTTGTAGGAAAATGTCGACTCCTTTGGAGTGAGAAATTCTTTGACGAGAGAGTACTTCTATTGATACAGTCTCAACATAGGTAACGTTATACTCGCGGTGATTTTTTTTTTTGTTAAAAAGGTCAGAAATTACGGTGATGCCAGTTATATTTATTGTTGATTGTGGTAGTGTTACAGAGCCGTAAAAGAAGATGGGAAGGTTAAGGAGTTTTTGGGAAAAAAACGAACTAGGAAGTAATTGGATTTTGAAGGTGTTAGATATTGAAAAGTCATATCTATCCCACTGGGAAATTGATCCAAAATCGAGTGTACGTAAGTAGTCAGGATATTTTTGAAGGAGACTATAGTTGATATAGAGGAAGAAGAATGGATAGAGTACACATCCTTGAGGAACACCACTGTCGATACGAGGAGGAGACCTTTACCCATCACCCAGTACTGAAATTGACTGAGTTGAGAGAAGACGGTGTGAAGGATCAGAACAAGGGAAAAACCGAGTGAAGGAACTTCAGTGGTAACATTATATAGAGATTTATTTTCCACCAGACCCCCGACGCCACACCATGAATAGCTTTCGAGATATCGATGGCTGCAGCAAAGGGTATCCTAATATCGATGGCCACAACAAAGGACACCCTAGAGTGTATCGGACAGGATTACTAGACAGTACGAAGATTGGAAAGGATATCACCAGGAGATATCGCCTTGTGAAGACATCGAGATAGTCAAAGAAAAGGATATTTAATAGTTTTAAGTAAATGGGATGTGAGGAGAGATACAAAGACTTTGGAGAAGATATAAATCAGAGCTCTGGGATCATAGCTGGAAAGAGGATAGTATTCACCCTTTTTTTGCGTGGCCTGTGCAAGTGTACGCGTTCAAGATTTTTTTTTTTTTTTTGCAGAAGTGAAACACGAGTGAGACGAGCAAGCACAGGAGTAAATCCAGTTATTTCAGAGACTGAGGAGGTGTCATGCCGCTCGTACGCCTCGTTTGTATCCCAAGTAAGAATTGCGTTTTGGACTACGAATATTGGCTGTAGGAAGGTGAGGGTGAGGCATGTTAGTTTCGTCTGTAGGTGAAGTAAAGGAAAAAAAAAGAACTCGTAAGAGGGTCTTACCAATGGAAACAAAAGCGATAGTGTTGTCGGTTGGCAAAGCCAAGTAAAGCCTCATCGGTTCAGACACAGATGCAGAATCCCTAACATTTGTAAATTGGCACAAATTAGGAGAAAGAGATGTCGTGAATGACAGACTAAACCTAAATATTTGTGTCCTCCAACTTAATGGTTTATATACATACTTTGTAGAAGGTGTAGTTGCCTCCAGTTCCAGAATTCAAGGTTGATTAACGTGATTTCTGATGAGGAAGGTTTGATTCCGCTGTTGTATATTATACTTCGTGTGGTAACAAGGGTCATTTGAACTGTTTTCTATAGCACTGTAGTTAACGTGGTTCCGAGATTTTTCTCTTGTGAAGTTAATATCTTAAAAGGTTCCGCTGCCTCCTTGAGGGATTCCAAGACCCGAGAGAGCCACCCAATAGGACCGAACCTTCTATCTGAATGAGCAAAAACCCCTGAAACTCCGCCCCAAGAGTCTGACACCCCCGCTAGGTGGTATTCAGAACGGCTGTGTAATCGAGCGGGTCCGTGTTAGCTGACAACCTGATAATTGGTTCCCTGCTTTATTTCACCAGCTTAGCGGGGCCTGGCCGGGTAATCCCGAGTGCTGGCCCCGGCTCTTGGTGTTACCCTGTGTCGGCTCATTTATGAGGTTCACCAGAAGGAATTATATGGCCGTGTTTAGTTATGAGAATTTTAGTATCGCTTGAAGTTTAAGGCTATTATTTATAGAGCCTCGTTAGAGTTTGGTAGGGCGAGATATAGGGCTATACGGAGGGTCTGATGTTGCTGCTAATTTTAAGGCCATGTTTGTTGTCCAGCTAGTTAGAGGGAGTCGAGCCCTGAGCGAGGAATCATCAGCGTTGTGTTTGACGTCTTAGAAAGTCACTTAACTTGTTTGGGCCCCGGTCGGTTGGAGAGAGAGAGGCGGCGGGAAGGAAGGGGATGAATTAACGTCATTCGGCTTTGAATTTTTTATCTTTTTTTCATGGCTGATTAATCCCTTGTGCATGGGTCTCGATCTCTGTGTCATGGTTACCTAAACTCCTGTAAGTACGATGACATAATCCCTTCACATTGATCACAACCCTTTAATTATGGTGGCTGAACCCTTGAGGTACGGTGACCTAAACCCTTCCTTTTCGCACGGTGACATGACTCTCTCACAACGAACCTCTCAACCCTTTAGTGCCATGAGTAATTAACTCCTTGAGCTCAGCGGTACAACCCTTTGTTATGATGGCAGGTCAGACGCCAGACCATTATGTGCAAGAGCCTTTACCGTCGTGTGAACAAAATGATGAACACTCCTGCTGGCGGATGGTCGGACCGTCGTCGTGTTCATGGGGTTAAAGGATTTTGAAATTTTGATCGTAATATCATGAAGGAGTGGGTCCTCAGCAGAGATGTGGTCGATGCTAGTAGACGCGTTTAACAGACACCGAGGGAACATGGATGTTCCTGGGTGTATGATACCCTCTTTACTGATGTGTCAGGCTTGGAGGAGGAGGAGGAGGAGGAGAGGCTCACTGAAGTTATGGTTTATTGATGACCATCAACAGATTAGGCTTTATTTTGAGAGATAATTGTCAGGGAGGTTAGCAGTGGTTTTGAAGGAGACTGGTGTTGAAGTGCCGTTGTGTGTAAGTACAATATGTGGGTGGAATATGTGGGTGGTTGTTTGGTCCAGGGAGCGGAAGCTGTACTGTGAGGGGATATTTGAAGAACATTCCGATCACGTGTGGAGGGAGTTTACTTTCCGGACAAAATCTTCATGTGTCATTTATTAGAATAAATTACCGTGTTTATTATGCCTGCTTATTGACCACTTTTTTCTTTTTTTTTTTTTTGTTACATCTGTATTTTTTTTCTCCATCAGTGACGCGTATATAACCTAGCTGAGGTTGCGAATCCCACCTCTTTTGATCACGAGGATTAATGGCTTTTTATAGCGTGTTTGTATGGGAGTCATGGGGTCTAGAGGGACTCCCTGCTCCAGAGGGAGAGGAGGCTTGTGTGCTGCATCATGGTGTCGCTAGTGATGCCTGTGTACTTGACATCCATGATGAAGACCTACTGGATCTTCCATAGCCTCCTTACCTTCATCCCACACTGCTGCTGCTGCTGGTGGTGGTGATCCAATAAATCGCCACTCCTTAAGGAACTCAAGACTCCATCATCCCACCTCAGTAATATTTGGTTAACAAATCCCCCCCGAGCGAACGCGATGAGAAATCGCTCTCAGAATTTACAGTTCATCTCATGACTGGCTCCCTCCCTCCCTACCGGCCCCTCGTATATAGCCTGACAGCCGGAAAGAAATGGTTCCAAACCTGGCTCCCCGCGCCACGGCTGGTTAACAATGCAAATTCTATTAGCGGACAATGGGTAATGGCGAGTGTGCGGGACCGCGACCATTAGGGTGTAATTGTGGTCTAATAGGGAGTTCTTGTGAGCCTAATGGGAAGGCTTGTTGGCGGGCTAGACGAGCTGCTGGATTGGACTGTCAGGGAGACTGGCGCTCCACGATATATCTCGTCGATCTCAGACGTCACCATCAACTTGGGAATGTAAATTTAGGAACACTTCTCAACCAGGGTTTGTGAGGTGGTTGTGGATGGATGGAAGGGATTTGAGAAGGATTTCTACGAACGCTGTGGGTTGTATGAAGTTCTAGTGTTATTACTCGATCCTGCTTCCATGATTGCCTTCTTGCGCACGACGATACGATTCATGTGCACGACAGTACGACCTCTGAACATGGTGGTACGACCCTTGGGTATGAAGACTGTGCCTTTTGACTCAAACAGTAGGTTGTCATAGGCGGGGCCATCGTATATACTTCAGGGGGGTCGTACTCTCGTGGTCGTACTCAAGGGTCGGACCGTCGTGCTCAAGGGTCGTACCGTCGTGCTCAAGGATAGTACCATCGTGCTCAAGGGTCGTACCGTCATGCTCAAGGGTCGTACCGTCATGCTCAAGGGTCGTACCGTCATGCTCAAGGTTAGTACCGTCATGCACAAGTGTGGGAGCGTCGTGCACAGGGGGCTGATATTTGGCAGTAAGTCAGTAAGAAGCATTCAGCATTCAGTCTCCAGCCAGCCATATTGTCATTACTCAGTGTTATATACCTCCGATATATTGTGCTAGTCATTATCCCCACTAACCCGCTAGCTTTAATGGCTTCTGATGTGATTACTGCCTCAATGGTATAATTGAGTCACCCCCTGCCCTTCCCTTTCCTGGATTTAGAGGCAAGTAGGGATGATTTAGAGTTTGAGGGAGGGGAGGAACTTAGGGGAGAGTCTGTCCCTAAGCCCTACGGTCCAGCCAGTGTCCACTACCTGGGGCGATAAATTATTGGTGTGAATGGTGGCCTTGTCATCTGCTGCGGCCTGTGTTTGAGGGATATTGTGGGATTTACTCCCGCAGCCGTAAATGGATCTGAGGCTGAGTTATGAGACGGCCGACCCATGTTATGTGTTCTGATAGTGTTAATGTTGGTGATGGTGGTGTTCTGTTGGTGATGCTGGTGTTCTGTTGGTGATGCTGGTGTTAATGTTGGTGATCTTGGTGTTACTGTTGGTGATAGTAGTGTTCCTGCTGATGCTGGCGACGTTTTTGCTGGTGATTGTTTTTCTGATGGTGATGGTTGTGTCATTGGTGATGGTGGTGTTACTAGTGGTTATGGTGTTGCCACTGATGGTGATCTTGATGTGTGGTGACGGTTGTGTAGTAGCTGGTGAGCCAAAAACCACATGGAAGATAAGTGACCCAACACACTTCTTCCTAAACAGTAATTCCCCGAGATATCACCACCTCAACATAAGAGTACCACAGGGCCATTGAGAGAATGACCATGCACTCAGCCCCAAACCGGGACTCGTGGAATTCAGTCTTCATGAAGAAATGCAAGACACCTCTAGCTCGTGCGCAAAATATCCTCTGACGTCTAGGTTCTGGCATCTTTCGGAGAGTTTGAGAACGACCCACATCAGCCCACTCCACAAAGGTAGAAGCAAATTAGTCTTAAAAAACATCGCAAATCATTAAAATCTTCGAAAGAGGCCTAAGAGGCAAGCTGACTGAATCTACGGAAGTGAACAATCTTCATAACCCAGGATAACATGATTTCACAGGCGGAAATATATTGCATCTTCAGTCGCTTGACCATTATGATAGGATTCTTGAAGCCTCCCAAAAAATGCTGATGTGATTTACACATACTATGTAAAAGCATTTGACAAATGTGACCATGGTGTTGTAGTACCCAAAATGGTAAAGATGGGCATAACCGGAAAAACTGGAGATGGATATACAACTTTTTAACTGTACTTGCACATCTGTTGCTCATATTTGACATTGACGCAAAGGCAAACCACAGTTTAATATCATCCTTTGAATATGATACAAGAATAAGTATGAAAATCACATCAGTAGAAGATGCCAAAAGGCTACCAAGATACATAAACGAAGTCTTTAACTAAGCAACCGAGAACAACATGTTTTTCAGTGAATAGTAGAGAAGTTTAAGAGTGCACTGGACAAGTACCTACGAAGTGCACCTAGACCAGCCAGGCCGTAGGGGCTATGTTGTAAGCACGAGGGCTGTGGCTTCCAAAGACTTGGTCGACCAATGACCCAATCCAGCAGCGAGGGCTAGGCCCTGGCTGTAGGGGTGAAGAATCCCGAAGACTTCGCCAGGTAATCACTAGTTGATAATTGTGATGGTGTTACTCGTAGGTGACAGTGCCTCCGATAGTGATGAAGTCACCCTCAGATGGTAACAGTGATGATGTCTCAGATGGCGTCCGTAACGGCGGCGGCGATGTTGGTACTGATGATGATGACGTTGATGTGTAAGTATCCGTGATGATCGACCCAGTGATGTTGGTAATAGTGGGCGGGAAGGTGATCACGTGGTAGTGTTCGTTCATTACACTGATATTATTGGCAGTGGTGAGGCTGAGGCAGTTGGCAGTACTAGTGGAAGTGATGGATCCAGGAAGGGAGCTCACATGGGAGTGGTGGCGTGCTGGTTTTGATGCTGCTGCTTCCCTGCACTATTGCGACACTCACTATGGAACGGCTGTGGGTCACTTGTCCTGCCGCTGGAAGTGATGTTAGGCGACACAGGACAAGAGTTGGCTCACCACAGTATTGATGATATAAAGTTACTAACCTCTTTGATAAGAGTTATAGACTCCGTAACCATTTATCTTAACCTCTGTATTGTCGGTGATAGAACTGTAGGATCCCAGAAGTTTCGGGTAAATCTTTAAAACTGTCTCGTAATTACCGTATTTTTTGATTAATTTAAAAAGCTTTTTGTGTCAGACTGATAATTCATGAATGATGTTAACATCAAAGTACATCCTCTCGAGACGTTGCCCGCTTTACGATTTAGGATCTGTTTGTGGGATTATTTGCTGGGTCGCATGTGTCAGAGAAGGACGACTAGAATTAGTGATTACATGAACCAAGTCATGATCGAACGAAGCCGAAGCAGTTCCGACTCTGCTTCGAATAACTGAATTCAAATCGTATCGAGCTGCCTCGATTACTTGCTTCACTTTGTTCTAGAGGTTATGATGATCTTGTGTCTTGTCGCCTAGGGTAAAGAATGGTAGGACGTCTGAGAAATACGATCTGTCTTGTTTAAGGATTTGAATTAAGTGTTGTCGGGTAGCCCCATAAGAACGACGCTACGATCCAGAAGTAGGACGCTACGACCCTTGAGTACGACAGTGTGTGTGACGACCCTGACTTTTGACCTGAATGAACCCGTATGGATTAGGTCAGGGGCGAGGCCATCATAGCAAAAGCTCGAAATGTCGTGCTTTCGAAGTTGAACGTGTTAATAGGGTGCTGGGAAGAAAGTCTTCATCATGGCTTGTAATTAGCCACAGATTAATTATCTGACGCTGATTTCATTAGTCATGGTCGGGTTGGTTGGCTCGTTGGGCTTTAGGCCTATCATCTGCCAGGGCCATTAAGGCCATCGACGTCAAGCTACATCCACCTACAGTAAACGCTTTCACACCTTCAGGTGTTAAGGATAATTCTAAGACCATATACACTCCCATATGTACTTATCCATACTTGCTGTCTTCATCCATTTCTGTCGCCACCCCGCCACACACGAAATAGCATCCCCCCCCCCCCCTCTCTCTCTCTCTCTCTCTCTCTCTCTCTCTCTCTCTCTCTCTCTCTCTCTCTCTCTCTCTCTCTCTCTCTCCCCCAGCGAGGCAGCGCCAGGAACAGACAAAAAAGGCCACGTTCGTTCACTTTCAGTCTCTAGCTGTCATGTATAATGCACCGAAACCACAGCTTCCTTTCCACATCCAGGCCCCACAGACCTTTCCACAGTTTACCCTAGACGCTTCTCATGCCCTGGGTCAATCTGTTGACAGCACACGTCCACCCCGGTTTACCACATCGTTCCAATTTATTCCTTGCACGCCTTTCACCCTCCTGCGTGCTCAGGCCCCGATCGCTCAAAATCTTTTACACTCCATCCTTCCACCTCCAGTTTGGTCTCCTGCTTCTCCATCTTCCCTCTACCTCTGACACATATATCCTCTTTGTCAATCTTTCCTCACTCATTCTGTCCATGTGACCAAACCATTTCAACACACCCTCCTCTGCTCTCTCAACCACACTCTTTATTACCACACATCTCTCTTACCCTGCTTCCCTCCCTCACCCCTCCTCCTTTGCATAAACTGGCCATATCGTTGTGGCATCGACGTGGTTGTGTGCAGGCTGCTCAAGTCTGAATGTAGTGTAATTCCCGTGCCAGTCCGCGAGGGTTGTGTTTCTCAACAACCCTGGAATGTGTTGGTACACATGATGGAGCCAGGTCGGTGAATTCCGGTCCCGAGTATGATGTCTGCTTTTAGATTATTTCAACTACAGTAAAGCCTTCCGGACAATTTGTCTTCCTCCTCTTATGTACGGACGAATCATAATTGAACATTGCTGTGTCTTTTACTCAGCAGGGAGACAGGCTGGTATTATTGATAAAGTGGAGAGAATTCAGAAACACTGTACAAGCCCAGTTGAAGGAATGGGACATAGGTAAAACACAAACTCCGAAGGTAAAACACAAACTCCAGAAACCCAACCGCACCAAATATACGCGGGGATGTTCACGATTTTATTGTCTTGAATTGCTTAAAAAAAGGCACTAAACAGTTTATGAAAGCTAAGCGGCAAAAAAGAAAAGAATGCTATGCAGTGAATTGAAGACCTACAAGGAGTGAACACTGGCATCTTCAAAGGAGACGAGATAGATGGCCAGAAAATGTTCCATGTCATCCTATAGACAACAGTTCCAGTATAATTAACGGCAGAGAATACCAGTATTTGTCTTTTCCCGTTACCTTTGCACCTCACTGGTGATGTTTCTAAGTTTGTTTTCTTCAGTCTTTACCCCCCAACCCCCCATCTCTCTCTCTCTCTCTCTCTCTCTCTCTCTCTCTCTCTCTCTCTCTCTCTCTCTCTCTCTCTCTCTCTCTCTCTCTCTCTCACGGTTACTCCCTCGTTGCCCATTGCACTTTGTTGGAATGAGAGTAATGTTCTCACATCAGCTGTCTCTAGGGAGTTGTCTAGTCTGGGGTTTGTGTCGTGGCAGTTGTGTAGGCGCCCACGTGTGTTTGGATCTTTGGTGCCACATTCCTCCCATGCTGTGGCACCACACTCCAGCCGCCTGTTTCCGCAGTGTTATCTTAAAGCTCGTCATTATATGGGAAACATGGAGGTAATTGATCATAACATTTAGCTCACACTTTACAAACAGCCAGATGGTTGGTTGGCCTCAGGAGGCATTTTTTTCCTGTTGGGGGATAAGTGGGCAGGAGGGAGGGTAGGTGGTGTGGAGGGGGAGGCGTCGCGACCTTCACTGTGGTCACAACTGTTTCTGTGTTGCACATACCTGGCGAGACGCGGCCCACCGCTGCTCCAACATTGTCACCTCTGTACCATAAACTCTCGTAAATCTTTCTCCTTTCATACGACATTTTTCTGTGCTCGAAGTCAATGATTACTTGTTCCTGGTCATTTGGCGTTTTGTATCTAGTTTATAGGTATTCCAGACGTGGGGTCTCTTTGTATCCATTGCCTTGAAGGGTGGCCCATGAGATGTCGTGTGTATACATCGCCGTTCTTGCACACATGCAGCTGTAGATATTCGGCACTTCTTACCTATATCGCCTCCACATCTTCCCTGTTACCTCCATCTATGTTGTTCGTCTAGACTCACCAGGTCTTTAGTCCATCTTGGTCATTTCTGGATTTCATGGTTCTTCCGATTTTCATGGTACAGATGGTACCTTTGAGATACTTGGTTATGTTTCGCATGATTTACTTCGAGCGGTTATAGCCGAGACGATGGCTAAACGCTGACGCCTGAAGCAGCTGTCCAGTAAGTGGGAGGGTGGACCCACCCCCCTCCTCACATCCGAGCACCCGGTGTGGTGTGTTCCATCACTTATAACAGTCGCGGGTCCTTCACCGCCCACTTGACACGAGGCCCTCAACACCACAACCTCAAACACCCTCCACCACCAATCACCTCTATCACTACACCCTTGATACGACAGTCACCTTATTTACCACAGTCCCATTTCTGTACATCAACCTTACCATTCTAACATCACTGCTGCAACCACGTTCACCGCCACTTCCTCAGACACACTTATCACTCCCTTCACTTTCCTGAAGCCTCCTGTCCCACCATCACCATCACTCCCTCTTACCACCATCACCATGTGATCCACGTGTCTTGCTATCATTAGCATGACCATTTCCCCATCTCCACCACCTCCTCCCAACTTTACAGCCGCCACCACCATTTCCTTCAGCGTCCTCCACCACCACAGTCATCCGTCATCAGCCGGGCGGACACTCGACCCAGGCTGCTCATCCATCAACTATCACCGTCCACTCGAGTGAGCCAAGACCAGCAAAACACGATGGCCACGTGCTCTTGTGGCCAGCACGCGCATGTTGGGTCAGCACGTGCCAGGCTGTGGTCCGCGGGACCCAGGGGAGGTGGACGGCTCTTAATGGCTATGTATCAGATTTCAAGTGTGTCAGCTCCCCAGAATTCTGGCGAGAGAGGTTTGGACTTGGGCGGAAATATTTGCAGACGTTTGCTTTCTTCTCCTTAACTTTTTAAGTGGTTATTATTTTCGTCCTGAGCCCCTTAAACACATGGGTACGACGCTTGAGCACTACGATAACTTTATTTTCACCCAATAATCCTCTGGGTCATGTTGTGTACAAAGGAATAATCAGTGAGTTGGAAAGAGGCAGACTGAGGGGAGAGATGAGCTAACGCTGTTGTGTCCCGTATATAAGATATCATGACATTAAGAATGATGTCTCCTGGCTTACCGATTTTGATGAGTACATTAGTGTTATTGATCTGGAAGTTGACTATATATCATTACCAACATTAATGAACCAGTTAGGCTTTAGGGGATATGTGGGCCTGCAGGCTGCTGCGGCCTCCAACAGCTTGGTCCACTCACGGTCCAACCTAACAGAGCTAATGTGACCAACAGTGCTGTCAGAATTTTTTAAATGCACAGTGTTAAAGTCTGGAGATAATGTATACAGAAATATTGTTGATGAATGCTTAAAAGTGTCTAGCCAGTTACAACAGATAATGCTATAGATTAGGCACCTCACCGCACTGTTGATGCCGTGCCTTTTTCCTTGAAAATAAACTTTTAAATAGTGAATATTGCTGTCTGTTTTTCTCCATTCTGACCTCCAATTTCTTTTCCTTCTTCTCCATTTATTTCCTCTCCCTCCCTCTCTCTTCCTTCCCTTTTGGGGACCCCCCCTCACTGCTGTCCTTTGCCCCAACCCTTGAGCGTGGAGTGACCGAGGCAAACAGGGGCGATGTCAAGTATTTATTTGTTCTCCAGCTTGTGCCTCCGACTTTGTAATAGGATCAGGCACGCAGGCAGCGGGTGCTTGATCCCCTGTACATTATGGTGGCTGGCTGGCTTAGGTCCTGAGAGCCCTTACCCAGCTGGTCCGGCTCCTCTGCTCAGCCAGCGTCATAGGTCGCTCAGCTCCGTAGCACGTTAGTCCCTGTGAGCACGACGATACGAGTCATGAGCACGACGATACGAGTCTTGAGCACGACGATTAGAGTCATGAGCACGACGATACGAATCTTGAGCACGACGATACGAGTCATGAGCACGACGTTTCATGAGCACGAGTCCGATCCATAGATATTGTCTGGGTTTTGATATGGCCCTTGAACGTTAGGTCAGACGTCTCGCCATCATACCCAACTCAAGGGTCGTAATGATGTGCTCATAGGGTCGTACCGATGTGCTCAGGGGGTCGTACCGATGTGCTCAGGGTCGTGCCGATGTGCTCAGGAGGTCGTACCGATGTGCTCAGGAGGTCGTATCGATGTGCTCAGGGGGTCGTACGGATGTGCTCAGGAGGTCGTACCGATGTGCTCAGGGGGTCGTGCCGATGTGCTCAGGGGGTCGTACTATAATCCTCAAGTGGGTTAAACTGCAATATTTCAGTTATAGTTTTTACTTATTAGTTTTGATATCACTTCCACGTATACCCTATATACGTGTATATTGTCATACGAGCAGCCATCACACTGTCTCCAAGTATTTTTTTTTTCTTTTTTTTACCTTACTCTAGCAAGATGCCATACCTGCCTGCCTCTCCCTCCTCCACACAGTCTTGTACCAGGTGACATCTTCCTGAGGCTTTACGCACGCTCGTTAGCTTTCGTCTGTACCTCACCTGGACTCGTGGAGCAGCCGTGAGTCCGCGGCGAGGAGCCACCGGGCTTGTATACATGTAAGGGAAATCAGTCCGACTTTTACCGTTCGTGTTGAACAGACGTATGTGTGATGACCAATTATTTTTCGACGCGGCTCTCGTCATCTTCCCTCAGAATTCACATGGCCGTCTATGGCGTAACCATCATCATCTTCCATTTGATGAGATAGGAAGAGATTCAGTTATCGATCACACACACACACACACACACACACACACAACACACACACACACATATACAGACATACACAGACACACACATACACAGACACACACACACATACACACACATGCACAGACAGACAGACAGACAGACAGACACACACACACACACACACACACACACACACACACACACACACACACACACACACACACACACACCCTGCAATTAACTTGTTCTTGGATATATACCTTCCAGCATTCATCACGTGAGCACTCACCTCCGCCGCTTCCTAAACCTACGGTATTTAAAGTTGTTGTTTATTGATGCCTGTTGCACGATGACAGTACATCTCCTCACGTGGAAGTTGCACGATGACAGTACATCTCCTCACGGGGAAGTTGCACGATGACAGTACATCTCCTCACGGGGAAGTTGCACGATGACAGTACATCTCCTCACGGGGAAGTTGCACGATGACAGTACATCTCCTCACGTGGAAGTTGCACGATGACAGTACATCTCCTCACGTGGAAGTTGCACGATGACAGTACATCTCCTCACGGGGAAGTTGCACGATGACAGTACATCTCCTCACGGGGAAGTTGCACGATGACAGTACATCTCCTCACGTGGAAGTTGCACGATGACAGTACATCTCCTCACGTGGAAGTTGCACGATGACAGTACATCTCCTCACGTGGAAGTTGCACGATGACAGTACATCTCCTCACGTGGAAGTTGCACGATGACAGTACATCTCCTCACGGGGAAGTTGCACGATGACAGTACATCTCCTCACGGGGAAGTTGCACGATGACAGTACATCTCCTCACGTGGAAGTTGCACGATGACAGTACATCTCCTCACGTGGAAGTTGCACGATGACAGTACATCTCCTCACGTGGAAGTTGCACGATGACAGTACATCTCCTCACATGGAAGTTGCACGATGACAGTACATCTCCTCACGGGGAAGTTGCAGGTATGATACCAACGATCAGTCTCTCATCAAATTCTTTAAGACTGTATTCTCTATCTTCTGTAAAAACTCGGTAGTGATAACTGTTGAAGGAAAGAGAGAAGAGAAAAGTGAAGATTCATTTAGCTTTCGTGCTTACCTTTTGGGCTGTGGCGCAAAAGAGGATAGATCAATGTACACAGTGTGTCCAGGGAGGGGATGGTGGATTCATAAAATACGACTCGGTTTTAATTAACAGTTTACAGAAGGCATGATGACAGTAATTATCATAACGATGATAATGATGATCATCATCGTCTTCTTGGCCATCATTATCTCCAACTTGATCGTTAACGTGACATGGTTACTGTCTGAACCACTGAGGGATGAGGGGAGTCATTGCTTTCCCTTAAGGCGCGAGAGCAGGGCCCTTATAATGTAGCCGCCCGTTGTGTCTTGTGTTCCGTGGTTCTGTTTGTGCGTGGCTGTAGTAGATGGAGAGTGGTCGGTGAATTATGAGGTTTAGCATGAAGTTAGGACATTGCAAGCGTGACAGATATCATACAAGAGTCGAAACGAACGACTGTAGTGTTGTTATTCATATATCTTGGGTCTTCAAACGATGTATAGCATCGTCTGTCCTAACATGACGCACAGTTCTTGTTGCCTTCCTCCTTTCTCTACCCATCCAGCCACGGTTGATGACAGGGTCGTGGGACGCGTTTATTTTACTTTGTGATGATATTTACAGCTTAGAGGGAGGGATATTTTTTTTCCTTGTAAACACTGTGTTGCATCGTGATATTACATGGACGTGCACCAGAATTAAACTTGAGTGCCCAGTTCAAGCTTTTTTTGTGTAACGGTTCATTTGACAGTTTCGTACCGACTGGCTTTGGTTGGCAGGCTGGTGACAGACACACTTCTCCCAAGGCTGAGCCGTCGTCCCTGGAGTAGCACGGCTGCTATACATCCCGGTATATAACTCGGGGGCGGCGGACAGGAACATGACGTTAGTAGTGTGCCAGTGTTGTGGCAGGAGCTGTTCCCCAGGATAAGAGGGCCGGGTGTCGGTACCCCAGGCCGGGGTCATCTCGGCTTTATGGCCTCGTAAAGACCGGGATCCTGTTTAACACTTGATACCCCAAGTTAGAGACATCGTTTGGATCTGAAGTGCAACTTAATGAGTGTCCTAAATGCTTGTATTGGCAATTTATCGGTGTTTATTTAGGCCGTCGCGAGGTCTGTATGGAAGAATGCCTTCTCTCCAACAGTCCCGTGTTGTCATGCGTTGCTGTGCTAGCTGGTACTCGCAGTGCCACTTAGTTCCCTCTCTCGTATGACCTCGATGTGACTCCTACCTGTGGAGCACAACAACACGAGCGTGGCAAACATTGCCTATTTTTTTCCCTCCCTCCCCTGGACCTAATGTGCCGTGAAATAACGATATAAAAGATGATCTTTTGTAGAGTTTTATTACCGTTAAATTCTCTTGTGTTACGTGGAGAATGATACATTTTACCTCGCCTCCTCCTCCTCCTCCTCCTCCGTGGGGATTAACCTGAACGTGTCTTTAAGACCCATGACGTGATAAGCCCTCTCCCCGCGAGAGTTCGCAGTTTCACGGTCATTTTCTCCGGCAGTTTGCTCCTTCCGTCAAGTTCACTGCTTTAGACGCGTCGTTCGCCTCGTATTCTGCGTGATACGCCATAATCCGTCCCATTGTGTGCGTAAAGTTTTTAGCGTGTGTGTGTGTGTGTGTGTGTGTGTGTGTGTGTGTAACGAGGACCTGGCTGGGTGTGGTTTTACTAGCTTCGGCGACATTGTCTTGTCAGGGAACGTGCGATGGTTGCATTCTTGGGCAGGAGTCGGTACTGCTGTGTCTTGTTGTTGGAGGGGGGTCAGCAAGCCCGCTCCTGACGGAGTGTCGTGCTGGCTGGGACGGTAGTGGCACTCATTCCTGGGGACTGAGGTTGGGAGGTGGGCTTTAGGGTTCGCGGGGAGTGGCGGAGTTCAAGGTTCTACGGCCAAGGTGAAATGGACCAGGTGAAGATAGTTATGTTTGGGACTATTCGGTAGAAAATGGGGTTTAGGGTCACAGGTTGTGAGGTTGTAGGAGTTGGGGCTTGACTGCTAATGCTGGGTAGGTGGTGGTATTATAACCTGACTTGTTTATTATGTAGCGACCGACATGGTCCAAACATGGCTCAGTTTTGGCCATCTCAGAGGAGCGAAATGTAGGGTAAGAATGAAGAAATTAATGAGAGAGAGAGAGAGAGAGAGAGAGAGAGAGAGAGAGAGAGAGAGAGAGAGAGAGAGAGAGAGAGAGAGAGAGAGAGAGAGAGCTCCTCAGGTGTTTGTAGACGTGACTCTTAAAGCTTTGTAGGGGAGGTTATAGGGGGAGGGAGAGGTGAGAGGAGGAGTTCCACAGCTGCGGAGTTCGAGTGAAGAAGGTACAGGGGCCCTCTGCTTGTAACAGTGCTAGGTGGGTTGTGAAGATGGATCCATGAGGGTGTAGTGGTGGAGCCGGTGCTAGGGTCGTTACAGCCGGTGGGGTGGGGGAGCTGGGTAAGGTTTTTTTTTGGGGGGGGACCGCCACACACCCCACCCCAGAGTCACATTTATCACCACCACTGACGACGACCCAGTGACCTCTCAGCAGGTACTGGAGCACACACGCTGCGCTGTTAGGCGTGTTTACCGCATACCTCGCTAATTTGAGTGTGTGTTTGTCCCAGTGTGAACGTGGCTGTTGTGGAGTTTTCACGTTGTGCCCAGGATGGGCGTGACGGCAGGAGCGTGGCGGAGCAAACATAAGGGGAGTGTGACGGGACAAAGATGATGGGAGGAATATGACGGGATGAAGGTGATAGGAGAAACGTAAGAGGACGAAAGTGATGGAAGGAATTGAGTAGGATGAGAGAGGTGTGACCAGACAAAGATGATGGGAAGAGTGTGAGGTGTGACGAGACGAAGATGAAAGGAGGAAAGTGGCGGTATTGAAATGAGAAGTGTGACGGAGCTGAGGTGATAGATAGAGTATGATGGGACGAAGGTTGTGGGAGAAGTGTGTGTAACGGAACGCTTGATGGAGCGTGAGAGTGTGACTGGACACTAACGACAGGGATATACCGTGATTGAGCCTGACGAAGAAGTGTGGAGAAATGCGTACTGGATGGCGTGTAACACGAAGTACAGTGTTGCGAGTAACAGTTGTGTTACCGCTGTGCTGTACTGTAGCCGTGTTGGCTGGAGTTTGTTGAACTTTGAAAAACGCAGCTGACGGGACAGTCTCATGTGCACTTGTATAGAGGCGAGGAACGCGTGTTGCTAGTTTGCTGGTAACGGGCGGGAGGGAGGCCCCAGACAGCCTCATTGGTGGTGTGTGGTTGTTCCTTGTGAGGTCTTTAACCTCTCGAGTACAACGACGTAAATCTGAGTACGACGTAAACTTCATCTCTTGAGTATGAAGAATTATATGTCTGAACACGACGACTTAACTCCTCGAACTTGACGACCTAACTTCGTGAGTATGACGACTTAACTCTTGAGTACGGTGACTCCGTTTAGTACGTCGACTTAACCTCTTGAATACGACGACTTGACTCCTCGAGTACGTCTTGACCTTTTGAGTATACGACTACATAACCTATTTAGTACGATGATTTAAGCGGTTGAGGACAACGGATTGGTTATGACGACTTACCACCCCCTTGAGCACGACGAATGAACCGTTGACGACGACGTCACTTGTCATTACAATGAAGGAGTTCAGTCGTCGTATTCAAAGGGCTGATATTTCGCTGGCTAGACAAAGGCGTCAGATGACAGGAAGCCTGAGGAGAGAGAGAGAGAGAGAGAGAGAGAGAGAGAGAGAGAGAGAGAGAGAGAGAGAGAGAGAGAGAGAGAGAGAGGCGCTTTTGAATACCTTTTGTCTCAAATACACATTTTCGGCACATTGGGATACATTTAATAAAACTTTTATTTCTCAGCTGCACAATCATGAGAAGTATATCAAATGCAATTTTTTTTGTTCTCTTCTGTTCATTTACTTTTCTGAGAATTTGTTTGCCGTATAGTGAAGAAATGTTCTCCCATAACTGAAGAAATAGATGCAAGGAAATATCCACAGAATGATTAATGGTCCAATTGGAGTAAACTTTGGCCCATCATGGCCAGGACAAGAAGGAAGGAAGTAAGGAAGACTGTTTGTTTCCACAGTTTGTGCGGTGCGGCACATTAAGGGAACCATAGGACCCGGCCTGTGTGGGTGCACGTGTCTTGTGGGATGAACCTGGTGGAGAGGATGATGCGCAGGGACGTTTACGATGCTGAGGGGGAGGGGGTAACGAAAAGGTGACCCGGCCGCGCGGACTGAAAAATGACCAGAACGGGAGATCTAGACAAGGGAAGGTGGTGCAGTAGGGTTGAGATATGAATAAGAGGCGACCAAAGCAAGAGGTGAAGGAGTCGGGTAAGTACTGAGGCAAGGGAGAGAGTAGCCAGGAGGCTGCCATCTGAAGACAGTCGTACACCAAGGGAGGATGTAGAAGTCGGGTTAGTAGTATGGTAAAGGCAGTCGCAGCAGGAGGAAGACCGTGGTGTAGAAAGCTAGTTAAGCTTCGTGATTGAGGCTTTCGGGGTCGTTAGGTCTGCAGTGAGAGTACTCATGATGGTTTGACAGATGTCCAGCGCACTAGTCGTTCTTCTTACCAGTTTGTTGTATTAGATGGTTAAGGGTGGGGTGAGGAGGGAAAGAGATGGGACAGATAAATGGAGAAACAGAGAACAGATGTAGGGTGTTAAGACGTTTAGTTTTGGTTTATTGAAATGTGTGGGTGTATGTATATACATTTGTATGTGGGTGGGTTGTGCCATTCTTTCGTCTTTTTCCTTGCGGTACCTCGCTAACGCAGGAGACAGCGACAAAGTATAATATATATATATATATATATATATATATATATATATATATATATATATATATATATATATATATATATATATATCCTTGGGGATAGGGTAGAAAGAATACTACCAACGTATTCCCTGCTTGTCTTAGAAGGCGGCTATAAGGGGAGGGAGCTGGGGGCTGGAAATCCTCCCCTCCCGTGAGAAATGTTTAGAAAAACAAATGGATTCGTATGTAGCATTTATGGATCTGGAGAAGGCATATGATAGAGTTGATAGAGATGCTCTGTGGAAGGTATTAAGAGTATATGGTGTGGGAGGCAAGTTGCTGGAAGCAGTGAAAAGTTTTTGTCGAGGATGTAAGGCATGTGTACGTGTAGGAAGAGAGGAAAGTGATTGGTTCGCAGTGAATGGTTTGGGGCAGGGGTGCTTGATGTCACTATGGTTATTTAATTTGTTTATGGATGGAGTTGTTAGGGAGGTGAATGCAAGAGTTTTGGAGAAGGGGCAAGTATGCAGTCTGTTGTGGATGAGAGAGCTTGGGAAGTGAGTCAGTTGTTGTTCGTTGATGATACATTGCTGGTGGCTGATTTAGGTGAGAAACTGCAGAGGCTAGTGAGTGAGTTTGGTAAAGTGTGTTAAAGAAGAAATCTGAGAGTAAATGTGAATAAGAGCAAGGTTATTGGGACAGTAGGGTTGAGAGACAAGTCAGTTGGAAGGTAAGTTTGAATGGAGAAAAACTGGAGGAAGTGAAGTGTTTTAGATATCTGGGAGTGGATTTGGCAGTGGATGGAAGCGGAAGTGAGTCACAGTGTTGGGAGGGGGCGAAAGTTCTGGGAGCGTTGAAGAATGTCTGGAAGGGGAGACCATTATCTCGGAAAGCAGAAGTGGGTATGTTTGAAGGAATAGTGGTTCCAACAATGTTAGATGGTTGCGAGGCGTGGGCTATAGATAGGGTTGTGCGGAGGAGGGATGTATTGGAAATGTTTGAGGGCAGTATGTGGTGTGAGGTGGTTTGATCGAGTAAGTAATGTAAGGGTAAGAGAGAAGTGTGGTAATAAAAAGAGTGTGGTTGAGAGAGCAGGAGAGGGTGTATTGAAATGGTTTGATCACATATATGTATACGTTGAAATGTATAGGTATGTATATGTGCGTGTGTGGACGTGTATGTTTATACATGTGTATGTGTGTGGGGTGGGCCATTTTTTCGTCTGTTTCCTTGCGCTACCTCGCTAACGCAGGAGACAGCGACAAAGTATAATGATAATAAATAAATATATATTCTCAAGGCATTCAGGGCTTGTGTTGGTGTGGAATTAGCTAATTTTGGCTAAGGAATATCTACTGTTTATATGGTTTTTCCTGAGAGTTGTGGCTCTGAGGACACCAAGTGTGTTGCAGTTTGTTTTTTTATTTTTCTGTTTCTATTGTATTTCATATATTTATTTTTATTTATATATTTTTTTTTTGTGTGTGTGTGATACTTATATCCTCTTACTCACCCTCTCCTCACTCTTCCTCTCCTTTTATCAAAACCATTTATGTATACCCTTAGCTCTCTCACACTTATCTTCTTACTACCACACGTACCCTGAGGAGGCCAGGTGGGTGGGTGGGAGGTAACTGGGGAGCAGCTCAGTATGTGAGGCCAGGTAGGTGGGTGGGGACTGGGGAACAGCTCAGTATGTGTGAGGCCAGGTAGGTGGGTGGGGACTGGGGAACAGCTCAGTATGTGTGAGGCCAGGTAGGTGGGTGGGAACTGGGGAACAGCTCAGTATGTGAGGCCAGGTAGGTGGGTGGGAACTGGGGAGCAGCTCAGTATGTGAGGCCAGGTAGGTGGGTGGAACTGGGGAGCAGCTCAGTATGTGTGAGGCCAGGTAGGTGGGTGGGAACTGGGGAACAGCTCAGTATGTGTGAGGCCAGGTAGGTGGGTGGGAACTGGGGAACAGCTCAGTATGTGAGGCCAGGTAGGTGGGTGGGAACTGGGGAGCAGCTCAGTATGTGAGGCCAGGTAGGTGGGTGGGAACTGGGGAACAGCTCAGTATGTGAGGCCATGTAGGTGGGTGGGGACCTGGGGAACAGCTCAGTATGTGAGGCCATGTAGGTGGGTGGGGACTGGAGAACAGCTCAGTATGTGAGGCCAGGTAGGTGGATGGGGAGTGGGGAGCATCTCTATGTGAGACCAGGTAGGTGGGTTGGGAGTAGCTCAGTATGTGAGGCCATGTAGGTGGATGGGGAGTGGGGAGCAGCTCATTATGGGGAGGATCGTGGGCTTGACAAGATGTGGTCTTTGTCTCTGCGGGAAGTGTCTGAATATGTACAAACTTTTCAGGGCTTCTATCCACTATGTCGTTCTCGTGTTTACGTGTTCTGCTATTAGATGTCGTCAGGTTAAGTGTGTGGCCTAGTGCTCTAAAGACCTTCAGTTCGTGCATCCATTTCCATCTAATATTCTCCAGTGTCATAATTGTGTTTCTTTTTAGTGTTGTTTTCTTTCGTATCTTTCATAACTGTTGAGCATGGACGCCTCCCTTGGTGTGTCAGACAGGGAGTGTGCTGTTGGAGACTACTATTTGTGTGGCGTCCTCTTCCTAATACATGTTCATGCTCATGTTCCCCGCTAGAGGAGGCATATCTCCTGTGTAGGTTATAAATATTGTTGGTGACAGTACGCTGCCTTTTGGGACCCCGCTTAGTTATGAGTATTCTGGTGATATTGTAGAGTTTATGGCTGTTGGTGGCAGTACCTTGGTTAATTAGGGAAGTTGCATACAAGCCTTTCGATTTCTGGCATGTCCAGCTGCAGCAGTTTATTGCTGGGGCCTGCTCATCCACACGTTGTCAGATGTCATGTCTACGTTCCTTTGTAATATTGTGCAGTTTATTTTAAGTCTTCTTATGATGGCTATTTTTTTCAGCAATCTTGATTTACTGAGGTGGTGCTTCTACCTCTCAGAGAGCCTTATAGACTTGGGTTATAATGGTTGTTGTCTTTCAGGTACCACCGTAACCTAAGATTAATTATATTTCGAATGTTTTCCATGGTGCTGTACTTCAGGAAGGGGAATGGGATGGTAGCTGTGGGTCGATACTTGGCATTCCTAGTTTTGGTATCTCGTACCTAACTTTTATGGAGAATTCCCCTCCCTTTCGCCTCGCATCCCCACCTCTTCTCAAATTCCCTCTCTGTGTCTGTTCTAACCCTTACCGCCACTTCTCTCTTTACTCTATTCTATCTTTTCTCACCACCGCTTCATCCTAGTTCCTCTGCTCTCCTTGGCTTGCCTCTCATACTATGGAATATCTCTCTCTCTCTCTCTCTCTCTCTCTCTCTCTCTCTCTCTCTCTCTCTCTCTCTCTCTATCCTTATTCCCCCACACAGACTTTGTTTGTTCAGAACATGCGGTTCAGGGAGCTATGTTTTGGCATATTTTCTGCCGGTAGTTGTGGGAAGGAACAAACTTTAAGGTGTCATGCTTTAGCGATAATGTTGAATACGTTTTGCATACTGGCTCATCTTGCAAGGACAGGCTAGTACCAGTTCCGGCTTGTCTTGGGGTGATTGTCCTTCCTGTTGCCAGTAAAAGGACAAGTTCTTCCATCATCATCCTCCCCACACCTCCTCCTCTCTGTCGCCGCCCTGTCTTCTTATCGCTCAGCTCAAGGATATCCTGGTGGGGGCACCCGGATCCAGAGTCCTACTGGTGATGATTTTAGATAGCGCCTCGTCTCGTAGGATGCCTCTTTCTTATTATATCCATTGTTTAAACGGAAATCATATTGAATGCAGTTTTGAACCGCTCGGCGTGTGGTACCTCCATGGGAAGCACACCCAAGGGACACCTCGCAGGAACGACAACGCAGGATGTCTCCGCGGGAAGTAGCTACCACGGAAGATGCCCATACACGGAATAGCTCGCGGGATGTTTCCTCTACGAAACGCTCTCGATGGAAGGCCTTACAATTTGCCCTTAACTCCATGTCATGCATTGTAGAACGATGCTTCATGAGGTGCACCACACAGAATGCCCCATGAGGTAGGTGAGGGAGGATGCTCCTCGAGGTATGATGTTCTACATGGTGGCATGACACGTTGGAGGGTAGGACTCCCCGCCGCCGCCTTGTCTTTGGTGACTCTTGAAGCCACGCCAGGGGGGACGCCGGGCCTTCGGCGTGCTCTCTAGTGGTCAACGACGTTATGTGGCTTGTGTTGTTTTCCTGTGCACTCTCTCCTCTGAGATGATTTGGTGTTGGACTGTCGTGCTTTCCTCTGCTACAGTTATGCTTTTATTTTTTTTTTGACTTGCCTTCTCCTTGCATGGTCTTGTTCTCTTCTGTAGTCTGGCTGTGTCTTCCTGGATTTTTTTGGTCTTCTTTGATTGTCTTCTTCGTAGCTTATGTCTTCCCAATCTCTTCCTGATCATATTTCCTTCTGCAGTTCTTACGCATCAGCTTCCCTTAATCTTAGTTTCGACTTTTTTCTGTAATATTCTTCATGTCCCAAACTCCTTATGCACGTTATATCCATGACATTACAAGTTTTCATTTTATTTTTTCTTCAGCTGTCTTCCTTTTAGTCCTTCTAAGACCTAAACCTGTGCAAGTGTTTTACATTACATCTGTTTCTCTTTGCGCACGGTTTGTACACAGCTCTTGTTGTTATTGTCTCCAGCGTCGACGAAATATATATATATATATATATATATATATATATATATATATATATATATATATATATATATATATATATATATTTTATATATATACCTTACCAGTCTACCTTCAAATACCTATCCTCATCGTAGGTACGCACGCCTCGCCAACCTACCTATGACTTCCTAACGTATTGTGATTTACCTGTATTTTGCATATTTAGGTACGGCTACCTGTCATCCTAGTGAATACCTGCATCTAAACCACCTTACCCAGAGCCACCTACCTTCCTCGTTAGTACCTATACCTTAACCAACCTACCTACAACTACCTACCTTCCATTTTAGTACTTACACCCAAGCAATATACCCACAGCTGCTTTCCATCCTCGTAACAACCTGCATCCTAACCACAGGTATTTTGACCTGCTTGCGTATTGACCACCCATTGGTGAGAGTACCAGCTGTCCTGCCTCTCGTTAGGTGGTTGCGATGGTTGTCAGGCATTTTCTTTTTTATTTATGTTAGCTGAGACGGCACGGGCAACTGAGGCCTTAATCAAGGCCATGCCATCAACGCTATATATATATATATATATATATATATATATATATATATATATATATATATATATATATATATATATACACTAGCCGGAGTCAGGTACCCAATTTCTCGACCAGCCCCTAGGGGTGGATGAACAGGTGGGTTCGCTGTGATTCGAGTGCCGCACCCAGGATTCGCACCCATGCGCTCGACCCTGGGCGGCCCGTAAATGCGTCATGGTCAGGAACGCTAACCGCTGCACCACGGAGGTTGGGTTGGTATTTTTTTTCCCCGCCCTGACTGTGGTGATGTATGTATGCCTGTGACCTTAGTGGTGGTAGATTAATGGGTGGTGGTAGGGGCAGAGATGTCTTCGTTCAGATGGTGATGGAGTTACCTATTGTCAAATGATTGTTGGGGTTACCATTAGTTAGGTGATAGTGGTGGAGATCTATTGTTAGGTGACTGTGGGTCAGATGCTTATTTTCGAGTGATGTTGTTGGAGATAAAGTATTGTTCATTGGTGGTGATGGAGATGTACGATGTCCATGATGTGTTAGGGAATTATATTTACTGTTGATTTTGGTGGCATTAACTTGTCAGGTCATGGAGGTAAAGCATGAGTCTGTCAGTAGTGTTGGAGATGCCTATTGTCCAATGTAAGTGATGGGAGAGGTGTATTCTCTAGTGGTGAAGGAGATGCATGTTGTTCGGTCGATTGGGGGTTTTGTGGTGTGCTTGCCTCGTGTAAAACAATTACGTGCGGGATAAAGCATTTTCTACGGTGGTTTGTGGCGTGGCAAATCTGAACTTCCTAAACCACTACCAGCGCTGTATTTGGTGGCTTGGCCGTCCAGTCAAGCGCGGCCCAGGCGAGGCGCGCAGAGAAATAAATAACACGAGTAAATAGGAAGATAAACCAACGGTATAATTGGGGATTTCTTGCCACATTAGCGATGGTTTGAGAGTGTGGTGTTTAGGTTCTCGGTCTTGGCATGCATGAGCCCTTGTGGTTGTTGTGCTCGATCTCACGAATGGTGGCGATGGAGGTGGTGCCATCTGTTGATGCATGTTAGAAGCGTTGGTGGCGGTAGTGTGAGGAGGTATTGTAGGCCCAGGACTCTTGGTGAGATACGGCATTATCTAATTTTGTAGGTCACTGTGCCGATGGTGGAAGTGGTGCAGATGTAGGTGGCAATGACGAGTGATTGTAGGAGGAAGACGTTGGTAGTTGATGTAGTTGAAGTTGTTTCAGCTGTGGGCATGAGGAAGTGTTGCATTGATCGATGTAGATGGTATTCATGTTGCTGGGGTTGACAAGAGGTGTAGATATAGGAAGTGTGAGTGTGGCTGACATGTAGGGGAAGGTGGTGATGATACAGGTGACGGTGCTGCAGGTGGAGAATGGGTCAGATCGGGTTAGGTGACGCTCCGGGGTACAGGAGGGAGGAAATGACTCACAGGTGATATAAACAAGGACGTGATTTTTACCTCTTCCGTCTCTCTCTCTCTCTCTCTCTCTCTCTCTCTCTCTCTCTCTCTCTCTCTCTCTCTCTCTCTCTCTCTCTCTCTCTCTCGTTACCAGAGCTGTCGTTGTCGAGATCCAGGTACATCCCCTGGAAAAAAGAAAAATCACAGGTGATAATGTTGGTGTTGGTGGTGGGTGGGGATGTAAAGGTTTGTCTCGGTACAGACACCAGGCCACCTCTGCCCGCAAAGATCAGGGTTATTTTTCGTCTCTAATACAAGACTTTTTGATCGCTCACCGCGTCTCAAATTAACCACAAATGGCCGCAAACACTTACACACGAAACACACACACACACACACACACACACACACACACACACACACACACACACACACACATCCTGGGCGCAGAATTCGACAGATACCTGAAGATGATGGGCGTAAATGGTTGGAGAAACGTCTTAAATATTGTCAGAGGTGTGCCCGCCCGGAACTATCATGCAGCATGCTAGCAGGTGGTGATTAACAAGATTACCAATGTATAATTTTTGTTTCCTGAATTTTCAGTCACATCCGTGTACAAATGGTATTCATATATATATATATATATATATATATATATATATATATATATATATATATATATATATATATATATATGAACCGTTACTTTTACTCGATCAAACCACCTCACACCACACATTGTCCTCAAACATCTCATTTCCAGCACATCCATCCTCCTGCGCACAACTCTATCCATAGCCCACGCCTCGCAACCATACAACATTGTTGGAACCACTATTCCTTCAAACATACCCATTTTTGCTTTCCGAGATAATGTTCTCGACTTCCACACATTCTTCAAGGCTCCCAGAATTTTCGCCCCCTCCCCCACCCTATGATCCACTTCCGCTTCCATGGTTCCATCCGCTGCCAGATCCACTCCCAGATATCTAAAACACTGTACTTCCTCCAGTTTTTCTCCATTCAAACTTACCTCCCAATTGACTTGACCCTCAACCCTACTGTACCTAATAATCTTGCTCTTATTCACATTTACTCTTAACTTTCTTCTTTCACACATTTTACCAAACTCAGTCACCAGCTTCTGCAGTTTCTCACATGAATCAGCCACCAGCGCTGTATCATCAGCGAACAACAACTGACTCACTTCCCAAGCTCTCTCATCCCCAACAGACTTCATACTTGCCCCTCTTTCCAAAACTCTTGCATTCACCTCCCTAACAACCCCATCCATAAACAAATTAAACAACCATGGAGACATCACACACCCCTGCCGCAAACCTACATTCACTGAGAACCAATCACTTTCCTCTCTTCCTACACGTACACATGCCTTACATCCTCGATAAAAACTTTTCACCGCTTCTAACAACTTGCCTCCCACACCATATATTCTTAATACCTTCCACAGAGCATCTCTATCAACCCTATCATATGCCTTCTCCAGATCCATAAATGCTACATACAAATCCATTTGCTTTTCTAAGTATTTCTCACATACATTCTTCAAAGCAAACACCTGATCCACACATCCTCTACCACTTCTGAAACCACACTGCTCTTACTCAGTCTGGTGCTCTGTACATGCCTTCACCCTCTCAATCAATACTCTCCCATATAATTTCTCAGGAATACTCAACAAACTTATCTCTGTGGATGTGTGTGTGTGTGTGTGTGTGTGTGTATATATATATATATATATATATATATATATATATATATATATATATATATATATATATATATATATATATTATCCATGGGGATAAGGGAGAAAGAATACTTCCCGCGTATTCCCTGCGTGTCGTAGAAGGCGACTGAAAGGGAAGGGGGCGGGGGGCTGGAATTCCCCCCCTACCGTTTTTGATTTTACAAAAAGAAGGAAGGGGAGGATTTCCAGCCCCCCCGCCCCCTTCCCTTTCAGTCGCCTTCTACGACACGCAGGGAATACGCGGGAAGTATTCTTTCTCCCTTATCCCCATGGATGAAATATATATATATATATATATATGGTATTGCAGTGGAATTTATTAAAAAAGGGGGTGACTGTATTATTGACTGGTTGGTAAGGTTATTTAATGTATGTATGACTCATGGTGAGGTGCCTGAGGATTGGCGGAATGCGTGCATAGTGCCATTGGAGAGAGGGGCAAGTATGCAGTCAGTTGTGGATTAGAAGGCTTGGGAAGTGAGTCAGTTGTTCGCTGATGGTACATCGCTGGTGGCTGACTCGGGTGAGAAACTGCAGAAGCTGGTGACTGAGTTTGGTAAAGTGCGTGAAAGAAGAAAGCTGAGAGTAAATGTGAAAAAGAGCAAGGTTATTAGGTACAGTAGGGTTGAGTGACAAGTCATTTAAGAGGTAAATGTGATTGGAGAAAAACTGGAGGAAGTGAAGTGTTTTAGATATTTGGGAGTGGATTTGTCAGGGGTTGGAACCATGGAAGCGGAAATGAGTCACAGGGTGGGGAAGGGGGGCGAAGGTTCTGGGAGCGTTCAAGAATGTGTGGAAGGCGAGAACATTATCTCGCAGAGCATAAAAGGGTATGTTTGAAGGAATAGTGGTTCCAACAATGTAATATGGTTACGAGGCGTGGGATATAGATCGGGTTGTGCGCAGGAGGTTGGATGTGTTGGAAATGAGATATTTGAGGACAATATGTGGTGTGAGGTTGTTTGATCGAGTAATGAAAGGGTAAGAGAGATGTGTGGTAATAAAAAGAGTGTGGTTGAGAAATCAGTACAGGGTGTATTGAAATGGTTTGGTCACATGGAGAGAAGGAGTGAGGAAAGATTGACAAAGAGGATATATGTGTCAGAGGTGGCGGGAAGGAGGAGAAGTGGGAGACCAAATTGGAGGTGGAAGGATATAGTGAAAAAGATTTTGAGCGATTGGGGCCTGACCATGCAAGAAGGTGAAAGGCGTGCAAGGACTAGAGTGATTTGGAACGATGTGGTATGCCGGAGTCGACGTACTTTCAATGGATTGAACCAGGACATGTGAAGCACCTTGGGTGAACCATGGAAAGTTTTTTGGGACCTGGATGTGGAAAGGGAGCTGTGGTTTCGTTGCATTACAAATGACAACAAGAGACTGAGTGTGGACGAATGTGTCCTTTGTTGTTTTTTCTATCGATGCCTCGCGCCTGTGCGGGGAGGATGAACGTCATATCATGTGTGGCGGGGTGGCGACGCGAATGAACAAAGGCAGCAAGTATGAATTATGCACTTGTGTATGTATGAATATATTTGTGTATGTATATACATATGTATATGCTCAGATGTATAGGTATGTATATGTGCGTAAACCATGGAAAGTTTTTTGGGGCCTGGATGTAGAAAGGGAGCTGTGGTTTCGGTGCTTTAAACATGACCGCTAGAGATTGAGTGTGAATGAATGTGGCCTTTGTTGTCTTTTCCTAGCGCTACCTCGCGCGCATGCGGGGGGGAGGGGTTTGTCATTTAATGTGCAGCGGGATGGCGACGGGAATGAATAAAGGTAGCAAATATGAATTATGTTCATATGTATATATGTATATATCTGTATATATATATATATATATATATATATATATATATATATATATATATATATATATATATATATATATATACACGTTGAAATGTATAGGTATGTATATGTTCGTGTGTGGACGTGTATGTATGTACATGTGTACGTGGGTGGGTTGGGCCATTCTTACGTCTGTTTCCTTGCGCTACTTCGCTAACGCGAGAGACAGCGAGAAAGTATAATAGATAAGATATGTATATATATATATATATATATATATATATATATATATATATATATATATATATATATATATATATATATATATATGCGTGTGTGTATGTGTATGTGTGTGTGTGTACGCACATTGTTCTTATGACACGCTTGCAGCTGTACGAAAGTAAACAAGAAATAGCGTAATGCTTAACGTATCTCTCATGAAGTATTGATTCGTGCGAAAAGAAACCAAAATATATATTGAAACTAATTTGATAGAAGTGTCAATGAGAGAGAGAGAGAGAGAGAGAGAGAGAGAGAGAGAGAGAGAGAGAGAGAGAGAGAGAGAGAGAGAGAGAGTTACTATAGGACTATCTTGTTTCGTTTGAAGTAACATTATTCCATCATCACTGAGATTGATTTAACACCCTGATGGTACACACGGCTGTACACTGGAGTAAACACCATGACACGGCCGCTCAGGTTGGTTGAGCTGTCTCAGCTTGCTTACCAGGACTCGTCCCCAGTCTTCGCCACCCGGGGGTACCCACAAAGGCTGCTGCAGTGTGACCCACTCACAACCTCAAGGACCAGAGGGTTCCCACAAGGCTGCTGCAGTGTGACCCACTCACAGCCTCAAGGACCAGAGGGTTCCCACAAGGCTGCTGCAGTGTGACCCACTCACAACCTCAAGGACCCACATTGTCCTGCTCGTCAAAGCTCTTTTCAGAAGTAAATTTTTTATGACTTCATCTCGTTGAGATGGCATTAAATAGTCAGCAGCCTAATCCTTGGTTACGGCGGGACGCGTGATTCTTTAACGAGTTTTTCTGTTGGACGAAGTAAATCCATAAAAATGGCCAGCGACACAATCCTTCCCATCCATAAGATATATAATTGTTATACCTTAGCAGCGTCTGATACAGCATCGTAAATGCCTTTTCAATCGCCAATTGAAAAGCAGGGATTGCTTATCTCGCATAATGACGCTCATTTTGGGTCGTAAATCACCGGTCGAGGTGCCATTAAACGTCAGGGCGAGAGAGTGGTCCACAGGGCGGCCCTGCACCATCCCCTACCTCCTGCTCCTCCCTTCCCAGGGCCGGATCACAGCCTTCCCACCCCACCCTCAGCACACCCGGCAATACCTGGGTTGAAGCTTAATGAAGAGTTTTGCTCACTGGGATGAGCCTTGCAAAAAGATTAATTAGCGGTGTAGTTGGGATTAGCTGTGTGAAAGTGTTATGAACTGTTTTAGTAGCTGGCTGGGGCTTGGCTGAGCACGAATACCGTGAGGTGTTTAGTGATTACCATCACCACGATGAGCTGGTAGACTGTTAGTATTATTTTTTTTTCTATGTCTTCGGCCAGTAGTCATTTTTGAGACCATATAAGAAATATAAGAAGGAAATAAGAATTAATAAAGCTAGAGGGTAGGCAGGCTATGAGTTCTGGAGGAAATGGGAACCACATCTTTTTTACTAAGAAGCAGATCGTTATTGTCAGGGGAGACACGAGTTGGTAAAGTGCTGGAAAGGTTTTTGATGGAAAGGAAAGAAGCAGAAGTCACGAAGGACCGTCCTCGAGTAGCCAAAGGCCACACAGAAGCTTGCCAAATACTGCCTAACTCACATAATGTCGATCAGTGAAGCAAATTGCTGTTAAACAACTGCGGTGCCACCAGTGTTTGCATTTTTTTTTTTTTTTTTTTGAAAGTCCGTCGTGTACATCTGCCGGGGGTCAGGAAACCCTCCTCAGTTGCCCAGGGTTATTGGTGTCAGTTGCTGATGAGTTGGCTAGTGGAGGTGTAAACTCAGAATCTTGTACACGAAGCTTTCATCGACTTGAAGCTTATATGTCAATTTTGGGGTTACGCCATCATGCCTTTGTAAGGAGAGGAGCATAATATTTTACTGAAGGGTCACATTGCCAAACTAGAAAGGTTGTATTGTCGTGCTGAAGGAGTTTATATGTATGTGTATGTTTTTTTGTGTGTGAACCTGTATCCTTGAGGACCCACGAGCGACTCTGGAGTGAGGGAGCGGTGTGGGAACATAGGTGTTTAGAGGGACCAGTGGTTAAAGCCGCTTCCATCGCCTCCCCGAAAAACAAATAGATCGCAGTTTTTGGAGGGAAGAATGTTGATCCGTCCTTCTCCGGTCAGTAATGGCGATACTATTGACACGCTGTAGTTGACAGTCGTATTGTCTGGTAAGACAGCATTGGAGAGTATGGGAAAGTATGAAGTCAGACAAGAACTGTAGCACTCACGCAATTAAAAGAGTATGTGTGTGTGTGTGTGTGTGTGTGTGTGTGTGTGTGTGTGTGTGTGTGTGTGCCATGTTGCTAGAGATTGATCAAGGACTGTAAAACAGAGGAATTGGATAGACTAAAAACATTCTTCTAGATTTTTGTTTGAACAAGTTGTAGTTCGTCGAAGTGGCAGGAAACGACATGTTGAGATCCTTTGATTTCAGGTTTATTGTGCCTGCAACTTTCGTCTTGATCTGAATTGTACGATATAGAATTTTATAGTTATAGTGGTTACCTTCATAACGTGACCCGCTTGCCCTGCCGCAATGCTGGGTTACTTTCCCTCCTGGGAGCTGGTTACTAGTGTGCTCCCAATACTAGCTAGACCACGCAGTCACATGATTACTATGTGGCCGAGGGTGGGCCGTTTTGATAACTGTTGTTTTCTCTACACCTCGAAGCTTTGCAACTTTATACCATCTCATGTCTTTCCCAGTTACTATGACCTGGCCCATTTTAATTGGCATGTTTTTCACTTCCTCCAAAGTTTGTAAATACTTTCGCTTGTCTCTTTTACCTTGTCATTAACCTCTCCATATTTCAATCAAGGCCCGGCCTTGATGTGGCCTTTTGTCTGACACTGCAGCCTTCAGCGCAATAAAAGAAAGTTTGGTGTCCTCTAAATCGCGAGCGAGGAAGAGGATACTTTAGCTTCATGATACTATTTTGATGATGTATTGATGATTGAGAAGCCTGATGGAATCATGTGTCGCTGATGTTTCGAACGACATGACTGCTAGGAGTGTGGTGTATGTGGTGATGCTGGTTGTAGATGGTGACTTGGTAGTGCTGGCATGATGATGGCGCTGACTAGAGGGGTTTGGGAGGGGGTTGGGTAAGATGATCATGATGATGATAATGATCAGGGTAGTGATGGAGACGATGGCTAACATCGATAACGTCGCACACATCACCTCGACCATTCAAGGGAGCCTGAAAGACGGGGAAGGAAATGATAATTGGATGTGACACTGGTTAACAGTGTGGGAGGCAAGGAGAGTGTAGATGGTAAGAGATGATGGTGCTAGTGGGGTGTGAGGGACGACTGGTACGGAGTCGGTGATGGTAGCGGGAAGGAGAGTGTGAGGGACCGGCGGCGCGCGGCACCATCCAAACGTTGATCCCGCAGTGCTGTGTCGTGACCTTACCTGTCCACCCCTAACCTCCAGCCGGGCACGCTGCTGCACCTGCTGTGCTGCTGAAAGTGGCCGGTGGTGGGGTTGTGGTGATGCTGGGATGGTTATGGTTTAGCGCTAGTTCGTTGTTGTTAGTTAGTTACCTTACCTTACGCACGCCTTAGGATGGATTCTGAGGTCTTTTACCACTTAAAGCTCTGTGTGAGACCTTACTTTGTTCATATTGTATGATGGATTCGGAGGTCTGACACCTTACCTTACGTATACCGTATTCTGGAGTCTTTTACTCCCACAGTTCGGTCTGAGATTAGTTCTCGTGTTGCTTATCTGTTCAGTTATGCTGTTGGAGGCAGCGTCATGGAGCCCTACCATATCCATCACAATCTGACTTGTCTGAAATATTATTGAACAGACCAGATGTAAACTTTGGTAGCAGAATTTCCCTCACTTCTTACAAGATAATGTATTTAACTCGTAGAATAAGAGAATTTCTCGCGAACATTATATGTGTAAGCATTTGATCCATTACAATGATTTGAATCAGATACTTCAAAAGCACCCTCACTTTATCTTGTAAATGATTTACTTATTTAATACCTTGTTATGTAAGACACTTTGTTGCTTAGCCAATGTAAACTTTTCACCACACTGTAGCTTGTTCATTCATTGTTGCCCAGTCCTTATAATTTTTGTTTTTGTCCAACATGTCATGGAAAAATGATATGCCCAAATCAAGGCCATCTCGGGTGGAAGAGAAAAGTTGAAGAGAGTGAAAGTAGAAATCCGTCATGGCTCCGCAAGTGTTTGTAGCCCTGACTCTCAAGAAAAGAAAGGTTATATGAAAAGGGAAAGACGAAAGAAGGAAGAGAATTCCACTGCTTTTGCTGTTCGAGGAAAGGAGGAGCTATCATGACATCCAGTCCTCGAGTTCACATATTATGTAGCCTCATTGTCACTCAGTCAGAGAGGCTCAGTCTCCAGATCTTTCGTCTTATCTTACGCCACCGCCCAGAGTACCATAAGGTAGGAATGCACAATACGTTCTTCGCTCCCGTCACAAAAAATCAAGTCGGAGGTATACTTTGTAGACACTTATCCTGGTCATTTTTTAATTTTTTTTTTCTCAGAACAACTTAAAGTGTTTCCAGTGGCCGCGGGAAACATACTAAAGTCGTAGACCCCTGGATGTTCCAGTGGCCGCGGGAAATGTACTAAAGTCCTAGACCCCTGGATGTTTATGATGTTTTCTTGTATGTATTTATCGGCCCTTTCAGTCTTCCATCCGAGTCGTACCAGGACGGAGCTCTTTGTGCGCGTAGGTTGGGAGCCGCGCTTTCCAGGATTTTCCAGGTGTGATTAGTGATATATCTCTCCCGTCTGCGCTCTGCAGAGTACGACCACAATCCTTTTGTCGGTTCCAGTAATTTAGGCTCTGGACTGAGTCAGTGCTTTTTTTTTTCCCCCCCCTCCATACTAACCACAGTCTCGCAAAAACCTCAAAGATGATATCATCACACTGCAGTTTTTTACTTCTTTTTTCTTGAAAGTCGGTATGATCCAGCTTGCCACCGTTTATCTGTTCTCTTCGCTGAGGGTAAGATTGTAAGACCTGGAGGTCTTTTTTACATTGTTCCTCCGGGATGTGATCGTATTCATATCTGTCTTCTGTTTTGTGCTCATCCAAGCCAGGCCTTAAATGAAGAATAAAAAGGAATAAGAGAGATATAGAATCAGTGAGGATAGAGGAAAAGTAATATATGAATTTTGAGAGAAGAGGAAAATCTGTCTTTTTCAAGGGGCTTGTTTGAGCTTATCTGTTAGAGAAGACGAGAAATTAAAGATTTTCAAATGTTATCAGTTTATTGGAAATAAACAGATATCACAGCGGTTCACCCTTGAATTGACAAGGGCCACACAGTAATCTTGTGACTTAAGTGGTTTACCGAGTATTACATGGTCTAGCTAGAGACATCGGCATACAGGCATCCAGTTCGCGGGAGCAGAAACGAAGTAATATGTATACAGCGGAGAGAAAGAGAACCACCACTGCAGCGTAGAGCGATTGGGTAAAGCTTCGAGGTCTGACGGGGAAAGGTGATGAGTCGGCTTTTGATTCAACTCCGTCGCGTGAGTATATAGAAGGAGAACCAGTAAGAGCAGTACATTTTTTTTTTTTTTTTTTGCAAGGATAAATAACTTTGACGCTGGCATCATCTCTGAGACTCTGGGGAAGATTTGACGCTGGCATCATCTCTGAGACTCTGGGGAAGATATGATGGTAACATGGTGCTACAAACGCCTTAATCCCACCAGTTACCTTCGTCACCATGTTACCAGATTGCCCAAACCAATCACCTTTACCAATCTGCAACCATACCACTGTCAACCACTGCCTCTACCGGACCTATCACCTAGCGGTAGTAATGCTGGTTGTGGCCGAGTGAGTGATAGAATTTACAGGGTCAGTGGGGAGTTGGGTTGATGGTTGAAGTGTTGCAGGGTGTGCATGGGGAGCGGGTTCAAATTTTAAGGAAATTTGAACGCTGTCATCATCCTTAAGAGTTTGGTTGGGTTACGGTGTTGTTAGTGTTTATTAGGGGTGTGATGACTGTATAGTATTTGTATATGAGATGCTGGTAGTTGGTGAGGATATGTTGGTTGTATGATGGTGGGGATGGTGTTTGGTAGGGGGATATGGTGTTTGTAAGGTGATGAAGGTGGATGAGTTGAGGAGGTATGTCAGTAGTGTGTTGGGCTGGTAGAGCTCGCAGCAGGAAAATCAGATGTTATGAAGAACGAGTCTTGTGGGTTGTGTGTCGTCAGGTGTAATGTGGAGAGATTGGATGTTTGAGGACTGAAGGCCAGCAGCCCTACGTGTGGGTGAGACAGAACAAAAAGTTAGTACCTTGGGTCAGAGGAGAGAAACTTGACAGCCACTTTAGTCCTGGCTCACTGCGAAGCCGTCAGGGACCATCGCGATAACCAGGTGGGCAGTGCCAGTGATACACCTCCATGGTCGGTGGTGGCTTTCTGTGGTACCGGGGAGGGAGGTTGGTGGTTGCTGGACATAGGAAAGCTTCACAAGCCAAGGTGGGCGTGCTTTGTAGACGCGATGAGAACGACGACGAAACGGTAACAAGACTCCGAACATCGACGTAAAGGAGGCGCGAGGAAAGGAATTCACCTTGACTGGAGGAATAAAAGAGGCGTTGAAGCGCGCGCGAGATCCATCACCCATCATTAGTCCAAAATCTTGTATTGCAACGAAGATGTTAGAGCAGCTAAATGCCGTAATATATATATATATATATATATATATATATATATATATATATATATATATATATATATATATATATATATATATATAAAGGGTAAGTGTAATGAATGGACTGGGAATGTCTTAGGGGAGACACAAGAAAGAAATATAACAGTCATTTGATATACAACGAAGAGACGTAGCTAGGACACCACTTGGCGTCCTCGGTACGTTTCTTCGTTTTGTATCAATGACTTATATTTCTTTATGGTATCTCCCCAGATGATAAAGGCAGATAATATGAATTATGTACATGTGTATATATGTATATGTCTGTGTGTGTATATATATGTGTACATTGAGATGTATAGGTATGTATATTTGCGTGTGTGGACGTGTATGTATATACATGTGTATGTGGGTGGGTTGGGCCATTCTTTCGTCTGTTTCCTTGTGCTACCTCGCTAACGCGGGAGACAACGACAAAGCAATATATATATATATATATATATATATATATATATATATATATATCTGATGCTCTGTACATGCCTTCACCCTCTCAATCAATACCCTCCCATATAATTTACCAGGAATACTCAACAAACTTATACCTCTGTAATTTGAGCACTCACTCTTATCCCCTTTGCCTTTGTACAATGGCACTATGCACGCATTCCGCCAATCCTCAGGCACCTCACCATGAGTCATACATACATTAAATAACCTTACCAACCAGTCAACAATACAGTCACCCCCTTTTTTAATAAATTCCACTGCAATACCAGTGTGGTTTCAGAAGTGGGAGAGGATGTGTGGATCAGGTGTTTGCTTTGAAGAATGTATGTGAGAAATATTTAGAAAAGCAAATGGATTTGTATGTAGCATTTATGGATCTGGAGAAGGCATATGATAGAGTTGATAGAGATGCTCTGTGGAAGGTATTAAGAATATATGGTGTGGGAGGCAAGTTGTTAGAAGCAGTGAAAAGTTTTTATCGAGGATGTAAGGCATGTGTACGTGTAGGAAGAGAGGAAAGTGATTGGTTCTCAGTGAATGTAGGTTTGCGGCAGGGGTGTGTGATGTCTCCATGGTTGTTTAATTTGTTTATGGATGGGGTTGTTAGGGAGGTAAATGCAAGAGTCTTGGAAAGAGGGGCAAGTATGAGGTCTGTTGGGGATGAGAGAGCTTGGGAAGTGAGTCAGTTGTTGTTCGCTGATGATACAGCGCTGGTGGCGGATTCATGTGAGAAACTGCAGAAGCTGGTGACGGAGTTTGGTAAAGTGTGTGGAAGAAGAAAGTTAAGAGTAAATGTGAATAAGAGCAAGGTTATTAGGTACAGTAGGGTTGAGGGTCAAGTCAATTGGGAGGTGAGTTTGAATGGAGAAAAACTGGAGGAAGTGAAGTGTTTTAGATATCTGGGAGTGGATCTGTCAGCGGATGGAACCATGGAAGCGGAAGTGGATCATAGGGTGGGGGAGGGGGCGAAAATTTTGGGAGCCTTGAAAAATGTGTGGAAGTCGAGAACATTATCCCGGAAAGCAAAAATGGGTATGTTTGAAGGAATAGTAGTTCCAACAATGTTGTATGGTTGCGAGGCGTGGGCTATGGATAGAGTTGTGCGCAGGAGGATGGATGTGCTGGAAATGAGATGTTTGAGGACAATGTGTGGTGTGAGGTGGTTTGATCGAGTAAGTAACGTAAGGGTAAGAGAGATGTGTGGAAATAAAAAGAGCGTGGTTGAGAGAGCAGAAGAGGGTGTTTTGAAATGGTTTGGGCACATGGAGAGAATGAGTGAGGAAAGATTGACCAAGAGGATATATGTGTCGGAGGTGGAGGGAACGAGGAGAAGAGGGAGACCAAATTGGAGGTGGAAAGATGGAGTGAAAAGGATTTTGTGTGATCGGGGCCTGAACATGCAGGAGGGTGAAAGGAGGGCAAGGAATAGAGTGAGTTGGAGCGATGTGGTATACAGGGGTTGACGTGCTGTCAGTGGATTGAATCAAGGCATGTGAAGCGTCCGGGGTAAACCATGGAAAGCTGTGTAGGTATGTATATTTGCGTGTGTGGACGTGTGTATGTACATGTGTATGGGGAGGGTTGGGCCATTTCTTTCGTCTGTTTCCTTGCGCTACCTCGCAAACGCGGGAGACAGCGACAAAGTATAAAAAAAAAAAAAAAAAAAAATATATATATATATATATATATATATATATATATATATATATGTGTGTGTGTGTGTGTGTGTGTGTGTGTGTGTGTGTGTGTGTGTGTGTGTGTGTATATGAATGCGTTATGGCCAGCAACTAACCTCTCCACCATGGAGGTCCATAAATAATTCAAACATTTAGAATAAAATAGTTCAAGCTGGAGTCACAGACTGCTTAGAATGTACAAGTTCACGGACGAGCCAGGCTGCAGTGGGAAACGTTAGGGAAAGTAGCATACATACCAGGAACCAACATATGTGCGCCTTACCACCAGTAGTACATATATGGAACACCGGAGGAAGAGCCAGGGACTGCCTAACCGGCGAGCCTCTTAAAGTCTACCAGACCAACCAGGTTGTACAGTTAATGAATACAGATCAACAGCCACAAACAACCCGGCAGACCACGCCCGCACCAGGGAACTCTTTAGTCTGATACCGAGGTGCGGGGGTAGGAGAAGACATTCTTGGAAACCTGGCGGAGGAGATGATCGTGCGAGGTGGTGGGTGTGTGTGGCAAGGGGGAATATTTTTAAGGGGAGTTTAGGTAGGTGGCAGTGTATTTGGCACGTGACGAGATGACAGGTGGTGACGAGCCGTTACTGTAGCTTAGAATGAGGTGACTGCAACGAGTGAGTGGAGCTGTATGGCGGAAAGTTGTGTGAGGAGGGTATAATTAGGCGCCTGGTGGTCCTTTAAGGAGTGTGTTGAGGTGATTAGTGACTGTGCAGGGAAATTGTATGTAGGTGGCAGTTGATAGTGTTCTGGTATTGAAGCGAAGTAGAAGGTGATAGTCTAAGAGGTATTTAGTGGGCAGATGTGTGTAAGAAGGACAAAACTAGTTGGCAAGTAATCATAAGTGGAGGATTTAAGTTGTGATGGGTGGTCGCGTAAGATGAGTGTACTTGGCTGGTCTGCAAGTGCTGTTGTAAAGGGAAAGATAGCCAGGTGGCGGTTGGTTGTATAAGGAAAATGATAGCTAGGAGGTAGGTGACTATCAGAGGTGGGTTGGGAGTAAGACGGTCATATGAATGGAGAAGGTATGCAGTGGACAGGTGGTCGGAGTTGGTAATTAGGTGGCAGATGGTGTTATAAAGAGTGAAGATAGCTAGGGGCATGTGATCGGTGAAGGTAGGTAGGTGACAGGGAATCTTGGAGAGGGTAGCTAAGGGCAGGTGGTCGTGAAAGTAGGTTAGCTGGCAGCTAGGTGGTTGGGTGTTCAGGCGGGGGGGAAGTGGCTAGGTGGCAGATGGTATTGAAGGTAGGAAGGAGGTAAGGTTTCTAGAAGGTGCTCATGCAGAGGGAGGTAGCAATGTGGCAGATGGTGATGGAAGGCAATGGAGGTGATAACTAGGTGACGGGTGCTTGTGTCATGGGAGGCAGTAGGTGGCAGGTGGTTGGGAAGATAGTGGAAGGGTCAGCTGGTGATGGGTGCTCGTGTAGTGTAGGGGTAGGGACTGGGTAGTGGCTGGGGCGGGTATAGGTGGGGAAGGGGTTGGATGGTAGGCGGAGACAGGGGCTCTCCCACGGGCTGGGCTCAGCACCTCGTCCGCCCAGGTATTTTAAGTCTTAGCTTTAGATTAATAGCTTTTGATGGCCCTCTCTGATATGCAAATTGAAATTAATCCCGCGCCGGTGTAGAGGTGGCCGGGATAATTTGTTCTAATAACTGGATTATTTTCTTTTTTTTTTAAGCATCTCCTTTTCTGATGCTGATTCCGTAGGTTTTTGTGTAAGATCGTTATCACCTGTTTCATCAGCGAATTTTATCTCGCTGATTATCATTATTTTGTTCTTTTACTTTTTTATGCCGTGTTTGTATGTGTATTTTTTCTTCGCTCTATTTCATGGATTGCGTACATGTTGTATGTTCCATACGCGCATTTACATGTGTGTCGGTGAACGTGGATAAGTTCTTATTTTCAGGACATATTGTTCGCACAATGTGCTGCAGGTCTGGCAGTGAGATAATAAGATGAAATAAGCGCGCTCTTGCGAGGTAGCGTTAGGAAAAGACACCAAAGGCCACATTCGTTCACACTCAAGTCTCTCGCTGTCATGTGTAATGCACCGAAACCACAGCTCCCTTTCCACATCCAGGCCCCACAAAACTTTCCATGGTTTACCACCATTACGCACCCAGCTCACTGTAGACACAATGTTCAGGCGATGTGCACCGTCCAGAGTGTCTTAGTATGGTCCTTACCTGTAGAACCGGCACCGGCTTCTCACATCCACGTTTAGAGAACCGGCAGTGTTCGTGGCAGCTTCCTCTCCCATAGACTCACATCCAACAGGGTTATCATTATGACAGATCAGGGGGATTAGCCAGGCGATGTAGCTTCAGGCCTTATTGAAAGTACAGCAGGGATGTCATGTGCTTGCAGGTGTTGGTTGTGGAGTAGATATCTCCTCATGGTTGTCTGTTAGGCTTGTGTGGAAGTTGTGGTGAGAGCTGTGTTACGTGGAGAACCAGTATCATTATTACTCGAGTAACATCAGAGTACACACACACACACACACACACACACACACACACACACACACACACACACACACACACACACACACACAGAGTAAGGAGCCTATCTGATATCCGTACGTGGGTGTTTTTCCATTTGGAATGGCTAGAGAGAGAGAGAGAGAGAGAGAGAGAGAGAGAGAGAGAGAGAGAGAGAGAGAGAGAGAGAGAGAGAGAGAGAGGTTTCGGTCTGCTATTTGGAAGATTCCATCAGAATAGCTCCCTTGGGATGGTTTTAACCCTATTTGATCTCCCCCATGATCTAGGTACTCCTGCTGTCTCCCGTACCTCCCGTCCCACTACTGCCACCACCACCAGATGGCCAGTCTTCAGCTCCTTATCTGTTCATCGCTCGTTCTTTAAACTCCCTCATTTGGGTGATCATCTGGAGTGTTATCTTGAGTGACACTCGCAGAGGGTGGCTGTCCAGCCCTCCTACCCCTTCGTACAGGTAGTCCCCCTCTTCCCCACACTACCCGGGCGATCCATGCACACAGCTGACGTGTACAGTGGCGCACAGGAATGACGTGAAGCGCAGCGCACACAAGCGACCCCATCCACAGTTGAGAACTCCGGTTTTAAAGCGAAAGAAGTGGACGCGCTGCTCATGAAGTTGGCTCCCTGGTAATGGTCCCGTGTCTGGACTGTGCCGAACTGATGCGCCGCGCCGGAGAACGAGGCACACCAGGTCTTGTACTGATGACGCAGACGGCCTATGATGCTTGCGACTGATGGTAGACGAGTGTCGTACAGGACAGGTGTTGTGTAATTCCACACTTGGTGGCAGAGGTCTGCCATGACGTGGTATGTAAGGTTGTGAATGTCGCTGAGCGTCCGAGTTGTGGCGAGACTCTGCTAGAGGAAGATTTTGATTGGATTTTATTTGGAGTAAGGAATGGTGAAGTTGGACTCTGGATAGAGGAAGGATGTTTACTCTGGGAGAATCATTGTAAAGGTAGGACGGCCAGTAGTGGCATTTGGGCTCAAGGATGTTTGACTAAAATAGAACTTGTTAATGGGAAAATAATTGTTGTAGGATTTAGAAGATGAAGGTCTATTGCAGAGTGATTAAGGCTAGTTGTATTATTTACAGTGGAACACTGGTTGGAGGAATAAGTTATAGTGGGGCCCTGACTAAAGGAAGGCGTTATAGTGGGACACTGGTTAAAGAAAGGCGTTATAGAGGGACTCTGGCGAGAGGAAGGAATGTGGTCCTGACTAAAGAAAGTAGAGTTACATGGGGATCCCACACGAGGAAGCTGAATTTCAGTAAGACTCCTGTAGAGGGAAAGATGTACAGATGTGTATTCAGGGACATTAGTCGATAGATGTCGCTATGATTGAGCATTTACACAAGGCCTATACGTACAGGGAGTGGGTAAAAGTAAGAACACCCTGTATAAAGCAAGATCAGCCCAAGAAAACCATAAGAGGCTTATTTCCACACGTATCCTTATACGGGTACAGGAGGGAGGACTGGGTCGGCCTTCTGGACAAGGTACCTGATTGGCGACATTTTTTTTTTTGTATGTTTGAAAGCTCCAGGTACGGATAGCTGTCCTCATCGAGGCCAAACGTTGAGAGGAGAGGAGAGAAAGAATGGATGAAGCATCTGACATAAGTTTGAATATAGACATGGTCTTTCCTATGAAAGTAGAAAGGTAGCAAACGAATGCAGTATGTCTGCCACCATGTATACCTTAGCTACATTCAGGCCAAGACTCATCAAGATTACTCAGAGGATGTAGCTGTTACTGAGTATGTGGGAATCATTATAAGGGAGCTCTTTGGCAAGTCTCAACAGCATCGGCTGAAATGCTCGAGACAGAAGGGACGAAAACTAAGATATGCATTTGACTCGTTTGGAAGACTGAGAATGGACAGAATTTCATCTTTTAATTCTGCCATTATCAGGTACATGATAAAAAGTATCTTTTCGACTAATTTCATCAACATTGGTTGAAAGAAGATGGGTTAGTGACGTAGTAACCTTTGACCTTTGAAGAAGGCTAAAGATGGTCATCCCAAATTGGCAATATGTGAGGTAAATGGCAAGACATTCATGCAGGCTTTTATACTATTGATCAGAAAAATGGCTGGTTAATGGACAAAAAAGTGAACTGCATTCTTTTGAACTTTGAACCTAGAGAATAGCCAAAAACCGGCTAAATCACATATTTGATAAACACATGATACGGGGCATGTAGAAATACATCTTTCTTCTAAACGTTAGGGATATTGGCTGGAATATAGCCGTATTATGACCTCAAGGAAGAAGAATGTGTTGTAAGTGAACGAAAACCAACTTGTACAGTGTAAGTCCAAATCACAAATTCATTATGTGCATTGCGTGCACTGTTTGGAAGGGCGTCTCTGCAGTTTTCAGTCTGATTGGATTGGGGTTGTAAGGAAGAGCAGTCCATAATATTCATTTTTTGAGTTGTTCGACCCTATAAAAACGTTTGAAAAACCTTGGTAAGAAAAAAATATTAAAAGGAGTTTGGGCGTTTCTAGTTAATTGAGCCGAAACTGATGGAATTACGTGAAAACGTGACTCATGGAAAGAAGAAACATAGCAACAACGGTGATGTAAAGAGTGAAGCAAGGCTCATGGTGAGGCAACACTGAGCGTTAGGCTACATCTAGCGTGAGGCAACACCGAGCGTGAGGCTACATCTAGCGTGAGGCAACACCGAGCGTGAGGCTACATCTAGCGTGAGGCAACACCTAGCGTTAGGCTACATCTAGCGTGAGGTAAGACACAGATTGAGGGTAAGGCACAAGGGCAAACAAGACCCATGGTGCGGCAACACCGAGATGGAGGCAATACCCAGGGTGAGGGAAGATCGGATGTGGCAAGATGAAGAGTGAGGCAAGATGTATGATGAAGTAAGACCCAGAGTGAGGCAAGATGCATGGTGAAGCAAGACTTGGGATGAGGTAAGGTGATAAAGGGGTTCTCCCTTTATATCTTAATGTATGGGGTTTGCTGAAAGTGTCTCACTGCTGAGTTCTATCACCATTTACAGAATTAAGATGGATTACTGAAAATACAAGGGAGCTCCAGAGTCAGCTGAATGTGATTGTCCCGAATTTTTCGTGGGCGATAATGTGGGTCAAGTGGAAAGACTTTTTTTTTTTTTTTTTTTTTTTTTTTTTTTTTTTTTCCAAGCTTCACGAACATTGCCAGGTCATTGTTGCCCCTTATAGTGAACAGTTGGCAGGTGCAAAACATGCCCCAGTCAAGGCCGCCTCAGGTGAGAAGATATGTACAAGAGCGAAACCCGAAACCATGAATTTTGACAACTTTGAACCTCCCTAAAGAATGGCCGTAAGATGGTCAGATCACAGATTGGATATGTGTTAGCTGGGCATGTGAAGGCACATCTCTGTGCTAAATATCATAAACAACGTCAGAAACATGGTTAAGTAATCTTTAACTCCTGATCGAAATGTTAAGAACAAGCATCTTGCTATATATATATATATATATATATATATATATATATATATATATATATATATATATATATTATCCCTGGGGATAGGGGATTAAGAATACTTCCCACGTATTCCCTGCGTGTCGTAGAAGGCGACTAAAAGGGGAGGGAGCGGGGGGCTGGAAATCCTCCCCTCTCGGTTTTTTTTTTTTTTTTTTTTTTTTTTTTTTCCAAAAGAAGGAACAGAGAATTGGGCCAGGTGAGGTTATTCCCTCAAAGGCCCAGTCCTCTGTTCTTAACGCTACCTCGCTAATGCGGGAAATGGCGAATAGTTTGAAAGAAAAGAAAATATATATATATATATATATATATATATATATATATATATATATATATATATATATATATATATATATATATATATGATTTACCTGGTGTTGTAGATATTGAAGCAAGGTACAAGCTTACCAAGCATGGAGTCAGTCGGATCCAAAATGAAGTAATGGCGCAGATCCCTCATCGCTTGGAAAGAGAAGAAAGAACAAAAAGAGGATAAAAGATATATAGTCAAAAATATTGTCTCCTTCCAGGAGGCGCATCATCTCGACTGAACAAGTGACGAAAAGGTTAACACACACACACACACACACACACACACACACACACACAGTGTAGTTGTGTCATTGATCCTGACGACCCCACCCGGAGAACTGCCGCTTGCACGCTACGTCACCGTTGATTGCCACCACCTTCATTACACGCTGCGTTAAGCAGTGGTGTTGATGGCGAGGTTGGCGATGGAGGTACTAGTAGCTGTGAGGGAGAGCGGTGGTGCTTGTGGCGAGGGTGGTAACGGTGATGGCTTAGTGTTAGTTGTGGTGGTGTTATTGACGGTGTTGGGTGGCGAGGGTGGTGGTAGCGCTGGAGCTGTCTCTCGACCACATTTGACGGGTGGCGCGTTGTGTGCTAAGAAAGGGTGTTTGTGACTGCACCACACACAGTACCCCCGTATCTCTCCGTCACGTGCACCCTGAACTTTCTGTGTTGTGACATCGCTATTCTTCTTTCTCTCTTCTCCAAGCCTCCATTCCTCCCTCCGCTTTCCTTCGACCTTCATCCTCAATTTTCCCTTCAGCATCCTCCCCCTTTTCCCGAGCTGTGTCGCCCTCTCTCTTCTGTCTTTCCCATATACTCGCTCACGTCTTACCCACATGACTTCCCTCTGCGGAGTTGCTGGTAATGGAAGAGGAGAGTCGGGATCACCTGGTTGTGGCAGCAGCATCCCGCAAGGTACTGGACCGCTTCCAGTTGTGTGGGCCATTTTAGGTGAGCTGTTAGTAGCAGGTCCCGCTCCACGCCCGCGGTACTCGTCTGCTTCCTTGGGGCCAGCTGGCTCTGGTAAAGGGAGAGATCTTGCTCTTCTTGCTTACAATACTATATTTGTCCATTTTTTAGATAGTCCTTTTTTCTTGTTTTGAGTTTTTTTTTTTTTTTTTTTTAGTGAAATTGACGTTATTCCGAGGTATATTCCCTCGTTCTTGTCTCTCAAATTCGTTTACGCTGGTGCGTTAAGAACAGATCCCTCGATAGGAGCTAGCTTTTTTTTTTGTCTATTTTTCGTTCGTTTTAGCACACTGTAGAATTAGATGAGGTTAGACTAATAGGTTAAGAATCTCGAATCCATAAAGTCTGACACCTTCTTAGCTAAGAAAACAGATTATTGTATAATCTGGTTTTCCACTGTGTTTACTCTGATCTCACTTGACTTTATATGTAAAAGCGTGCAGCTTTGTGCCCGCTGGGGTAGATCGGATTACTGGTTTTGTTAAATTTGCGATTGACTAGTTAAGGTGAGGGTTATGGAAGGGCTGGAGAGGCAGGGCTGGGCAAATTTGGCTCGGCGTTGGTAGGTGCTGGCCTCACGTGCGTCCACACACGTCCCTTCTTACAAGGGACCCCCCGCTGCTGCTGACCTAACACGCCCTCCGCCTGCCTGGTGTAAAGTATCCGGGATGGTGACGGCTCTGGCTTCTGTCGTGTTGGTAGTGTGTATCTCTCTCTCTCTCTCTCTCTCTCTCTCTCTCTCTCTCTCTCTCTCTCTCTCTCTCTCTCTCTCTCTCTCTCTCTCTCTCAGACGTAAGAAGTAAAGATATACACGTGTAAAGGATAAACGATGCAAGGCCGTTAATGGAAGAACATTTGAGGCCCATCATTTAAGGCTGGTAACGAAGCGATAGATAGGCTCGCTTCACAACAGTTGTATATTTCACTCTTCTGACAATATCGAACGTGTCGGACATTGAGAAACTCCTTGGATTTTTTTTTTTTTTGTTTGTTTGTCGAGGCACAGAGTAAGTAAGATGTTTGACGAGATCATCCTTGAATATATATAAACCTTAGATCTAGACTGCTCAAGAGAGGTATAACTCATTATAGCTTTTCCAGCAGTTCAGTTTATCATTTTTAGAAGGGAAAGTGCCACAGGACTGGACAGTGGCAAACGTGTTACTCGGGTAGTTTGGAAAGGTAATCAGAAATGAACCTGAATAACATTGCAATCAAGTTCACTTTTTTGCTCCTGGAAAATGATTAGGACTTCTATCCGAGATCACCTTACAAATGTGTTGAAGGAAGGGAAAATGAGAACAACAGATATCTGTTGTTAGGTCAGTTTGGCATTCGTTCCAGAAGTTCCTGTATGTCCAGTTACCTGGAGTTTTTCAGTGAAATATTCATTATATACTTTGCCAAAATAGATATGATATCTCTTTGGACTTCCAAAAAATGATCCCTGATGAAGTACCTAAGAAAGATTTTTACTGGGATCGAAAGTGGTAGCTGAATATAAGAATACATAGATAACAGGAAAAAACAGGTCATATTAAAAGGAGAAAAACGCGAAATTTTTACGTGTTAAGCATTGATGAACCACAAGGCCCAGTCCGAGTCGTTGTGTGTGTGAGTGATTTATATAAATGACCCAAAGGTAGATCTCATCACCAAAGTCTCTTAAATACGTTGACGATACAAGCTTTTAATGCGTGATAACATTCGAGATTAATTATAGAAGTATCCAAAGTGACAGAGACAAATTGTCAGCCTGGTCGGAGGTGTGGTAAATGAACTTCAACGTACAGATATGGAAAATGTTGCATATTAGAGTTTAATGGTAGCGAATCCATAATGCTTGCAAGGGCGTTTAAAGCGTTTGAGAAGAGAAGGATCTTTGCAACTGCCATTAACGAAAGATGAACTGAGTCTAGATGGCCGGCAGTCAGACAGTTAGTTAGGCTTCATTAGCAAGAAGTGTACGCTTTCCAAACATGATGATGTGAACCCTATTAACCGTCGTTCATACCTGGCTGGTAAGACCTCACCTTGAGGATGCTGTGCAGGTGTGGTCTGGCAAGTATCAGAAGGGACCCAGATGCCTGGAAGGCGTTCCGGATAGGAGAAGGTTAATGCCAGGAACCAAGGAATGAGTTTCATAATGAAGGATGAAAGCAGATGAAACTTACCAGTTTTACTGAAGCGACGGGGGCTCGCGCCCCTGGAAAATGAATTTCCATAAATGTCATTGACTACTGTGGTGAAGCTTCAGTGTAATGTTGTCTTGGTCAAATGATGGAGACGAATCAAGAAGCGAACACATTATTTCTAGTTTGTTAATCACTATTGTTTAGGTAGAAAGTAAAGCTGACAGTGAATTGCTTTTTTACAAGCATCCATCACGTCTTATTATGTACCCCCCCCCCCCCCTCTCTCTCTCTCTCTCTCTCTCTCTCTCTCTCTCTCTCTCTCTCTCTCTCTCTCTCTCTCTCTCTCTCTCTCTTCTTGTGCTCGTTCTTACCATCCTCCATGTTTACCTCATTGCGTCTGTCATCCCACGTCTCCTCCTACTGTCCCACACCCTTCTTACTCTCACCTTCCCTCACTCCCGTCGCAATACATCTCCATATTTTCTTCACCAGAGATCCATTAAAACGTGTTACATTAAGACAAGACTTTATGCTATGTTTTTTCCCCTTTTACCAGTGTCTGTAACGTGGAATATTCATTATATTCCTTTTCCTTTGTTCAAGTATTATTTGCTTTACGCCACTTTTTCCAGTGGATCATCATTATTCAGGTGTATCAGACACTCGGCGTCGTGGCTCAGGTTGACCTCACAACTGTAAACAAGGAAGAATTTTTATGGGCGTGGTGCCAGTGGACACGTCGAGGCGCCCCTTAGTTAGCCAGTGGAGCTGCGCTGCCCATCTGATTTACATCCCGGGATGAACAGTGTCAGGCAGTAAATAATTTGTTTGGCTCGGTTTATATGTTGTTGTGCGGGGGTCTGTCCCGCGTCTGAACCTGCCTCCTGCCTGCCTCCCTCCCTCGGTGTACTTCAGGCATCTGTTGCTGCAGCTGTCAGCCTTTATGGTGGCTTCCACCAGGACCATAGTGACTTGTAGGAGATGGCACATGCTATTGGGTAACGTATCGAGAGAGCAGTGCGGTTTCCTCTCTCTCTCTCTCTCTCTCTCTCTCTCTCTCTCTCTCTCTCTGATATATATATATATATATATATATATATATATATATTTCCATACTATTTGCCATTTCCCGCGTTAGCGAGGTAGCGTTAAGAACAGAGAACTGGGCCTTAGAGGGAAATATCCTCACCTGCCCCCTTATCTGTTCCTTCTTTTGGAAAATTAAAAAAAAAAAACAAGAGAGGGGAGGATTTCCAGCCACCCGCTCCCTCCCCTTTTAGTCGCCTTCTACGACACGCAGGGAATACGTGGAAAGTATTCTTTCTCCCCTATCCCCAGGGATATATATATATATATATATATATATATATATATATATATATATATATATATATATATATATATATCCCTGCGTCTTAGCATAGTGGAAAATGATTTAATGCCTTTGGTCCCGAATCGTTTTTCTTCTGTTTGTTTAACCTGGAATTATCATCTATCTCCAACCAGGGATATTCCTGTACGTGAGGGTGTACGCTATCAGCGCCAGGCCCCTGGACGCCCTCACGACAAATCTTTGTCCTCAGATGGAGCGTGCGATAAGGAGGGCAGGAGACAAGTGACAATCGAGGCGGCTTGATCTGAGGCCCGCCGGGTAGGATTGGGATCCTCCTCGGTCCCCCTCATAATGGTTTCGAATAGCTCGTGAATGATTGTCATTTGTCAGTAGGCAAACCTATCGGCTTTGGATCCTGCTGGTGAGTGATGCGCTCTCTGTGCCCCTTCATCCATCCTTTGTGTGGCGGGGAATTGTTAAGCGGCCAGAGTCACCTGTTTTGGTTCCTCTGTTGACTTTACCTCCTCAGAGATTCTGATGTTAAGTGTCGTGCCTTTTTATTAGGCTCCTCTGAGAAGTGACCCAGGGTTTAAGAGTCTTTTTTTTTCGTTCCGTTTTTAAGCATATTTAATGTGAACTACTTTTATAACAAGTTCTCATGGCTTAAAAAAATGAATTGGTGTTCATAGGCTTGCATTTATTTATTTTTCGTACTGTATATTTTTCGTAGGTACGTTATATTAGATTTCTTTCTCTCTATTATATTTCAAGCATCAGTATTTCTTCATCCAGGTTGTAGGTGTATTTTTCGTAGCTACGTTATACTAGATTTCTTTTTCATAGTTATATTTCGAGCATCCTTATTTCTTCATCCAGTTTGTAGGTGTCCACAGGTCATACAGGTGGAGGGGGACATTCCTGCATGTGAGAGCCAGACCTCAGGTGTGTTGATAAGTGTGTGGTGCTCACCTCCAGGTGCGTATCGCCTGGGTGATGCACTTTGTCATTCCCCGACTGTGTTTTCCTTGTGATGTTATCGTGCGGGTGTCTGGCTGGCAGGACCAGTTCTTGCCGGTGTGTGGAGTGGCCGGACAAGCCCACGGCTCGCCTTATCTCCCTCAAAGCAACACGGCTCATCATGACCGCCTTGACTCGGTGTAATATTATCATTATGAATATTCATCCCTAATTAAAGCCTTTAATTGTGCGAGCGCTGCCCTTTTACCGGCGATTGCAGTCCTTTGGGACGAGGAATTCTTGAGTTGTAAGGTCATTTTGGAGATATTTGTAGGGGGCGAGTTTTGACCTCGTGTCTGCCCAACCCGTTACAGGTGTTGTCATCTTGTGGAGATCTAAACGAGGTTCCCAGGGACCAGATTTTCAGATAACACCCGCGGCTCCGTTGATGTGTTGGGTGATAGGAAGCTGATCTGAATACTGACCTGGGATATGATAGGTCACGAGGAGGTCATTTACAGCGGCAGTCAGTGGCAGCGAGGGAGGAGGGTGGTGGTGGAGCTGATGGCAGGGGGAGTGGGGTGGTTGTCTCATCTGGGAGGAGGGAGTAAGGAGATGAAGCAGGTGAGGAGAAGAAATGAGTGAGTATTCTGTAGGGTTGATAAGGACTGAAGTTGAGAAGCAGTGGGGGAAGAGAATGGTCTGGGGAGTGGCTAGCGTGTGGAGAGGAGAGTATTGCTGTGACACTGGCGGAGGAGGTAGTTGTCTGATGGAGGAAGCATCACAGATGGGTAGCTACTTCATATTGGTAGCAAAAGCCACACTCTCCTCCCACTTGGAACCAGAGCTTTGTGAACCAGGTTGAGTTCACTTGAATCTACTGAAATGCTCCTTGGTCGCGGGATGAGCAGCTTGGCCCTCCTTTGCGGTTGCCTTGTCAAGTGTAGCACCTTCGCTGGTTCTGGTGGGCGATATAGGTCTTAGACGGCTCGTAACCCTGTTGTCCGAATTTTCGTAGGGATCAGGTGTGGTTGAGCGTGTTAGTGAGAGGGATGTAGAGGGACCGAGTATGGGGTTAAGTGTGTATAGTTGAGTGTGTTAGTGAAAGGGATGTAGAGAGACCAAATGTGTGGTCAGCGAGAGGGGATGGAGAGGGACTCAGTGTGTGGTTAAGTGCGTCAGTGAAAGGGATGTAGAAGGACCGAGTGTGGGGCTTAGTGCGTTAGTGAGATAGATGTAGAGGATCTGAGAGTGGAGTGCATTGTGCTAATGAGAGACGCAGAGTGACTAAGTTTGGTGTTTAGTAATTGAGTAACAGAAATATAGAAAGACACAAGCTTAGGGTTGTATGTGATAGCGAAGGGAATGTAGGGTTAAAGGTGTATAAAGGGGTAGAGTGAACCAGTGAGAGAGGTACGGAAGGATGCAGTGTGTGTGTCAAGTGAATGTTCTGATGAACCAGGAAGATTCTGGTTGGGTGTAAGTACATACGACATGACTCGGTTGTCTGGTAGGGAGTTGATTTCCTCACTGTGGTACCCAGGCGCAGACACGCTCACTGTGGTACCCTGAGTGTAGCGGCACTCCCTATGGTATCTTTGGTATAGAATCACTGATTATGATACCTCTGGTTACAGAGGCACTAACTGTGGTAGCCAGGGAGCAAAGGCACTCACTGTGGTATGCATGGTGCAGGTGGCACTCACTGTGATATCCTGTGTACAGAGGCAGTCAGTCTACCACCACAGATATAGTTCTGCCGGTAACCTGGTAGGTGAGGGATGCCAAAGGATGCTTATTAAGCAGCAGACTTTTATGTCGACAGCCTTTGGTAGTTCACCAGTTTATTGACATACAGGATAACTACAAAAGATCTTCTCGATCTTAACGTATTCAGCGAAAAGAAAAAAGAAACTAACAAAGCTACAGCAGAGAGCAGGATATAGTAAGGAAAGCGGCCTCATTTTTCTTTTTCTTTCGAGTTCAGTACAATCTCCGTTTGTGGTTCTCTGCAGTCGTGAGAGCAGTATTCTGTATCCCTCCATCCATTTTGTAGCATGTCATACTGAAAATTTTCTTAAAGCCTCACGACTCCTCTACTTCAAAGTGGCAAGAACCTCACTGTTGACTTAGACCCAGAAGAAAAAGTCAAGGGAGCTTCGATCGAGCCTCACACAGTACTCGTTTTAAATGCCCACATGGCGGATCTCCTCCGTAACTCCCCCGAGACCGTCGTGGGACAGTGTTCACGGGTTTTGTCCTGTGATACTCGAGCACACAAAAAGCCTCTCATGTTTGGACGCCGATTTGACGACTTGGGGCGTCCTGTCGGAAGAAAACAGTACCTGGACGTAGCCTACAAATGATGCTATTATTTAGGATATGAATTTCATTGAAAATTCAGTACTACAGTATTGTGTTTCTCATTATGTCTTCATTATTTTTTCTATTAATCATGTTTACAATCGGGAAGATCATTAGTAATCACTTTGTATATCTTGGAGAAATGTCGATCATACTGGTGGTGAGGAGATAACAGCTTTCCCGTACAGAGTGATCACATCATATGTACAAAAAGTATAAGTATTTACCAGTCGCACACCACAGATCGCAGACCTGGAACACCATCTTTGCCTAAGGAAGGTTAGTGACGGCAGCACTACATTAACTGTCAAGTTCTCGTCCGTGGCCTATGGTGCTGTCTTTTCCCTGTGCCTTATACACACAGGGGTTTATGGAACTCCCTCCAGAAACACAGGCTGCAGACACGTCTTACACAAATCACTCAAGAATTTGTAACTCACACGATTTTTGAATCTTAATTTTGAATTTTCCTGCGGTGAGTGTCACGCGCTCGCTCATCCTAATGGCATAATCTCGTTATAAGTAAAGAAACTTCAAGCCATGGGGCTCAGTGAGTTTAGACCTCTCTTTCCTCACAATAGAAATAGGCAATCACGCACCATGAGTCAGCACGGACCAGCCTGGGGTCGAACCCTGCATGGGTTCGAATCCTTGCCATGGCATTTGACGTACACCCAACCCATTTGTCCTCCTCCTCTCGAGGCTGGTCGATGGTTGGGTACCTGGCTTAGGCTGGTGTGTGTGTGTGTGTGTGTGTGTGTGTGTGTGTGTGTGTGTGTGTGTGTACATACATGGGAGTAAAGACATGGTACATTCATGCAGGGTTAAGAGTCGGGGCAACTTGAATGTAAAACTCTCCCTGTTAACACACAGGTATTAGCTACAAATACAAGTCACGCATATGAATGCATGAACACTTCAGGATTTAGCTGATGAATAGGTATGCACTAAAGTTAACGCTAATTAAGCAGGAGGCTGATAGACGTACACCACTGATGATTTTTAGAATGGAAGACGAACACGTTTCAACTAAAGAAAAGGATGCTATAGACATGCATAAAAGAAACATATGGTAGATATGGTTACGACATAATTGGACGACCAGTAATGATTACGTTCAGCGCAGAGTTATGTAGCCAAGAGGTGCTTACGGAGCCTCAGATACTTACAAACTAAGAGGAATGTAGCGGGGTATTCACAAGATGCAGCAGACCCGGAGAAGGAAGAGATTAGAGTAAATGTTAGAGTGAGAGAGAGAAAAAAGAATATCTAGAGACATCAAAAGAGGTTGTCAAGAATAGCCAGTAGGTTACGGCGGTCGTGATGTTAAGTGATGGGAATGTCAGCATTGATATAATGTATTGGAATGGATATATGGATTGGTATTCACTGGAAAAGAAGAAGAGCTCGAGTTCAAGGATCGAATTAAAGAAAATCAGACCCTATATTGTTGGAGTACTGGTCACAAAACTCACTAAAGAGATGGTATCTTGCCGGATCTGTGTGGAGTGAGATATAAGAACAAGGAGGGAAAAGGGAGACAGGAAGACTGGCTTCAATGATGAGGAGAAACTGTTGGAAGATGGCCCATTCAAGTAACTAGTTCATAATGGGAAAGAGTACTTATTAGAAAAGGTGCATAGTGGTTTTTGATCATTTATAATCCTCCAAAGAATGTATTAAACGAAGATAAATATACTAGGATAGATATGAAGGAACATTCAGGGTGGAACATGAAGATGGTAAGGCTCTAACAGCGAGAAGTTTCAGTTATAAGGAATTTAGATTCTCATGGTGACAAAGCCGTGGAGACACAAGTACTTAAAATGTATGAAGGGAAATTTTCTGTATCAGTATGTTACTGAACACAGTGGAATCGGATCCCTCGCCTGATGAATCTCTATTGCTAGATCTTATCTTCACAAATCGTAACGTGGAAATTGAAAGTGTGATAATGATAACGCAAGTGGAAAAAGTGATTGAGTAGTGATTGCGAGAGACTGTGGTGAATGAGATCGTAGTGAGATGAAACCAGATTCAGAGAGGCGATGTAGTGGTGGAAACTATATGATATTGGTCATGGTTACGAGAGGTTTTGTGAAATTTGCAGTGAAGTGGTAAGAACATGGATACCTTTACCTTCAGATGTAGAGGGAAGGGCTTTAGTTCCATAGAAGATATCAAAAAGCTGGCGTTACTTCAGTCGTCCATCATTTGAAGGGTGAGAGAGAGTGGTAGCAGTCATGGAAGCATGGTAAAGAAAAGGTTGCAGAGAAACTTTGAAGAGAGTGATATGGAAAATGTATGAGATTATTCAGCGCGTTACTTACTCATCAGGAGTAAATTGCCAGGTAAAGGGCTGCTAGTCAGGATATTTGGCCGAAAGAAATTGTACAGGATGTTGTCCAGACATACGGAGAGCTCAGTGTCAGGTTCAAAGGTGTTTTCACGATGGAATATACTACACTCCCGACACCAGTGAGATGGAATGAAAGGGAAGCTCTTGGAGAGCACTGACATATCTAGGAAAGACATGAACAGACTTCCAAAGGGCTTTGACCCATTTAAGGTTCATGCTTCTGACTAAGTGTCTGTCTGTGCTGACATGTTGTTCAAGTACTTTCTCTCCTTTATTATATATTATTCTTATTTTATTATCGTACTTTGTCGCTGTCTCCCGCATTAGCGAGGTAGCGCAAGGAAACTTTGTCGCTCTCTCCCGCGTTAGCGAGGTAGCGCAAGGAAGCTTTGTCGCTTTCTCCCGCGTTAGCGAGGTAGCGCAAGGAAGCTTTGTCGCTTTCTCCCGCGTTAGCGAGGTAGCGCAAGGAAGCTTTGTCGCTCTCTCCCGCGTTAGCGAGGTACCGCAAGGAAGCTTTGTCGCTTTCTCCCGCGTTAGCGAGGTAGCGCAAGGAAACAGACGAAAGAATGGCCCAACCCACCCACATACACATGTTTATACATACACTCACACGTCCACACACGCACATATACATACCAATACATTTCAACGTATACATACATATACATACACAGACATTTACATATATACACATGTACATACTCATACTTGCTGCCTTCATCCATTCTGTCGTATGATTTTTATTGCTTTCATGTGATATTTATGTTAGTTGTGTCACTTCAGATTGCTAATTTAATTTATTTGGCTTTTTTCCCCAGTTAACTAAATATGGGCCGGCGTGGTGACATGGTCCCCTGCTGCTTGGTGTGTGACTTCACCCCCTGATTATATTGCATATTCATTAGCATAAGTGAAATTAGATATTGATTTTGTCCGTAGTGTCTACCGTTTTAAGTGCGGGTATGATGTATGGCACGTGTAGCGGCCTATCAGTGGACTGCTCCCATGTCCTCATATGGCCCGAGCTGCTCGCCTTGTATGGCCTCACCTGAGTAATGGTTAGAGAGCACCTCGCTCTGGTGCAGTCGACAGCGGCCGGGGGGGTTAGGTTACCTGTGTTTCTTATTATGTGCTTTAACACCTGGAGCACGACGGTACGGTCATTGAGTACGACCCTTGAGCAGAACGGTGTGTTTTTTTTCGGGTGCAATCACTGAGCACGACGGTACGATTCTCGGAAGCTACAGGATGATCCCTGGGTGCGACGGTACGATATTTGAGCGCGGTCCTTGAGCACGGCGGTATGGCCATCGGGTATTGTGGGATTGGAACCCACACTGTCATTCTTAAGGGTCGAATCATAGCGCGATGCTCGAGGGATTTATCATCTGACAATCACGCCGATGTCCAGTACAGTGCTAACTCCTCCTCTACCACAGGGTTGGTGTCCTGTGTAGGCAGGACTTTACGAACAAGTAGGTCTGCGAGGGAATGGATCTCCCACACTCTCTGTGTTGGCGATAGATCAAGTGATCCTGGGACCAGTTGGAGGCTCTCGCCCAAATTGAGATGATGGGGTCGTCGCCGTAGGTGGTTGTGACGGTGGCGTTCCCCAGGCATCAGTTATACACCTCCAGATTGTCAGTTGATTTATTAGTCCCATCTCTCCTCCCCGTGGGGGTCTTGCTGTTTGTGGCGCTCGTTCCTCCCAGATGGTCGTACAGTTTTTAACACTTCTCGTTCTCAGTGTTAGCCTCGGTATATCAGTGGTGTGATCTCGTTCGCCATCTGGTCTTATTGCTTTAACACTACTCCGTTTTCAGCTGGTCTCATATAGCTGTGATGTGCTAATCTCGTCCTCCAGCTGGTTCGATTGTTGTAACCCTTGTCGTTCTCAGTTGGTCTAATATGCTGTGGTCTGCCCTTTTTGTGCGCCAGCTGTTATACCACTGTTATACCACTTCTCGTTATCAGTTGTCTTCATATATCTGTGGCGTGATAGTCTCGTCCTCCAGCTCGTCTTACTGTTGTAACCCACGTTTTCAGTTGATCTTGTATTAGAGAGTTGTAGCGCTGCTCACGTTCTCAGATGGTTTTAGGGCATTGAAGTTCTTCTCCTCCCAAGCGTGTCTTAGCAGCTGTGGCACGCTCTTTGTTCTCAGTTCATCGTATAGCTGTGGGGCTACTTTTATCCCTCTGCTAGTTTTATAGCTGTGCTACCGCTCCTGTTACCAGCTGATCTTTTGGCTCTAGGGCTCCTTTCTTCCCAGCTGGTCTTACAGCTGGATCTTTCTTTCGTTAGTCTCAGCTCAACGTACAGATAAGGTGTTTTCGTCCCAGATGGCGTTACAGCTGTGGACCTTGCCACCTGCTGGCCTTACACCTATAACTCTGTTTCCAGGTATGATTATTTTTTTATAGCAGTCGACATGAAACTAGGAAAATCCTGCCTCAGTTCGTGACCTTCTTGGATGAAAGGAAAAGTTAAGTTTAAGAAAAAAAGATTGTAGAAATTGATTTATAGTTCTTATGGGTGTGTAGACCTCTTTCTTAAAGGGAGAAAGGTTATTAGAAGAGAGAATATGGAAAAAAAAAGAGACAGAAGGAGCTTAGATTAAGCACAAGTAGAAATATTTTCCATCATAGAGAATTGTGTAAAGTGAAATATGTTGTGCTAGTAATATGATCATCAAATTACAAGATGTTGCAGTTGCAAGACCAAAGCTAACGCTATAGTTACTATTGGCGCTTTGACCTATCTGGAAATGCTAATCATGTGAATTGTAAAGTTTGTGGCCAAAGATCTGGACTCAAACTATAGCACTGTCGTACAATGTGACAAAATAAAGCCTTTTTAGGGGTAGGTTGAAACAGATCTTGCAAGGAACGTCTCAACACATTAATGTTAACAAGAAGATAAGGGAAATTTTAAGTATGTGTTCACTTTTTGCATCTAGCATAAGTATTGAAGCTCATATAATGAATCAGTTTTTGTAACAACCTGTGCAGTCCGACTAAGACTCTTTGTGACATCTGTAATCCATTTGCGCTACAGCTCACAGGATAAGCATGGGCGGCACAATAGGTTTGCCGGGGGGGGATATAGGATTAACTCAGTCAGTGTTGTTCGGGGAAAGACGAAGGTATCATAACGGTCTCTCCTCGTTAGACTGACCTCCACATAATCGTTTAAACACGACGTTTTCTCCAGATCTTCTTGTCGCATAGTTTGTCTTTTCCATGGCCGTTGTTATGTGCTCGTCCTCTCGTTCCTTGGATGGTCATATGCCATGGGTGCCCTTGTGATCCATGGATAGCCTTCCAGCTGTTTCTTAGCCTCTACCTGGCAGCTGTAAGGCTGTGACTCACCTCAGCCTTGACTGGCAGTGCAGTTGTGGTATGCTTGACCCCGAGATGCTCTTAGGCTCTATCCATATTCTCCAGCTTGCTCTAGGTTGCGGTACTCCTCCTCTCCTCTTCTCTACTCTTCTCTCCTCTCCTCTTCTCTCCTCTTCTCTCCTCTCTCTCTCTCCTCTCTCTCTCTCCTCTCTCTCTCTCTCCTCTCTCTCTCTCTCCTCTCTCTCTCCTCTCTCTCTCTCTCCTCTCTCTCTCTCTCCTCTCTCTCTCTCTCTCCTCTCTCTCTCTCTCTCCTCTCTCTCTCTCTCTCCTCTCTCTCTCTCTCTCCTCTCTCTCCTCTCTCTCTCTCTCTCTCTCTCTCTCTCTCTCTCTCTCTCTCTCTCTCTCTCTCTCTCTCTCTCTCTCTCTCTCTCTCTCTCTCTCTCTCTCTCTCTCTCTCTCTCTCTCTCTCTCTCTCTCTCTCTCCTGTAACCTATGCTCTTACTGTGGTACACTTTCGCCTCAGCTGGTTAAGTTTAATGCTTGAGCGTCTCCTTAGTTTGTATGATGCTGTAGCACTCCACATTCTTCCCCATCTAATACAGAAGCTCCGGTGCTTTCCTCGTCCCCAGCTGGTCGTACATATCCGTGGCACGTCCTTCTTCAGCTGGTCTCAAAGGTATGCCTCTCTCCTTGCTGGTCAAACGACCGTGGCATTTGTGGCACCTGGCTTGTCCTACGCTTGTGGCACTCATGGTTCCCAACCTGATACTACGAGTGTGGCACGTTCTTCTTAACAACTGTGGTGCTCTTTTCAACCTCAGTTGGCCTTACAGCTGTGCTGCTTTCTTCGTGCTCAGCTGGTCTTACAGCTGTGATGCTTTCCTCATGCTCAGCTGGTTCTTACATCTGTGGTACTCTCTTCATGCTCAGCTGGTCTTACAGCTGTGCTGCTTTCTTCGTGCTCAGCTGGTCTTACAGCTGTGCTGCTTTCTTCGTGCTCAGCTGGTCTTACAGCTGTGGTGCTTCTTGCTCAGCTGGTCTTACAGCTGTGGTGCTTACTTCATGTTCAGCTGGTCCTACAGCTGTGGTGCTCTCTTCATTCATAGATGGTCTTACAGCTGTGGTGCTCTCGTCATCCTCAGCTTGTTTTACAATTTAGGTGATCTTTTCAGCCACAGCTGGTCTTACAGCTGTGGTACTCTGTTCATGCTCAGCTGTTGTTATAACTGTGGTGCTCATTTCATCTTCAGCTGGCTTTACAGCAGTGGCACTGTCCTCATCCTCAGCTGATCTTAGTTTTTTCTCTCTCTCTTTTCATTCTCAGTCGTTCTTTTAGCTGTGGTGTTCATTTCATACTCAGTTGGCGGTCACTTCATACCTGAATACCAGGTATTCATCCTCAGCTGGTCTTACCACTGTGGTGTTGTCTTAAACCTCAGCAGATCTTGCAGCTCCCCTCCCCCCTCAACTCCTGGGTATACGTCTTTGGTACTTTTATTTTCAGCTGGCGTTCAATGAACGTTTCGTAGACTACCTTAGCTGTTAGTGAGGCAGGAATGAGAGAAGAAAACAAAATATTTTCATTAAGTATAACTGAGAACGTAGGGGGTGACGTACATGGATGATGCTAACCAGGAGATAAAAGTGAGATTCTAAATATGTAAGATGAGTCAGCAGTGCTCAGTGAGGCAAAAAATCGTCGCACACACAGATGATCCAGACTGCTTCTTCCAGAGCAGGTAGCGCCCCCTCAAGTTACACATAAGAGATTTCGTCACCACGGGACCATCCCAACACCCGGTGCCCTTTCTTTCTATACTGCAAAATTCCGTTTTCACAAGCGCTAAATATCCCATGAAAAAGGGTACAATAACCCAGCCTCTGGCATAATTCTGGTAAGTTTGATACTGATTCTTACCGCTTCTCTCCTCCAGGAGGAAACAAAACACTCACAAGAAATTCAGCCGACCTGTGGCATTGACAATGGGAGCACATGGGAGGGACAGATAGCAGGAGACCTGGTGGTCCATGACGAGGTTATCTGTCGCACCCAAAGTCCAAAAATGTATGTTGACTGACTTTCGTGGAATCAGATGCTACAGTGTAGTGTGCTTAATGGAGGTTAGTTTCAGGGTAGGAGGATTATGCCTTTCTCAGTTTCTTGATATTCAAGATATAATTGGAGACGTCTAGAGAACAGAGAAATCGTTGATGTTATATACATCGATTTTGCAGAAGCCTTTGATGAGCGTGAACACGGACGGTGTCATAGGTCAAAACGTGTGTATATAACCGGAAAAATTGTAAGAGGAATGCACAAGAAACACGTTGGTGTAAATCAGGTTAGGTTCAGTGCTTTCAAGGAAAAGAACTCTGTCCTGCAAGGAAGCGTACCCTTACCCCTGCTATTTCTCATGTTCGTATCTTACATTGTTGGAAAATCGCTTGTCTTTCACATAGTTTGCTTATTTTCACTTAGTTTGCTTGTCTTTCACATAGTTTGCCTAGCTTTCACATAGTTTGCTTACACATGGTTTGCTTGTCTTTCACATAATTTGCTTAGCTTTCACATAGTTTGCTTATCTTTCACATAGTTTCTTATCTTTCACATAGTTTGCTTATCTTTCACATAGTTTCTTATCTTTTCACATAGTTTGCTTGTCTTTCTTAGGTGATGTTATGATGAGTACAGAAAGGTTATCGGTAGGAGGTGCGGAGAAATTGTAAACAGACAAATACTCTGGTGGGCCACTCGATGGAGCAGTGGTGAAAAGTTTCTGCTACTCCATGACCGGAAGAGCGGGAAACAAGGAAGCGTTCTAGCACACCGGGTACGAACCAACACCGTCGTATCTGGAAAGAACAGCATGAAAGACCTCGGAGTAATAATGTAATGCGGACCTTCATGACAAGAGAATTGAAACCAGTGACATTGCTCGAATTGAAACCAGTGATGATGCTCCTCAGGGCATTAATTCTCCCCCCCTAAGTGGAATGCTGCTGTGTTCTAAGATAATTTTTCAATCTGGACGAAATTGCTGATTTAGGAATTGTGCCAAGATCTTTCACGGTCCGAAATGATGCAGTGCAGAATCTGAATTACATGTAAACGGCTGGAAACGCTGAGGCTGTTGTACTCTGGAGCGCAGCCTTGTAGGGTTAGGTGTAAACAAACCTCTCCGCAGACGAGAGAGGATAATTATCCTGGCAGGCATGGCTCCCTTGTTTACATTAAAGAGCAGTTCCCTGCCGGGACGACAGACGTGGAAGGCTGTATGATATCACCACAGGGATGACAACATGCATCGGGTACAGTAAGAGAAAACGCACTAAAAACTTTTGGGGCTTAATGCTGTTAACTTGTTCCAGCAGTCAGCAAAAACAGTGGAGTAAGCCAGGAAGATTTTGAATGATTGTCTAAAAAGTGCATCAGGTTAGCCAGACTGTGGCAGTTACATAGGCCTGTGGGCCACAGACTCGTACAGAGCAGTAGGGGTAAACCTCCACAACAAACGTAATGAAAACGTAGTGTGGCAACATGCCGTCACTTGAATGTGTCAGATCAAGAGTCCATTATACAAGCACAACATTGGAGCTTCACACACTAATTCCCATTTCACGCCAACCAAACGTATCTTAGCGTCTGGTCTTATTGGGTGATCCGGGGAAGAGATTATATATGTGTGTAGTTTGATTTTCTGAATAATGTTACACTTTGTTAACGGTAAGCATATTTACTATCTGCACTGGAAAGTTAGAGATATTAGTATTCTCAAAATTCATCGTTGTCAATATTGTCAGCCATTTCTTGGCGAGTTGGTGTGGACGTGTTTTAACACATATCGTGTTTGATCATTAAGCAGGTTGTTATTACTTGATCATTGAGCAGGTTGTTATTACTTGATCATTGAGCAGGTTGTTATTACTTGATCATTGAGCAGGTTGTTATTACTTGATCATTAAGCAGGTTGTTATTACTTGATCATTGGGCAGGTTGTTATTACTTGATCATTGAGCAGGTTGTTATTACTTGATCATTGAGCAGGTTGTTATTACTTGATCATTAAGCAGGTTGTTATTACTTGATCATTGGGCAGGTTGTTATTACTTGATCATTGAGCAGGTTGTTATTACTTGATCATTGAGCAGGTTGTTATTACTTGATCATTAAGCAGGTTGTTATTACTTGATCATTGAGCAGGTTGTTATTACTTAATTACCTAATAGTACAGTACGGGGTAGGAGATCTACACTCCAGCCGCCCCATCTGTCTATAACTTCTTATACTTTTCTGTGTTGTCCACATTCATTATTCCATCACTTGTACTTTTCTGTGTTGTCCACATTCATTATTCCATCACTTGTACTTTTCTGTGTTGTCCACATTCATTATTCCATCACTTGTACTTTTCTGTGTTGTCCACATTCATTATTCCATGACTTATACTTTTCTGTGTTGTCCACATTCATTATTCCATCACTTGTACTTTTCTGTGTTGTCCACATTCATTATTCCATCACTTATACTTTTCTGTATTGTCCACATTCATTATTCCATGACTTATACTTTTCTGTGTTGTCCACATTCATTATTCCATCACTTATACTTTTCTGTGTTGTCCACATTCATCATTCCATCATTCAGCTTATCCATCCTACTACTACTCTGGTACTTGAGAAGTACTTAACATCTTTTCTTGAAAGTCTCTCATGAAATTTCGTGCAGAAGCTTTTTCTTCCTTCTTTCGTTGCATCTTTCGTAGAACTGTTCACTGTCGTAATTCTGAAACTAATTCAGGAACTTGAATGTTGCGGTCAAGTCTCATCTTCTCCTTTTTGTGGTAGGAATTTTTAAGTCCTCTAAATTGTCGCTGCATCTGAGGTCTCTTAATTTAGGAACAATCTTTGTTGCTTATCTCAGGATGGTTTCTGTTCATTCTTTGCGCATTTATTCACTGCGTCGACCGAATTCAAGGGTATTTTCTTGTAATATAGATCTTATGTATATGATGAAAAAGAATGTTGATATTTTCCAGTTGACAATATGCCTCTTACTTTCCTGACGTGATGTGTTAGCGACAGGCTAGGTACAGTGTCAACACTCAAGCCTCACTTTCATACAGATTCTTATGGCTATTATCTGCTAAATCATATTTGTATTGGGGCCCTTTTTTTTTTCACTGTGCCTCATTCTCCTCACTTTGCACCTACCTGGGTGAAACTTTGTCAGCAGTGCATCAGGCCAACTTTGGAGCTTATGCAAGTCCCCGTGTAACTTGACACAATCCTAGTCACTTCTCTCGTGATCATCGGATCCTCAGAAAAAAAAATTGTAGTTATCAGTCCAGTCCTTCCGGCACGTCATGAGCATGGATCAGGAAGAGCAACGATCCCAAGACCGAGCCTTGCGGCACCCCATTGGTAATTTTATATCCGTCGAAGGGCTCTCTCTCTCTCTCTCTCTCTCTCTCTCTCTCTCTCTCTCTCTCTCTCTCTCTCTCTCTCTCTCTCTCTCTCTCTCTCTCTCTCACTCACACACACACACACACACACAACATTATGATTATCCGAGAACTTGGCTAATAGGATTGCTTTTATCATGTGTGCGAAATTGGTTACTGAAATAGAAATTTCCACTGTATGTGTAGTTTTACGACCGGCTGGCTGGTGTGTTGTGTTTGTGTGAGCGTAAACTCACTGAACACGACGTTATGACCTTTGGGCAGAGCGGTGCAAACTTCAGGTATGTATGATAGGTCGTGTCCGTGTTTAAAGGTCGTATCGTTGTGTTCAAAGGACCAAGGGTCAGAGTTCGGGGGATGAGGTTAATGGCGCTACTCTCTCATCTGTTTTTTTTTTTTTTTAAATGATTGGTCATCATCAAATAATTTAAGGCTTTCTAGTTGCAGTACTTCTGTTTTGATTTCGTCTAGAAGATCTAGCAACGCGTCATCTTACACTTTAGGGGAAATGCACAGCTCAGTAAATGATTTTGTTGTGGGTTTTTAGGAAGTAAGATGCAAAACAAGTCTTAGTGAACAACCGAACCATCATTATACGGTTATGAGCTTGTAGTGTGAGGTAGGAGGCCGGTATCATGAACTGGAGGTCTGGACCTGATGGAGAGAGAGAGAGAGAGAGAGAGAGAGAGAGAGAGAGAGAGAGAGAGAGAGAGAGGAGGTGGGGAAGGCACCTGACACTTACAGTGGGAGGAGGAGGAGGAGGATGAAGGCACTGACGGTGGGAGGATGGGAGTATACAGCGTGTGTCGTGAGAGAGGCAGGCTGTGTGGTGGTATACTGACGACCTGGGGGTGATGTTGTACAGTGTCAACCCGCTCCCCTCCCTCACAGCTGGTCACGTAGCGGCGGCGGCTCCTTATAAGGTCAACTTTGGCTGATGCTTAGGGGGGGCTCTGTGTGTGTGTGTGTGTGTGTGTGTGTGTGTGTGTGTGTGTGTGTGTACGCAGTGGTTAATCTTGCTGACCATGAGCAACACGGGCCCACGTGCGTTTGAATCTTGGGTGCGGTAGTCGGCCCACACCCAACCGGAATGTTCATTCACTCCTCCAGGCTGGTCGATAAAGCGGATACCTAGCTTAGACTGTTATGTTTGTGTGTGTGTGTGTGTGTGTGTGTGTGTGTGTGTGTGTGTGTGTAAGAGAGAGAGAGAGAGAGAGAGAGAGAGAGAGAGAGAGAGAGAGAGAGAGAGAGAGAGAGAGATGATTTTTTCTTACATCTGTTATGTTTAATCCAGTCACTAATTGATAACATTTCTAGCCATGTCCAGGTGTGTGGCAGACCGAACACTAGGCAAGCTTGGCAAGGCACAGTAAGAAAGGAAACAAAAAAAGTGTTTACGTAAGAATTGTAAATATAACATTCCAATCCTTACTTAGAAGAGATGACTTGTTTCATACATAGATACAGGAACATCCTTAACCTCAGGAACACGACGGTACGACCCTTGATTAGGGTGGTAAGGTCCTTGAGCACGGCCGAACGACCCCTCGAACACGACGGTACGACCCTTGATTAGGGTGGTAAGGTCCTTGAGCACGGCCGAACGACCCCTCGAACACGACGGTACGACCCTTGATTAGGGTGGTAAGGTCCTTGAGCACGGCCGAACGACCCCTCGAACACGACGGTACGACCCTTGATTAGGGTGGTAAGGTCCTTGAGCACGGCCGAACGACCCCTCGAACACGACGGTACGACCCTTGATTAGGGTGGTAAGGTCCTTGAGCACGGCCGAACGACCCCTCGAACACGACGGTACGACCCTTGATTAGGGTGGTAAGGTCCTTGAGCACGGCCGAACGATCCCTCGAACACGACGGTACGACCCTTGATTAGGGTGGTAAGGTCCTTGAGCACGGCCGAACGACCCCTCGAACACGACGGTACGACCCTTGATTAGGATGGTAAGGTCCTTGAGCACGGCCGAACGACCCCTCGAACACGACGGTACGACTCTTGATTAGGGTGGTGTGGCCTTTGAACTGACCTTTGATTATCAGGGTCAAAGGTCAGGCCATCTTGCTGAAGGTTCTGAAAGAGGGAATGTTGTCCATTTGTTGTGGTAGATGTATTTTTTTCTTATAGTAACATGAGCATACGTAGTGCATGGAGGTAGCCCTTGTATGTAGACCTTCGCCGTGTCGTGCTTAACTTTCCTGACCGTAACACATTCACGTGTTTCCTAGGGGAGAGTGTCTAGCTTCGAATCCCGGTTGCTGCAGTCGGTCCACAGTCACCTCAGCTGTTCATCCACCCTTATGAGTTGGTCTGTGAAGTGGGTTCTTGGCACAAGTTAATATATATATATATATATATATATATATATATATATATATATATATATATATATATATATATATATATATATTTTCTTTTTTTTCTATTTGTCTATTAGACTTAATCGCTGTTCCCCGCGTAAGCGAGGTAGCGCCCGGAAACATGGAGAATGCCCATCCACTCATACGTGTATATATTATACACTCTGGCAGATGAGCCCATTTGGTGGTTTGTGAGTGAAAATTTGGACTGGGGTGTATGTGTGGTGACAAGTGTACACAGTAAGCGTGTAGGTAGAGCGGTCAGGACAGAGTGTATAGCAGGTGTTTAGGAGAGGCATGTAGAGCTGAGTGTATAGCAGGTGTGTATGAGAGGCATGTAGAGCTGAGTGTATAGCAGATGAGTTGGAGAGGCATGTAGAGCTGAATGTATAAGCAGGTGTGTAGGAGAGGCATGTAGAGCTGAGTGTATAGCAGATGGGTAGGAGGGGCATGGAGAGCTGAGTGTATAGCAGGTGTGTAGGAGGGGCATGGAGAGCTGAGTGTATAGCAGGTGTGTAGGAGAGGCATGTAGAGCTAAGTGTATAGCAGGTGTGTAGGAGAGGCATGTAGAGCTGAGTGTATGTCAGGTGTGTAGGAGAGGTATGTAGAGCTGAGTGTATAGCAGGTGTGTAGGAGAGGCATGGAGAGCTGTGTGTATAGCAGGTGTGTAGGAGGGGCATGGAGAGCTGAGTGTAAGTTTCATAACGGTGTATTGCAGAGATTTTGGAATGGTGATAACCTGGTGGGTTCTGGAATGGTGACAGACGAAAGAGACGCACACTTTAGGTCTACGAGTGGCGAAAGTGGCCTGGGAGTCATCTGGTTAGGGCTGGTGGCTTCAGGACTTTGAATATGAGCGGTGGTAAAGGTAATGTTCATAACAAGTAAATGAGGTCTCGGTGTGTGAGTGTTAGGTGTGTTACTGGTGACAGGTGTGTGGTGACATGTATGGGAGGCAATATAAAATGGATGGATAAATAGGGGCGAAAGTCTGTGGTTAAGGTGTATGTATGGAAAGCAGCAAGGACTGGGTGTGAGTTGTGGTGGAAGTAAATGAGAGGTGGGTTAGGTGTATGAAATGTAACTTTTGTACATGTGGTAGAAATGTGTGATAAGCCCTAAGGAAGGCTTATATTAATGGGGATGGGTATGACTGTGCATAGAATGTAGAGTGATCGGTGAAAGAGAAGTTTGAGACGCAATGAAGAATGGGTGTATGTGAGAGATATGTAGTGGGCGTATGTGAGAGACAAGGCAGAGCGGGTGTATATAAGAGGAAGTTGAGTAGGCGTTTGTAAGAGGCAGTGAAGAATGGATGTATTTGAGATTCAGTGAAGAATGATTGTATGCGAGAAACAGTGAAGAGCGGGGATATGTGAGAGGCAGTGAAGAGTGGGTCTATGTGAGAGACAGTGAGAGTGGGTCTGTGTGAGAGAGTAAAGAGCTGTTGTTTGAGAGACAGTAGAGGATGGTTGTATTTGAGAGGCAGTAAGAGTGGTTGTATGTGGGAGACAGTAAAGAATGGGTGAGAGGCAGAGAGTGAGTGTATGTGAGACAGTAAAGAATGGGTGTATATGAGAGGCAGTAAGAGTGGTTGTAAGTGAGGGAGTAGAGGGTTGTTGTATGTGAGAGATAGTAACGAGTGGTTGTATGAGTGAAAACATTGGTTTGACGCAGTTATATGAGGGGCAGTGAATGGCGTGTCATTGTTGTATGAGAGGTAATGAGGTATGCTGCATGTATGAATAGTGACAATTATGAAGGATAGTGGACGGTAGGTGTATGAGAAGTTTCCTATGGGAAGTGAAGAGTGGGTGTATGAATGGTGGCAGGTGTGTGACACTATATTTGAGGCAGTGAATGGCGGTAAGGGTGTGGCAGCATATGGAAAGCAGTGGTGAGTGGCTGCATGACTGGTGAGAGAAGAGTATGAAGGACAGGTTAGGGAGAGTATTCAAGTGGTGACAGTGATTTATGGCTGAGCTGAATGCGAGGCAGTGAGGGCTGGATGTCATGGTGCGTGGCATGTGTATGGGAGGTATTCACGGCTTGTTGTATGAATGGTAACAGCTGAGAGAGTCAGAAATGGGTATACGAGTTTTGACGAAGGTGTTAAAAGAGGCATCAAGGGCTGGACATATCAGCAGAGAATGGTGTGTATGGGATAGGATTATAAGAGGCAATCAGGTGTGGCTGTCGTATGTGAGGCGATAGAAGTGTATGGTAGATGTGAATGAGAGGCACTCGCGTTTGTATGTTGTATGAGGGATATGACGTGTGTATATTATTTACGTGTGATTGATAACCGAAGGTTATGGTGCAGTTGTGTGAGTATATGTATGAGTGGCGTGAGATATGTGTAAGAGGCAGGCAGGATTGGGAGTTGGAGTGGTGACAGGCAGGTGTCAGTGGTATATGGGATAGGCAGCCAGAGAAGGGAGTGTGAGTTTTGAAGTGTATATTTGTGGTACCTGAGATGTAGTCAGAACTAGATGTATTAGATGAAAGTGAGTATGATGATAATTAATGGTCTGCGGAATTAACTGCAGCCAAAGGCTTAAGATATATAGAGAAAGTACACATAATATAGACAGTGGGGTTGTAAATATGTTGGGGGCATGAGATTTCAAACAACCAGTTTAAATATACAGTCGCTGGGATGGCAGTTTGCGGATCATGTTTACAGTGGTTAGGATGCGTTTGTTCTTGTTGCGGGATGTACGAATGCGGACGGGCTCCATGCTATTGTAATGGTTAATTGGAAATCGAAGTCGATGGATCTTGAGTGGCAGAAGGTGGCGGTGGCGTGTGGTGCAGGAGTGACGTGTTTGGGAACTGTCGGGTGAGGTCCAGGTGATGGTTGGAGAGAGTCAGTAGGACAAGTGTTCTGGACGCCTCTTTGTGTTGCGAGACCGAGGATAAGGTTGCATGCCCTCTTCCGCGCCTTTTCTAGTACTCCCAGTTGTGTGGTGGAGAGTGAGGGAGAGACGACACAAGGCTGTGGTAGAGGTGTGTGAAATGGTGTATGGGTGGTGATAGAGGTGAGCATTAGAGGTGGAGAGGCAGTGAGGGGAGGGTGTAGCCTGGGAGAGCTGCGGGTGGTGTAGGCGGCGGGTCACGGCGGTCACTGATGGCCGCAGATAACGCCGTCATTTGTCTTGCTCTGCACTTGCGGTCACCCGCCCCCTCCACCCCTGAGCAGCCGGCCGTACACGGGCCCCCCCGGGACCCCCTCCCTCCCCCTCACTGGCCCAGGACTCTGCTGGCCGGTGGGAATGTGAGCCAGCCAGCCAGCCAGCTGGAAGGGGTCTCCTCCGGTGTTTGGAAGATGGGCAGCTGAGTCCTGGATTTGTTACGGTGCTCGGCCCAGGCCACTCCCACCATCACCGCCGGGACCGCCTCACCCAACCTTCATTAAACACATTCCCTTAATTAACATAGGTTCAGCGTGATCGACCAAGGTTTTGTGCTCTTAACCTTTATTTCTATAACATTTGTTTTTAGAAAGTATGACAAATGGAAATGTTTATTGTGGGAAATGGGATAGATATCAATTGAGGCAAAAGTGATTGAGACTAAAGCACAGAAACTTATGGGACAACTTGCCTGGTGCTTGCATGGCTGCAGAAATGCATGTTGCATGTCTACCATCCCATTTTTTTGTTTCACGATGAAACTTCCAGTCACAGAAAATAGTACTGATCGAAACCTTATAATCAGTGTAGGAAGGGATGAAAAGGAGAGCGTTTTGTTTTGTATTGAAGTAAAAACTTTACTTGTAGAAAGGGACGGCTCATGGCCGTTGGAGAAAGGCTTCAAGAAAGTAATGTGCTGCAAAGCAAAGCATTGCAGAGAAAGAAATGGACATTTCAACAGCCCATGCTGAAGTTGCCAACGGTCGCCCATTAATCATATAACTTAGAGCATTGCTGGATATCACGTAGTCTGGCTAGTGGCTGAGGCACGCAAGCAGCCAACTCTCGGGAGCAGAAACCTTGCGAGAAGCTTTTTGAGACATTAAAGGCTACAACATAGGACTCACAGAGTTTCTCAGGGAGGAGGATGTAGTGTATCACCGCTGGACTGGCCTTGCGAAAGCTATGCTGATTTCAGAGAGGAGGAAGTGAGAGTCAAGATGGGAGTTGAGAAGAGATTCAGAGACAAAAGTAGGAGGAGTCAGAGTAGTAGGACGATTGTTCGAAAGGATAGAATACCTTACGTAGGAGTCAGCAAAATGTCATTAAACTAACACTGTGGCTGACGGGCTGTTATAGAGCATGAATTGTACGTCTGTTGCATTACAGATTGAAGATTAGGACAATACGTGACCTAGTTGTATAAAGGTTACATGTGGAAGTTCTGAGGCCCGAGCTTGTGGTCTTCTACTGTAACCCCAGGAGTAGAAACTGTGCAGCAGTAGGTGTGAACGTTCATCTGCTCCTGCTTCCTGCTAGTCTGCCTGGTGCTTGCCTACCCGCCACCCTGCCTCTCTTGGTTGCTTGATAGCTTGTTCGTTCGTCCGCCTCTCCGATTGTTCCTTGGTCAACGGGAGTTTGCTTTCACCTCCGCGTGGCTCTGGCTTGCTTGCTTGGTTGTACCTTGCTTGCCCTTCAGCTTATATTTTGCCTGCTTGTCTGGTGCAAGTCAGCCGAACTTTGTATGTGTCATATGTTATAATTATTTTGTTTTCGCTGACGCCCAAGTAAAGTTACTGATACTTTAACATTTTGGGATTATCAGGGTGATGACAGTTGTAGTGTCTGGTGTTTCGGATGTGTGTGTGTGTGTGTGTGTATTTATTGAGGGGGAGAAGGATGTCTGCAATGGGAAATAAGAGGTTGGTTAGGGACGGTGAAGTGGACAAATTGAAGACAGTTGTAGAGATATATGATGCAGGTTTGGTGAAGCCGGGATGAGGAATGTGCATTGTGTGTGGTGATGGATGAGTGATGGTTCTCCCATGGCCTTGTGGCTCCCAGGGCACCAGGTGTGTTGCTCTCTACCTCTTAAGTGTCTGTTGTTTGCTTCTTCCTCGCCTGGTGTGTGCTTTTGTGTGTGTGTGTGTGTATGTATTGCTTCTCTTGTGCATGTATGTTGTGTGTGTGTGCGTGCGCGCGTCCGTATAATTTACCCTTGTGTGGTGTTGGAAGAAATTGGCGGGAAATATGGTTGGTGCGAAGTGTGAGCCGAAAGTTGGTAAGTTTGCGGTAAATGTGTAAAGATGGAGAGCGTAGAGGGAGGGCGGGGCAGGGCGGGGCGGTGGGTGCTGTTCATTTGTTCCCGGGGTGCAGGCTGCCACGTGCACCCGCCATCCCCTTCACTCACCGCCCACCCCCCGCCGCCCCTCACCCGCCCCCCGCCGCTCACCATTTGTCACTCCACTTTACCAACGGGGTCTCGCCCATCGCCGCACATATCTGGTCAATCCCCTTGTAATATTTTCTGGGTCGGGAGGTTGCTGATTACTCGCCGTGGAATTTCTTGTAGGTAAAACTTAATAATGGCGACGTTGTGTGAAATTACATGAATGTTGTTCGACGTATATGTATCTATTTGTTCCCTGGTATTTATTTTGTTTTTCACACTATTATGTCGATCCAGAAAGTGACATTACACGAAAGTATTCCACACTTTACAGTCCTTGTCCCTACATTTCCAGCATCCATGCCAGCACCTTCCCACAGTAACCTCACGCCTCCCTCACATACCAGTCCTCTCACATTAGCCCTCCTCCCACACAAAGCCTCCCTCGTCAACACCCTTGCTTCTGTACCCTTCCCCTTGTTTCCACGACACTACCGCTGCCGAACCAGCCAGCCTCCAGACATGCCAAGCCCTCGGCCCAACCCCCTTTCATTGTCATTTTATGTTTGCTGAGACGGCGCGGACAACTGAATGCCCTCATCCAGGCCGTTTCATTAGCGCTACACACACACACACACACACACACACACACACACACACACACACACACACACACACACACACACACACACATCCCTGAAAGATTTGAGGAAATCTTAAGTAGTTGCCCTTGATATATCCAAAGCTTTTTAACAGGGTATGACTTTAGAGTCTTCTCTAAGCTCCCTTATTTTAGCTTCCCTCCTTCACTTTGCTTCTTCATTTCTAGCTTATTCTCTGACCGATCTATCTCTGTGGTTCTTGATGGATCAACCTCTCCCCCTTTTTCCATCAGCAGCGGTGTCCCTCAAGGTTCTATCCTGTTCCCTTCACTTTTTCTTTTATTTTATCAACGACTTCCTTTTTTCCACAAAACCAAATACACCCATACGCTGACGACTCAACCTTGCATTCATCTACATCCTTCAAACCTGCTTTTTTCTCTAACTCGATCTGCATTTCATTTCGACACAACTCCCTCAATAAACTCAAACTTGAACAGGATACCTCACTGTGGAAGACGAAATCTGATTAAGTTTAATGCCTCCAAGACCTCGTTTCGGCCCACGTCTCTATTGAAAACTCCAACTTTTCTCTATCCTTTGTCGGTTCTGTGATTCCACCTCTTGACTCAGTGAACATACTTGATATAAATGTAACATCCACACTATCTTGGAAACCCCACATTACGCAAAATAGCTAAGTCTGCCTCTAAGAAACTGGGAGTCCTGTTTAGTTTGATGTCGAAATTTGTTCTTTACACAAAGGAGTGATCCATCCTTGTGTGAGTTACTGCTCTCACATCTTGGATGGTTATATCTCTGTATCCTTATTTGATAGAGTTGGGTTGAAAGCGGCACGACTTATAAACTCTCCCGGGCTAACTTCAGAATTTGACTCTTGCTGTACACAGCAGTGTTTGTTCACTTACCCCCTCTATATGTATTCCTTTGGTTTTTGCTCCCGAGAGCTGGCTGCTTGTGTACCCCCAACACTAGTTAGACCAGGCAATATTCGGCAAGCTGCTGCCTCACCTGATTACTGTGTGGCCGTTGGCAACTCAAGGGTGAGCTGTTCAGATAACCGTTTCTTTCCCTACACCTCGAAGCTGTAGAACTCCTTACCCTCTCAGCCCTTTCTCAATAACTATGACCTATATCTGGCACATTTTAAAATAAAGGTTTTTCACTCCCTCCAAAATTCATAGATACTTTCCCTCGTCTTTCTCCCTTTTATTAACCTCTCTACATTTCAGTTATTCAGTTAAGGACCGGCCTTGATGTGGACTTTTGTTTGTGACTAGAGCCTTCACCGTAAAACGAATATATATATATATATATATATATATTCTACATTTCCCGCCTTATCGAGGTAGTTTTAAGCCCTAGCTCGTGTCACGTACCCGTCTCCTAATTTTTGACCTGACCAAAATTTAGGTCAAAGGCTAGGCCATCATAGCCAAGGGTCGTACGGCCGAGCTTAAGGATCGTAACGGCGTGATTAAGGAGTCGTACCGTCTTGATCAAGGATCGTAATGTGTTTAGTGATCGCAAGGTCGTTCAGTCGTGTTTGAGTCGTATTTTCGTGCTTGAGGCTCACATCGTCGTGCTTAAGGATCGCACTGTCGTTTTGGAGGATCGTGTCTTCGTTCTTAATGGTCGTGCCGTTGTATTTAAGGATGGCTCAGTTATGTTTAGGGTTCGTATTTTCATGCTCAAGTATCCTACCGCCAGGCTCATAGATGGAGCCGTTGTGCTCAGTGGTCGTATTGTCTTAGTAGAGGATCGTACCAACGTCCTCAGGGGTCGTATTATTATGGTCAAGAATCGTCCCATCGTACTCAAGTATCGTGCCGACGTGCTCAAGGGACTAATAATTCTGCTGCCACACGAAGCCCGTGGCTAGACAGAGCCAGGCCGCCCCATCCCCCCTGCCAGGCTCGCCATCCCAGCACCACAAGTCCCCTGTGGGTGCTTCTCACGCCAGCCCCCGCCTCATGGAGGCCCGCATCGTGAGTCTTCGGGCGCAGCCGGTGTGGTTCTTGGCGGCCGTTAAGGCCCGCTGGTGCATGTGAACTGCCAGGGATAGTGTACCCAGATGTGTGGAGGAGTGAAGTTGATCGGTGGGGCGGGAGGATGATGTACCCAGAAGTGTGGAGAGATGGATATGGTTGGTCGGTGTGTCGGTAGGATGGTGGCCCCAGATGTGTTCAGGGTTGTAGCTGTTCTGTGTGGAGGAGGTGAACTGGTCGATCGGTTGTTAGGATGCTGAATCTTTATGTAAAGGGAAGTATAAGTGGTCATTGAGTCGATAGGATGGTACCTCGATATATTAAGGGGTGGAGGTGCACTCAAGTGTGTGGAACTATTGGTGCCACAATGATCTTATGGTGATACAGTGTACAATAAAATGGCTGGGTTTATGGCATGGAGATTCATCCATTTACAGTATGATAGTTCAGACCAATCTCTCTTTACCCTCCGTAGAAACAAAATTTTCATCGTGCTTCAAGCTCCTTTTCTCCCACGCTTGACATTCTTAGCACCTTCCACGGAGCATCTCTATTAACCCTATCATACATTTTTTTTCCAGATTTATTGAAGCCACTTACAAAACCCTCCGTTTCTCAAAGTATCTCTCACACAGATTCTTCAGAGCAAGCATCTGATCCAAACAGCCTATACCACAACTGAAACCACGTTGTTCCTCCCCAATCGGATACTATGTGAATGCCATCAGCCTCTCAATCTTCATTATTCCGTACAATTTACCAGGTACAATCAGCAAACCTGTACCTTTCATTCGAACACTCACCTTTCTTTCCTCGATTGTCTTTATGCAGTGGCACTATTACACAGGCATTCCGCCATTTCTAAGGCACCTCAATATAAGCTATACATTAAAGATCCTAATTGACCAGTCAACAATACAGCTGCCTCCTTTCTCGAATGTCTCAGTTGTTTAATTTGTTTATGGATGGGGTGGTTAGGGAGGTAAATGCAAGAGTTTTGGAGAGAGGGGCGAGTATGCATTCTGTTGTAGATGAGAGGGCCTGGGAAGTGAGTCGGTTGTTGTTCACCGATCTGCAGCTCTAGTGGCTGATTCGTGTGAGAAACTGCAGAGATTGGTGACCGAGTTTGGTAAAGTGTGTGAAAGAAGAAAGTTGAGAGTCAGTGTGAATAAGAGCAAGGTTATTGGACTCATTAGGGTTGAGGGACAAGTTAGTTGGGGTGTAGGTTTGAATGGAGAAGAATTGGAGGAAGTGAAGTGTTTTAGATATCTGGGAGTGAACTTAGCAGCGGATGGAACCATGGAAGCGGAAATGAGTCTCAGGGTGGGGGAGAGAGCGAAGGTTCTGGGAGCGTGAAGACTGTTAGGAAGGAGAGAACGTTATCTCGGAGTGCAAAAATGGATATGTTTAAAGGAATAGTAGTTCCAACAATGTTATATGGTTGCGAGGCATGGCCTATAGATAGAGTTGTACGAAGGAGGATGGATGTGGTGGAAATGAAATGTTTGAGGACAACATGTAGTGTGAGGTGGTTTGATTGCATAATTAATATAAGGGTAAGAGAAATTTGTGGAAATAAAAAGTGTTGTTGAGAGAGCAGAAGAAGGTGTGTTGAAATGGTTTGGACATATGGAGAGAATGAGTAAATAAATATTGACAGAGAGGATATATGCGTCAGAGGTGGAGGGTACAAGGAGAAACGGGAGATAGAACTGTAGGTGGAAGGATGGAGTGAAAAAGATTTTGAGCGATCGGGGCCTGGACACACAAGAGGGTGAGAGGCGTGCAAGGAATAGAGTGCATTGGAACGATGTAGTATACCGGGGTCGACGTGCTGTCAGTGAACTGAACCAGGGCATGTAAAGCGTTTTGAGGTAAATCAGGGAAAGGTCTGTGGACAGGGAGCTTTGGTTTCGGTGCATTACACATGACAGCTAGAGACTGAGTGTGAACGAATGTGACCTTTTTGTCTGTATTTTTGGCGCTACCTCGCTGAAACAGGGATAGCGACGCTTTCTTCCTGTGGGGCGGGGTAGCGACAGTAATGGATGAAGAAAGCAAGTATGAATATGTACATGTGTATATACGTAATGTCTGCGTATATGGATGTATATGTATGTATATGTTGATATGTATGTGTGTTTCTGGGCGTTTATGTATATATATGCGTATATGAGTGGATGGGCCATTCTTGGTCTGTTTCCTGGCGCTATCCCGATGATGCGGAAAACAGCGATTATGTATAATAAAAAGAATGATACACACACACACACACACACACACACACACACACACACACACACACACACACACACACATATATATATATATATATATATATATATATATATATATATATATATATATATATATATATATATATATATATATATATATATATATATATGGTATTGCAGTGGAATTTATAAAAAAAAGGGGGTGACTGTATTGTTGACTGGTTGGTAAGGTTATTTAATGTATGTATGACTCATGGTGAGGTACCTGAGGATTGGCGGAATGCGTGCATAGTGCCATTGTACAAAGGCAAAGGGGATAAGAGTGAGTGCTCAAATTACAGAGGTATAAGTTTGTTGAGTATTCCTGGTAAATTATATGGGAGGGTATTGATTGAGAGGGTGAAGGCATGTACAGAGCATCAGATTGGGGAAGAGCAGTGTGGTTTCAGAAGTGGTAGAGGATGTGTGGATCAGGTGCTTGCTTTGAAGAATGTATGTTAGAAATACTTAGAAAAGCAAATGGATTTGTATGTAGCATTTATGGATCTGGAGAAGGCATATGATAGAGTTGATAGAGATGCTCTGTGGAAGGTATTAAGAATATATGGTGTGGGAGGCAAGTTGTTAGAAGCAGTGAAAAGTTTTTATCGAGGATGTAAGGCATGTGTACGTGTAGGAAGAGAGGAAAGTGATTGGTTCTCAGTGAATGTAGGTTTGCGGCAGGGGTGTGTCATGTCTCCATGGTTGTTTAATTTGTTTATGGATGGGGTTGTTAGGGAGGTGAATGCAAGAGTTTTGGAAAGAGGGGCAAGTATGAAGTCTGTTTTGGATGAGAGAGCTTGGGAAGTGAGTCAGTTGTTGTTCGCTGATGATACAGCGCTGGTGGCTGATTCATGTGAGAAACTGCAGAAGCTGGTGACTAAGTTTGGTAAAGTGTGTGAAAGAAGAAAGTTAAGAGTAAATGTGAATAAGAGCAAGGTTATTAGGTACAGTAGGGTTGAGGGTCAAGTCAGTTGGGAGGTAAGTTTGAATGGAGAAAAACTGGAGGAAGTAAAGTGTTTTAGATATCTGGGAGTGGATCTGGCAGCGGATGGAACCATGGAAGCGGAAGTGAATCATAGAGTGGGGGAGGGGGCGAAAATCCTGGGAGCCTTGAAGAATGTGTGGAAGTCGAGAACATTATCTCGGAAAGCAAAAATGGGTATGTTTGAAGGAATAGTGGTTCCAACAATGTTGTATGGTTGCGAGGCGTGGGCTATGGATAGAGTTGTGCGCAGGAGGGTGGATGTGCTGGAAATGAGATGTTTGAGGACAATGTGTGGTGTGAGGTGGTTTGATCGAGTAAGTAATGGAAGGGTAAGAGAGATGTGTGGAAATGAAAAGATCGTGGTTGAGAGAGCAGAAGAGGGTGTTTTGAAATGGTTTGGGCACATGGAGAGAATGAGTGAGGAAAGATTGACCAAGAGGATATATGTGTCGGAGGTGGAGGGAACGAGGAGAAGTGGGAGACCAAATTGGAGGTGGAAAGATGGAGTGAAAAAGATTTTGTGTGATCGGGGCCTGAACATGCAGGAGGGTGAAAGGCGGGCAAGGAATAGAGTGAATTGGATCGATGTGGTATACCGGGGTTGACGTGCTGTCAGTGGATAGAATCAGGGCATGTGAAGCGTCTGGGGTAAACCATGGAAAGTTGTGTGGGGCCTGGATGTGGAAAGGGAGCTGTGGTTTTGGGCATTATTGCGTGACAGCTGGAGACTGAGTGTGAACGAATGGGGCCTATGTTGTCTTTTCCTAGCGCTACCTCGCACACATGAGGGGGGAGGGGGATGGTATTCCATGTGTGTCGAGGTGGCGATGGGAATGAATAGGGGCAGGCAGTGTGAATTGTGTGCATGGGTATATATGTATGTGTCTGTGTGTGTATATATATGTGTACATTGAGATGTATAGGTATGTATATTTGCGTGTGTGTGTGTACAGTGTGTATGGGGGTGGGTTGTGCCATTTCTTTCGTCTGTTTCCTTGCGCTACCTCGCAAACGCGGGAGACAGCGACAAAGCAAAATAAAAAATAGAATAAAGTATATATATATATATATATATATATATATATATATATATATATATATATATATATATATATATATATACATATATATATATATATATACAAACTGCGTTCATATGCACTATATACGTATATATATATTTCACCCTCATGCTATCATCACGGACAAGTGTGATCATCATATTTACATATATTTATATATATAAATAACCACAAAAATGGCGAATTTCTTTTGCTCTCCTGCCAGTCGTGTGGAATTGACACAAAAAATTCAGGAACAGGACCGCAATGATGGAATGAATTGGTAAGATACATAATCATTGAGGGACTGCACAGCAGTGATTGAAATGTATGACAAGGAGCATGATTAGTAGGCTATTTATAGGGAATGGGGAACAATGACGATAAGTTGATATAATGGGCAAAGTTAGGAAACTTTTCAAGTTTTATGGATGAAGTGCTTACACTTGTAATGCTCTGTGGGAATGATTTCTGAAGTCACTGATGTTACGAATTCAAGTACTTAGTGATGCAGGGCATGAATGTAATTGTCTTGGCATGGCTTACATCTGGTCTGTTGAGTAACAGCGGAAGTGAACTTACTTCAGGTATCTATAGCCTAACCTGAGTCTGTACGAAGCATCACGGTTAGTGGAACCAAATATGTAACGTTCTTGCACGATATGATCGTAGTAGTGTGATTACCTGGTGCCAGTTTTTTTTTTTTTTCGTCTTAAGTTTAAAAGATTTTACGCAAGTTCTACCTGGAATAATGTTTTTTTTTTTTTTTTCTCTGCTGCCAGTGTAATCCATCGCGGTATAACGTTTTCATTATACGTATAGTTCTGACCACAGTATGTGGGGGATTCCAGAGTAAATGTGCTCTTAACTTCGACTTGGATTGCAGTTATTCCTGATTCTTGCTCCCGACACAAACATACCACAGTTATGCTGAGGGGAGTTTAGTGCAGGTTAAGAATAAAGTACATAGGTTGATCCTTATTCCCCACTGTAGAGACGGGTCATCTGAGTGTGTCACTGCATCACTGCTGGCAGACCCAGATACTAGACCGTGATTTGTTGAATATTGTGTGACTGGACTCCACAAGTTGTTTAAGACAAGTGTTTGTAGCCAATTTATCGTGTCACCTGCCCTAGCATAGTCGTAGACACTCAGGATCGCGTTTTCCATCGCTGGTAGTCACACGTTACCATAGTCTGTAATCTCTGGATCATATACTCCTGTGATGCTCTGCTCTAGATTTCCAGCATCTAAAGAACGAAGTGCCGGAGAACCCATAGCTTTGATTTGGATTTTACCTGAGTTATGTCACTGATGAAACGATATAACCTGTAACTTAACCTATTTCAAAAAACAAAGTAACTTTGTCCTTGGAATTCCAATACTTGTTTCTCAGCATCTGAAGAACTCTAGTGCTCACTTCATTCCACTAATAAAAAGGTATAACCTGGAATTTAACTTTGCTCATAACTTGAAGAAATCACCTCTTTTGGCCATGTAAACATACTGCTTATAACTTGAAGAAAACACCTCTTTTGGCCATGAAAATATAAAGATGTTTTTGATATTTTCCAGACGATAGGTCGCCCCATTCTTGTTGCACACCTGATAACTATGTAGCGCTGCGGATGACACAGGTGTTCTGTCCAACACCCTTCTTGCTCACTGCAGGCAACAGAAGTGTTCCAGCGAACACACTTTTTTAAACTGCAGACGACACAGTGTTCTATAGAACACCCTGTTAATACGCTGCAAGCGACATCTGTGTATCATGGTACACCCTTCCAGTTATCTTCATTACCTACACATGTAGGAAGTTCAGCATAATGATGGCGAAGGTGTTGACCTGGTATTCACCAAGGTGATTTGCACTGTGTACATTATGCATAGCAATGCATTTTAGTACTATCGTTTCACACACACATATATTAACGAGACACTGTTAAACAACTCATATTTTGTTTTTGTTTTTTCCCAAAAAAACTTCCACGTAAACTGAAATGAGCGAGTTGAGAGAATGTTTGCGGATATCTTATGTACACTTATCATGCTGTCGCATGTCACGGAAAATGTAAACTCTTGAGATGTGTTGAAGTAGCTATCTGTGTTCTAATCAATAGCCTTGTGTTAATTCCAGATAGTATAACCAACTATTCTAATTCAACTCCCGGTGAGTATGCTGCACTCTTGGCGACGAAAAGCATTTCACGGAATACGCGCCAAGTTCATAGCCTAGCTTTGGATATGTATAGAGAGCATGCTGATGATACTGTGTAACGTCTTGTAAAATAAATGGTACATGACGCTTTACATTGTAGAGCAAAGCCCATGGAACAACGATAAGATAAGCCTTCGGTGTGATATACAGAGCAGTGTATTTAGTAGAGCTTTTGTCACCATTTAATGGGGAATTTGGGTTACTTTGTTGAAGATGTGGGGAACTCGAGGACAGTCGAGGACAAGGTGTGGGTGCTGGACGGGTGGTCACGCACAGCGGGGAAGGCGTAGGCCGCATTGGCTTTTTGGACTATGTGCCAGGTCAAGGAATGTGTCCTCAAATGGGTCCGGGATGTTGGGATGTCGCTTTGACTTGCCCCTTAAGAGGGATGTATATGTCTCCGTGTCGTAGGAGTGTGTCTTCAGGTGGATATCGGATTATGAATTCTCCAAGCACTCAGGTTGTAGGTACATGTCATGTAATGTGACCGGGTGGTTGGAATGTTTACCGAGATATTATAGGGACGTGTCATCTGATGGATCCAGGATGTTGCAGTGTCTATGACTGTGTGTAGGAATGGGTCCTCCGCCGAGTCGTCCTTGTTGGAAGGTGTCGTCCTCGGCTGAGTCCTCCTTGTTGGAAGATGTCGTCCTTGGCTGGGTCCTCCTCGTTGGAAGATGTCGTCCTTGGCTGGGTCCTCCTCGTTGGAAGATGTCGTCCTTGGCTGAGCCCTCCTTTTTGGAAGGTGTCGTCCTTGGCTGAGTCCTCCTTGTTGGAAGGCGTCGTCTGTTTTGTTTGGGTTGTAAGAAGACGACGTCTGCCGGGCTGAAGGATTGTGTACGTGGGTGTGTCTGGGTCGTTGGGATGTGTTTTCATCTGGGTCCAGGATTTAAGTATGTCTCCAGCTGGGTCTGGAATTTAGAATGGTGTGTTTTGCTGTGATGATATGTACCCGTCCTGAATATTGGCCTCGCCTGGTTCTAGACTGTATCAGTGTGTCATCAGCTAAAGATAGATTGAAAAAATGTGATTCTACTCCTTTTTCTTGATATTTATTATCTTCGGTTGGGTTCGGAAACTGCTGACTACTACCGTCGGGGGAAAGTCTTGAACTCAGCACCCAGAGAATATCTCTTGTGTGTGTGTGTGTGTGTGTGTGTGTGTGTGTGTGTGTGTGTGTGTGTGTGTGAGGAAGCGCTTCGTCAGTTGCATGTAGCCTTCGACAGGTATTATGTTGGGTTACGACAGTTATATGTTGGCTTAGGACAGGTATGTGTTGGGTTGCAACAGGTTTAGCGGTACGAGACGTCAGTTTACATGAGGGAGTGTGTGGTGTCATGCACGGCGGTGCCTCATCCTTGGTGTCTGGAGAGCCCCACGTCAGCCGCTCAGGACTGGATGAGAGTAGCTAGATGTGGGTGAGGAGAAGCGGAGGTATCGTTACTCAGCAGGTCGCTGCCTCACGTTATTAGCCGGTGGTGGCTACTCTCGGCTACACCACTGTGATCTCTCTTTCTTTCCTTCCACCGCTTACCTTTGGCAATCTGTGTTATATTGCCATGTCTTTCCCAACAGCTTGCGTCTGCGTCTCAAAATGTTTGCTTTACCCTATCAAAAAGTTTTTTTTCTTCCAATTCATATTCATCTCTCTCTCTCTCTCTCTCTCTCTCTCTCTCTCTCTCTCTCTCTCTCTCTCTCTCTCTCTCTCTCTCTCTCTCTCTCTCTCTCTCTCTCTCAGGTTTAGTCTGCGTGGAGAGTAAAGTCCATAACACGAAGAAAACTCAGAATGGCGACACCAGTGCCCCATGGAAATGTACATCCTCCTCATCCTCGACCTAGAGTTAATCTTTTAGATTTTTTTTTTAGGTTTTTAATCTGCCCATTACAGAAATTCATTTTCTTTCTTTATTTATTTATTTCTTCTGTCTTTCATGACGACATACTACCATAAGAGCACGTTGCTCAGAATCTCCTCTCCTCCCTGGTGTGAGACTAAGTTAACTGTTTTCTGCCATGTCTTGTGCGCGTACGTAGAGAACAGAGCAGCTGAATGTGTGTAGCTTAATTCCAACAGGGGCGCAGCGTGTAACGACTCTTGTCTGCGGTCGTCATCGCTTTGGTCTAGTGTTGTGTAGGATCATTGATAAAATATATTTTTCATGTAGTTTTCATATTTTTTATGTTACATCGGCTCAGCAGTGATGAATACATTACATGCTGGCCAGAACTTTTGATGAAAAGATACTGTCATTGCTGTAGCCGGAACCAGCAGTGATAGTGGCCACAGGAGCTGCAGGAGCGTATCATGTGCCAGTCACAGAGGTCCGTCACGTACACGGTGTTGATGGCTCGCTGTAGGAATATTATTCCCACAAACATGAAGGACACCACGTCGAACACGGTCATCCCACTCTCCCTCCTCTTCATCCTTACCATACACTTATCCAGTTCACAATACTCGACCACAACAGTTCGAATCCTCGCTGAATCATTCTACCCTCCAGCCTCATGGACACTAGTTCGATCTTTTAAGTCTGGCTGTAAGAGACATGTATTCCACCGCCACCCTAGTTAGAATGTCCATATCGTGTGTTACCGTGTCAATCACTGTTTCCACGTTATATACCCATGACCATACCACCCCATAGTTCTCAGACGTTAGCTAAGCTGTATCAACATGTTACCATCACCCACACGACAAATATTTTTTCCCGTATTATAGAGCTGGCTCATATTTTAGGGAATTAGAATGACCCACTAGTGCAGACTTTTTTACGACCTAGAAAATTAGAATATGACTTTTGTTAATAAAATGGAATAAAGTGCTAATAAAAGGCAATTTCTTCAGTTGCCTTTTTTGTTTGCATAATTCCTGATTGGTATAAAAAAAACAAACCACATAGGAGTCTAGCTATGCAGATAAAGATAACTTTATATAATATCTCAATCTGTGGCTGTGGTACATGTTTGGTCCGTGATCCATCACCCAGTCACTAGCTCTCGTGTACTTGAACTTTAAGTAGCACTGCAGTGCGGGTGACCTTGTGGTCTTGACCTTTGACTGCTTGAGACCCAGGTTGAATTTCGAATGTAATCCATACGTTGATCATTCTAAAGGTGTCATGAAGTATACGTGTTGTGGTGAGTAGTGGAGGACGTTCGTGTGTGGTGGGACGATGGTCATATGTGGGAGCATGACAGTGTTTTTGATCCTGTAGCCTAGTCACTAGTCGAGTGATCGCGTAGCCTGGTGACAAGTTAGTTGCCACGTAACTGGTGACGGGGCCGGTGACCCTGAAGCCTGGTGACAAGGCTAGTGATCCTAGAAGTTGATGATTCCTGATCCTACATCTTAGTGACGGGGCTTGTGGTCCCAAAACCTGGCGACAGGGCTGGTGATCCTACAACCTGATGACGGGGCCGGTGACCTCAGGATTTGGTGGTAGGGCTGGTGATCCTACAGCCTGGTGATCCCATAACCCAGTATTCCCACAGCCTGGTGATCCCACAGCCTGGTGATCCCATAACCTAGTATTCCCACAGCCTGGTGATCCTACAGCCTGGTGATCCCATAACCTAGTATTCCCACAGCCTGGTGATCCTACAGCCTGGTGATCCCATAACCTAGTATTCCCACAGCCTGGTGATCCCACAGCCTGGTGATCCCATAACCTAGTATTCCCACAGCCTGGTGATCCCACAGCCTGGTGATCCCATAACCTAGTATTCCCACAGCCTGGTGATCCCACAGCCTGGTGACAGGACTATCAACAGTCGGCCTTGTGGTGGGGGCGGGCGGTGCATCAGTAACACGGCCTCATTTGTCCCTCCACCATTGTCTCGAGCCACAACAATGGCTATAGCTTGTGCTGGGTGTCCTCCGCTACTCGACAAAGGAACACACCCTTGCCCTCCGTCCCTGGCTGGATGGCGTCCTGCAGGGGATGGAGGGAGGGCGATGGTACTAGTCATGGGACGGGACAAGTGAGAACAGAGTTGGAAGGTGTTTATTATACGTGTCTCCCTGTGAATTTTCGTTTGGCTTGTTTTCGTAATACGTTCGAGATACGTAATTAACCTCCGTGCTTTTTTTAGAAACGTAAGCACGTTTTTTAAGCAAAGTGTAATGCGCCTGTGAATGCATTTATAGTATGCACAAAAAAAAGTTGTTCTCCCACCGTATGTTTTCACAGCGACGCACGGCTAAGGCTTGCTGTGGGTCCTAGCATAAGACCCTCTTAGGATGAAATCATCGTACGTCTGGTCGCCGTGATTGGTGTTTGTAACAGGTGTGCGCACCAGCAACCCACCTCAGTGTGCCACAATTTATCTTGAGGAAAGGATAATGTTTCCTCGCTCTTCTAGGCTGCCACCTATTCTTTAAGGTGGTTGGCTCCTACCTTTTTAAGGAGGAATAGGCCCGAACTCTCTCCTGGAAACAAGAAAATGGTGGTGCACGTGAGATTTCGAGGTACACTGGGTGCTCATAACGCACGATCAGGCGGCTGCGGCACGCAACACCTCATCAGTTCCTCTCCTCATTTAGGGGATCAAGATCCTACGGGCCTAAAACATTGACTGTAGAATACTTCAGGAACCTTGGTGGTTACGTGCCCATACGTCAGCACATGGTAATCAAGGGAAAGATGTCAACCCTACATGAATGCGCATGGGACCAGAATAAGAGAGGTTTTGCTTAAGTGTTTTTGTGTGTGTCTTGTGTGAGGTTTGGTACAGCATGAGGCAGGCGTTGAAATGACCTTACCCAAGATTCTTAAGGGTGACTGATTTAGGCATATCATGTTACGTTGACTTCTAACCGAAAGTTAGAAATATTCGGGGAGCAGTCAGATAATTTTGCACGTGTTTAAAAACAAAATATATTAGGTCTTTCTTTGTCTCGATAGGAAGTTATTATTACAAATGTTTCATTTGTTTCATGTAGGAGAACAATGCTTCGCTGTTATTACCTGATTTTGAACGATTTTGACGACAGCTGTTAACCACCTCAAAGACGTTGAACAAAGATGGTCGGAATTATGAAGGAAGGTGTGCCCGCAATGGCATCTGAGCAGAGGGAGTGGGTTCCAACCCTGTGGTCCTGGCTTTGACTGTCTCATTTTATGGTACTTGTTCTTGTCCGCTGCAGCCATGAAGGGTGCAGATAATGATGGTACATAGTTGATAGATGTGTTTGTGGAGGTCAGTGTGGCTTGGCATCCATGTAATCTACGTATGTTTGAATTTTTAAGTCATAATGAAGCTGCAGGATTTATAATGTGGACCGCAGTTAATGTCTAGCTCATAACCAGAAGGTACTGTTGGGATATATTACAGCGTTTATCCTGTTGTATGATGTACTGTGATGTATTACAGCGTTCATCCTGTTGTAGGATGTACTGGGATGTATTACAGCGTTTATCCTGTTGTTTGATGTACTGGGATGTATTACAGCGTTTATCCTGTTGTTTGATGTACTGGGATGTATTACAGCGTTTATCCTGTTGTATGTTGTACTGGGATGTATTACAGCGTTTATCCTGTTGTATGTTGTACTGGGATGTATTACAGCGTTTATCCTGTTGTTTGATGTACTGGGATGTATTACAGCGTTTATCCTGTTGTTTGATGTACTGGGATGTATTACAGCGTTTATCCTGTTGTTTGATGTACTGGGATGTATTACAGCGTTTATCCTGTTGTATGATGTACTGGGATGTATTACAGCGTTTATCCTGTTGTATGATGTACTGGGATGTATTACAGCGTTTATCCTGTTGTTTGATGTACTGGGATGTATTACAGCGTTTATCCTGTTGTATGATGCACAACACAGCGGTCTCGGTGCGCTGGGTCATTCTCTTCATGGCCTCCTCATTCAGACGCTTACGACAGCACTAACGTTACCGAAGTTCAGTTGTTCATTAACGACAGATATATAGGGAGCTGAGAATAGTGCATTGTACACAGGTATGACAAGTGTTGATCATTAACTCGTCCTTCAACCTCTGTAACACGACGGGACGACCTTTGAACACCGCAGTTTGACCCTTGAGTATGATGGCCTAACCTTATTAGACACGTCATACCCACTAGGGTCAGGCGAAAGGGCAGGCTTTCATACTTAAGGGTTGTAGGGTTAGAAAATTAATCTTCAAATTCTTGGTCTTACGTAAAATATCCTCCTTAAATATCTGAGCAGGGTATCCCTCGAACCTTCCACGGGCTGGAGGTGGACGTGTGACACTGGTCCTCACCTCGTGTGATAACTGCGATGGAGTGACCACATCACACTATCGCAGCATGTGAGGCCATCACTCATGCTCACGCACAGCCACACCGACCGATCTACCACACTTCAGGCTCGTTGCTCTCACAATGGCCTGGCCCCTGACCTAATCATTGAAGGGTCAGGGTTTAATGGTCACGCCATTATGCATCGCCTGAAGGGGTGTTATTGTCATGCTGGAAAGGATGTCGCATGGCGTGGTGGTGTCGCGGCCGAGGGTTGCAGTGAGTGGACGCTCTGGAGGTGGCTACAGCGAAGAGTGTGATGATAAGTGGTATTACATATCACACAGGGTGGGTCGGGTGATGGGGGCGGGGGGAGCAGATAATGGTAATTTCCACGACGTTATTACAGCTTTTCAGGGAAGCCCTTGTGTCCTGCACGGCTGCCCGCCCACTCCTACACCCATTTCCCACCCACTTTCCCTCAGGCCTGCCCCTCACACTACCCCTAAACACCACGCATTTATGGCCCGCTGCCTCAGACTGCAAATGTCGTTAGCGGTACATTGTCTGGTCTCGCAAGGAACATCAGTTCTTGGTGTGTGTACCGTGTGTTCCCGAAGGTGTGATGTGGGGTTTGTGTGTTTATGTGAGTTGTTCTTCCAATGGTATGGTGAGTAGCGACAGTTGACTTGTTCACCAGGCTGACGGTGAGAGATATTTATACACCAGCGGTTTGTCTGCCAACCTCACAGGTATTTGGCTTTGGTGTATTGCTGCCAAGGTGTGCATCAGTGCATTGTCTTGGGAGGGAGTGTCGGTGTTTACCCCTTAAACTCAACGGTACGTTCCCTTGGGTTATGATGGTCTGGCCTCTAACTTTAACCCTTCAGGGTCAGGTTAGAGGCCAGCCCAAGGGTCGTTCTGTCGTGCTCAACGTCGTCACTTCTTCCTCTAGGGTCGTGTCGTGTCGTGAGGTACAGCGTTATTAAGGCGACTTCAGTAATTAGTGTACCTGTCTCCAGTGAAGCTCTTACGCCCAGGATGACAGTCGACACTGACCTAACGCCCTTTGCCCGTGTATTTATAAGTCTTGACTCTGATTAGAAGGCCATTTTAATATACCTTTAGATTACAGTATCAGTACCTGGTTACAGAGCTTACTGGGACTTTAAGAAAGTTTATTCACAGATCTGTAGGGATACTGAAGTCTGTTGGTGTGTAGACTGTCCATCAAGATTGTGTGGAAAGTCATACGTTGGTGGTTGTAGTTTTTGACGGCTCGAGTCCTGCTTACACCGATGAGGAGCGTCAGTGGGCCCAGGATATCAGAAAGACTACATATAGGCAAGAGAGGCATATGTGAAAGTGAGGCAGGGTAACGGACAAGCAGTCAGATGGGGGACGACTGTAGATGTGAATGGAGTGCCAAAGGTTGACAGCTGAGAAGGAAACAGAGTAAGGATTAGAAACTTAGGAAGGTACGGTAAGATAAAAGGGTAGACAGATATCACGAAGAGGGAAGATCAGGAGTGACGGTACGGAGAGAGAGAGAGAGAGAGAGAGAGAGAGAGAGAGAGAGAGAGAGAGAGAGAGAGAGAGAGAGAGAGAGAGAGAGAGAGACTGACAAGTAAAGGCAGAGCGAGAGATAGGAGAAAAAGACAGACAAACACATACGCATCTAAGGGGGAAGAGACAAATATGTAATAGAGGAGGAAAGTAAAAAGAGCCAGGAAGAAAAAGAACAGGAAGATGAACGAATGGCTAGAGGTGAGTAAGGGTAAGTAGAGGTGGATGGTGTGAGACAAGGTCGGGGTAAAATGCCCTCCCTCCCAGCCAGACAGTCTCATTTCTTTGGAAGGCCATCTGAGGCTCACTCGGAGGACAGGCGAAATCACTGACTTTCACAGAACAGTTGTTACTTATTTAGTTGGATTACCTTTTACACCATATGCAATGCATTGGCAAGGTAGTACAGGCATTTGTGAGAATACTTATATATACAAGTATGGATAGATATCGGCAAATTACGGAGGTAGGCTGAGGGGTTCCTGTGTGTTCAGTACATGGATAAGAATGAGTCAGGTACCTAGAGGTGGGTCATTTCTTCAACACTGTGGAACTGCATCATCGAAGACGTAAGAGCGACCTCCTGACTCGCAGAACAAGCTGTGTTGTTCCTTAAGCTGCAGCTGACGTTTGATAATTAGCTGTTTTAAATTGGCTCTCGAGGAGATGAGGAAAAAAAAAAAGCGCGAGTTTATCCTCCGTTCAGCTAATCCTCTGTGACGTTGCTTGTCACTCCATAATAATTTCTTGCAGTTTATTTACATAATTAGGAGCCGAGAGACGGTCGGTGCCCGGGCTGACGGTGAGTATTAAAGATGAATGACTAGGCTGATTTTAAATATATATTGGATGATTATTTAGAGTACCTGAAGTAATTACAGTGTAAGGATGTTAAAGAAAACTATTACTTACAACCTTTAGGAAAAGATTGTAATACTAGGAGTAGATGAGGCAGTTAGGGTGTAAAAGTTGTTGCATGAGGAGGCACGGATCCAGGGATCTGATGGTCGCACTGTTCAAAAAACAGAGTTAGAAGAGGAACATGAATTACGTTGGAAGATGAAGGTAATCCCGGTAGATCAGTAATGGCCTGTTAAGGAATGATGCAAATGGGAACACAAAATATGCAGTGTAGTGATGGTGATGAATATGCAGATACTGCATTGTAAACCAGGCGATGGTGGCGGTGGTGGTGGTGATGCCTGCTTATCTAGCCCCTCTCGCCGCCGCCACCTGTCTCAGGCGCCACTCTCCCCTTCTGCTCTGTTTACAACACCTGACACAGCTGGGGACACGGCACATGCACTACAACACCTGACATGGCCCGGGACACGGCACATGCACCACAGTTATTAGCTCCGGGTTTATATCTGATGAAGTTACACAATGAGAACTTAATGATTCATCAGATACGAAGTTAGAGATGTATTCTCCGGGTTCATCTGTGGCGGGAGTGTTGCTCCCTCGTGATGTGTCTGACGTCGCCTGCCGTAGGACGTAAGGCAGAGGAGGTCCCGGGGGATCCCCTGTGGCACACGACACACCAGGTGGTGGACTGGGCTGTGTTGGGTGGTGGGACAGCTCCACTCCCGGACGCCTTGGTTGTCCCAGCCCAGCTATGTCCATCAAGACCTCATCTTTTTCAAAAGAAAAAAAGAAGAAAAAAAGAAATATATGTCTTGGGAGTAGTCAGGGGTTAGTGAGAGGACAAGAGCAAGGGAAGGAGTAGCACTACTCCTGAAACAGGAGTGGTGGGAGTATGTGATAGAATGTAAGAAAGTAAACTGCGAGAATCTCACCACCACTACACTCAGTGCAAGTGGTCCCAGTGTGACACCTTGGCCTCTCATGCTGAGGCTTATGTTACTGTGTTCCTCAGCTCTTGTTGATGCCACAGTGACACCTGGTATTGCCTCAGGTGCCATCGTTAGTGGTGGGAAAGGGACTAATGGGGGGAAGGGGAAAATACGGTGGTCAGTTTTGTGTTTGGATCGGGTTCGCGTCGCCATGGCTTGGTCGTCAGTCACCGCCTCCCATCATTATAAGGTCGGCACGTCTCCTTCGTCATGAGGAATCACCGATACAACTTGGAAATAAATCATTTTCTTCTCAAATGCAAGATTCTGTTCGACATCTGTTTTTGGAGTGAGATGTATTATTTAGCCGGCCAGACTTGTTAAGACAGGGATGATAAGAATCTGTGCACTGACCTCACAACCACACTTCTCAGGCTGCCGGTTGTACGTATGACCTCTGCTTCGTCCACAGCTCCTGGTCGCTGACGACTTCATATCTGGGAAGTGTTGGTTGACGATTCCTAATGTGGACTGCAGCTGACACATGTTTGAGTGGAGTGCAGTTGTAAAGGTTGACACGAGTTCAGTTCATTACCCATCACTTACTGGGCCTGGCGACGGGCCAGGAGGAGCACCGTAAGGTTGTACCCGCCACTATTCTTGAGGAAGTTGTGCGTGTGTGTGTGTGTGATAACCATTCGTATATTAATGGGAGAGAGTTTTACACCCGTGTTACCCAGTCTCTTAACCGGTCTCTAGGGGAGGATGAACAGCTGGGTGGACTGCGGATCGACTGCCGCGGCCAGGGTTCGATCCCTGGCGGCCCGTGCATGCGTTACGGTAACTGACGCTAACCCCTGCACCGTGGAAGTCCGTTCGTCCATGTGTGTGTGTGTGTGTGTATGTGTGTGTGTGAGAGAGAGAGAGAGAGAGAGAGAGAGAGATAATGAGCATTGTAAAAGTTGGTGGAGATGTAGGTAATGTGAAAGGTGGTGCAAGAAGGATGTGTGATACATGGAAGGATACCAGGAAGTCCTTAGAGGTCTGGTCAAAGGTTAGGCCATCATACCCATGGGTCGTAACATCGTGCTCAAGGGTCGCATCCTCTTGTTCACGGGCCACACCCTCGTGTTCGAGGGGTTTACAGTGAGTCCTTAGTGGCAGTTTCCTCTTCCGTTTGTATGACGAAGTTACACGAGAGCTGGTATTTCTAGTTGTAACTATGGTAGGTCATTGTAACTAGTGGCCGTATTGAAATAACTCTTCATTAGGATTGTTAGCCATTTCGACTGGTGAGGTACGAAGTATCTTTATCAGTTGGTATTATCTTTCAAGCAGGCTTTTGTTGCCCTGAGGAGTAAATAGTGAGCATATTAACCTTAAGTGCTAATTCATCATATTATTAATCTTGAGGATTAATGATGGTTTTTGTTGCGTGAGCATAAGGGTAAAGAGTGAATGTACGAAGATTGCATTTCATCTTCACAATAACAGAGAAGTTATAGATCATATCTTTGTAAGTTACTTTGACTTCATTGTCTTTTCTAATGTCTTCGTTAGTGAATATGTGTAACTCGCTTCAAGAGGCTGCACATTAATCATTGGTAAGATCGTTAATCAAAGATGTTCAAGAGAGAAACAAAAAAAAAAAAAATGAAAGAATGAACGAATAATCAATCATTGGGTAAATCCTGCAGATGTTAACTAATCCACTTGGTGCATTACGGGTCAGTTGATTTGTTCGACTACCCAGCGAGGACTGGTGATTAAGAGGTGATCAGAGTGAAGACCACAGGACAATCAATTAGGCGAGACCAAATGGTTTATCCGGCGCGACGTGTTGTGATTAATGGTGGTGGTAGTGGCTAGGCTGGGCCGAGCTGGCCTGGGGTTAGTCCAATTCATGGTAGGTCTTCTGTCGCGTTGCCCTTCCTCCTGCATCTTGCTGAGTGCCCAGGTGCTCCACCACACTGCCCATAGTACTCCAACACGCTGCAGCCGGACAGTTCACCACACTAAGCCACTAACTTGACCCCACCGCATTAAGCACTCCACCACACTGAACATATACTGCAACAGGCTTCATTTACACTGCATTTACACTCCATCTACTTTGCGTAAGGACTCCTCATACTTCGCACAGTATCTTCACCCACAGAACCTTATAGTTCGTTATTTTTGTCTCTTTGCTACATTGCTTATTATTATTTCTTTGCTACACGGCCATTACTAGTTCTTTGCTACACAAGCGATTTCTAGCTCTTTGCTACGTAGTCATCACTGTCTCTTTGTTACACTGCCGTCACTAGCTCTGTGCTACACACCTGTTGATATTTCTTCCCTGTACTGCGACAAATAGTCTCTTTGCCTTTGATATGTCTTTTACCATGCAGATGTAAGTAGTTCTGTACATTGCTTGAAATAATTCTGTACAACACAACCGTTAGTAGTTCTGAACTACATTGCCATAAGTTGCTATTAACTGCACTGCCGTTAATGGTTCTGTACTAAACTGCTCTCAGGAGGTCAGTAGTTTAGAGTGAAAGAATGGGTCAGTCAGTTACGGTCAAGTGGAGAAACGTAGGGATGCGTGTTTGTAGTGATGCTGTGTTGTGATTTAGTGAGGTAGAAGAGGAGTTAGGCTAAGGTGCGTTTATTGTGTGATGGAAGAGTCGTGTTTCTAACATGCTAACTATAACTCCCTTGATCTTCAAGTATGATGGTTATCTTTCATACTCCAACACTGTATCTTTGAAACACCACCATTCTACTCTTAAAGATCTCCAACAATGCTTAAGCCTTCCACTGCATTCCCTCTACTTCTCCGCCACCCCTGTAGCTACGGCTAGAGCCGAGATAAAGCAGCAGCAAACTCCTCCTCCCGTCCGTCTCATCATCTCCGGCTGTTTGCTGATGTGGTTGAATTAGTCCCCAGAATCGGATCTTTAGAAATTTAATTAGGGACGCCATTCAAGCTGGGAGAATGGCACTGTTTGGGTCCCTATTCCCTGGCGCACCGTAACCACCGCCTCGCTCATGAATAAATTTCACGGCCCTTTTGTGTATTATGTTCTGTGGTTCACACCCGCGTGGGTTCCACCCCACTATCCTCCAACCCGACAGGCTGAAGGCAGAAGAGCTGGCAACGCTTCCCACTCGTGGGCAAGGGCTCCCCTCTCCTCCAGTCGGTTCTCATACTAACCTGGCTCTCGCCTGCTTTAGTCTTCAGCTATTCAGCTCACATAGCCACTCCTATTTCACATCCTAATATCTCCGTGGGTCTGGGTGTCTGCTGGCTTCACTAACATGTCTCCCCATCTGTGTAGTGTAGGGATTTAAGATACTCTTACCATCCTCCAGTAGATTAGTGTGGCTTAGACCATCAGGTCTTCCGTAGTTTGTCTTTCCTATGTACTCCCAGGTACTGGCCTCTCATCCAGTTCAATCAATACCCTGAGGCCTCACCATTTAGCCATTAGCCATCTCTTACCGACTGTCATTTATTTTTCTTCTCTTCCGTTCGGCTTTCATCCTCTTGGCTTACGTACATTTTTCCCTCACCCACCTAAAGGACATCCACTCTGATATCCATTTTCCTTTTAGCATTAAGCTCTCATCGACTCAGCTCTCTCTCTTTCGGCTCCACCTACGTCACTCCCCCCCTCCCCCAGTCCCTTCATTCTGTTGTACAAAGAAATACAAAGGAAAGAAAACAGTAGGAGACTATCAGGTTCTTTCGAGGCTGTGTGTGATAGCAGGAGAGACCAGAAAACAGAGGTTTGTGTTGTCAGAGTGAAAGAGCAAAGAGATGACTCGGTGAGAAATTCTTATATCTACGGGAGCGCAAATAATGTCAGTCTTGGGCTTGAAGCGAAGTGTTGGTCTATTCTGTTTCAACCGCACCAGGATCTCCCGTGTTACCATCAACTGCTCTTATTGATCATGTTAACAATATGGTTAGAGAAAACGTACTTTGTTGAATTGTAAAAAGTGAGATTTGGGTTTTTAAGACGAATTCGAATGCTTGCGTGTGAATCCAAGAATTATGTAACCTTTTCTTTATTAACTTCTTCCATGTACTGCCAACTTGGCTTAAGGTAGAGATTATTACGTATCGGTCTTTTTCCTCATCTACCTGTAGTAGCTCGACAGATTCATAATGTAGTTCGTCTTCTCATTTTTACCTCCGGTGTGTAAAACTTTTCACTTAATCGGTATCAAAATTCACCTGCCACCAGCGAGCCCAGTCTGTCAGTTTGTTTATGTAAGCTTGCATGTGTAGATGTTCAAGTTTAGTCGCGGCTATTTTTTTTTTCATCTGTCGTTTGTTAATTTTCATATCTATTTCATCATAGCCCATTAATAGTGTCAATGAAATATATATCAGAAAGAGAATTGGTCTCAAGACTGATCCCTGTGGCACCCCACTTGTTACATCTTACCATTCTTAAGCTTGATCTTTAATCCCCAATCTCTGCTTCGGAAAATCAACCACTTTTGTAACCACCAAATTACAGCACCATCTGTACCATTTGACGTGACTTTTACTTACCCATGAAAATCTAGTTAATTGATATCAACTGTTTTATTTCGGTCATAAGTATTATTTTATATAAATGTCCTTCATACATGTTAATCTTTTTTTTTTTAAGAATAAATGTCGAGAACCGTGTTGTGAGCCGTTAGTTAATTGGTGATCCACTGGATGGTTTGCAGTGTTATCTTGATGGTTTCCAGAATTTTGCTAAGTATGGACATCAGTTTATTTTGGCGATGATTTCGGTGAAGGGACGTGTTGTCATTATTTCAATATCGATGTTACATCGGCAAACTTTCAGTTTGGTGGAAGTTTTCCTGTAGCAAGTAACTTATTGATGAAAGCAGCCAGGGGCTTAACTGTCTAGCTTCTTCCTCATCCACTAATGTCTTCCACTTGGCTGTCATCCACTGGGTCCTCACTCAGACGACTTTGACTTGATTTTCTTGCAGTCGGCTCTCACTCTCCCGACTGTCTCCAGCTCGAGTTTCTCTTGGTTCGTTTCTGCTTGACTCTCACGTCGTCTTTCGTCACTTGCCAACTCGGCTCGCCCCTTCTGAACTGTCGCCCGCGGTGGCTCGGCCAGTGTGCTCGCCTACGGGAGCGTGTCGCCTCCTCGGCTCGATACTGTCGACTACTGGGCTTTCACCCGCTCGGCTCGCTCCCACTTGGCTCTCACCTTCGGGGTTCTGACCCTCGGCTGTCATTTAGGCTTTCCCCCACTCGGCGGCTCTCGCTTCTGTTTTCACCTGCCTGGTTTTCACACCGTCGGCTTTCTCTAGCCCTTCGACAAGCACCCATGTCTTACTATCCATGTGACGCTACGTTGCTGCACCGTCATTGCTGTATCAATAATTTTGTAAGTTTCCGGATCATAACGCAGAGATTTAAGTGCGAATTGTGGTGCTGGAGATGGCATGGCATATTTCCAACACCCACTAAGTGCAAATAACGTATAATCATCGTATATCACATGCGGCCCCAAACGGCGCCGCTGTCGCTAACAGATGCAAATTTCTGCAATGTTGCTGCATGTTAACCTTGCCCACCGTGCAGCCTCATCAGCAGACGTCCTAATGACCCCCTGGCAGCCCTTTGTGTATCGCTCCTTCCATGGCGACCTTTTATTTATTTATCCTCCCCCACCGTCTTGCTAAGCCTTACACTGGCTGGCAGGAGGTTGTTGTAAGCCTGGTCCGCGGTGGGTGGGTGGAGGACCAGTCTAGGACCATGCCAGGGCCTAACACCACCTCCCTGGCTGGGTGTGTCCTGGAGGGTCGAGAGGGTTACTAAGGTCCAGGACCCACTATCACCAGGGTGGACGGGTGGGTGCTGGAGGGTCGTAGACGTATGGCCCAGGACTCGCCATCATCAGGCTGGACGGGTCTCTCCTGGAGGGTTCAGGGATGGAGGTGGGGGGGGGGGTATACATAGGACCCCGATACTTGAATTGATCCCTGACGTATATGTCTGCAATGGGCCATCCGATCAGCAGTTGGGCCTTAATGACCGAAGAGGGTGACATAGTGCGTCTCTTCTTCACGGGCATCGTTTTAGTTGCTTGTTTACAAGAAAATTCGCCAGAAGCAACGATCTAGAAATTAGATTAATCGCCTCGTTTGTAATTTCTTAAGTGTTCTCTTATAACCTCACTGTAAGAACAGTACCTCAGCAGAAAACCTGGCGAGTTACGTAAGCAAGTGTACGTTTGCTGTTAACACAGATATGTCAACATTGACAAGTTTACAGTCACACCTTATGACGCATGTCCAGTTTTGGCGAGGTAGTGGAACTATAACACAACATGCCAATATTCGGAGCACAATGTACAAGTAACGACAATACATGTTCCCTGATGTCCACAAGTAAACCTCAGTGGGTTGTAAAAAGCTTTAATGCTGAAACATAGACCACAGCCAAGAGTCCCACCCAGGTGGGCAAACGTTTGCATAACGCGTCACTTATGTAAATCCTTCGTGGGAGGAATGATAACCACACATATTGATGTATGCTTCACGCTGGTTCCGGGGGTCTGTCCTCTGCCTCAGCGGCTCTGTCTGGAGTCAAGCTTCCCTGGTGAAGCCCTGGTCGATCAGGCTGTTCGTTGAGTGTCTCGGTGGTGTTCAGGATGCCCGCCGGTAGCAGATCGAATAGACTGTTGCCCCTTGACGTCGATTTTGGTTTACCATATATCTCGTGACGCATCCTCGCTGTTCTGTGGGCATACCTTGGACATCTACCCAGCCTTTCATTCCAGTAGTGACTGATCCTTGGATGCATGGCAGGAAGTAGGCATTCAGTTAACTGTCCCTGTATATGTGAGGGTGTATGACGTCTGTGTTCTAATGAGTAAGTTTTCTTATGCCCCGCCAGAACAGAAGTGTATGTGGGGCATTATGTCATCAGCCCTTCGTCTGTGTGCCTGTCTATGGACATATTCTTATCAGCATTAAAACTCCAGAACAGTTCATGGTAGAAACTTCATACATACACCATAGGTACTCCCTTTGGAGGTTCTTGAGTTCCACAAAATTACTTATTAACGAACTTTTTTTTCTTTTGTAATTATTGTAGCAAAAGTGCTAAATGATAGGAAGTTAAACTTTAAACATGTTAGTATTACAAAGATAGAGACACATGTCATGGTATACATTTTTTTTTCCAAATTATTTAATTCATTAACTTTTTTCCACTCCTGTATTACTTTGTAGTGAGACATAGACAACGAAATTGCTTTCTTTTTCTAGTACGTTAAATGTGATATTTAAGTTTCTATTATTAGGCGAGTCTGGTTTGACTTTTTATCTAATTCTTCAGTGAGGAATTCCAGGTAAGATGATCGTTTGTATAATCATCAGAAAACACTTCACTTTGATGAAAGGAGTTTGTGGGACGATGTCGGTATGAGCAGCGCTCTCCTCTCGTAGCCGAGCTACACTGAATGCAGAGTTACTGTACGTAGGAGGAAGCTGCAGGATATATTGATATGCTTGCTGAAAGTGCTGTCGTACACAGTTGGAGGCAAAGAGTGACTTGTAGTTGCTGCCGCCAAGTGCCGCTGGACTGTTCAGATATAAGTGACGTTGCCGTTTGCTGAAATATACGAATGAAATGTATAATATAAAGATAGAAAAATTCAGAATTCCATATAGTTTCAGAAACAATATGAATATTGACTGGAGTAATGCCATTTCTGTTATTAACAATAACTCCTTTACCATGAGATATATAATTGAATCTTCTGTTATTAAATACACAAAGAATTGTAACATTGCTGTTAGTGAAGGTCTGTACAAACTAGATAACTTTATTCAAGGCAAAATTTGTTTGCAGTTACCTTTCCTGTCCACATAATGAAAATTTTATAAGAGGCATGATGCCAGACCCGAACACACCAACCCGAACACCACCATCCGGTAACGCTTGTTTACCAGTGGCGTCTTAGCTACGTCTATTCCTTGTATATCAACTGACTGTTCTAGATCTGTCTCATTCTTGTATCTCCCAAGGCGATGTAATCATTACACAGAAGTGCACTTGGGAACTTGATGTGTTTCATTTTCTTTCTTTTTTTTTTTTTTTCCAAAAAGAAGGAACAGAGAAGGGGCCAGGTGAGGATATTCCCTCAAAAGGCCCAGTCCTTTGTTCTTAACGCAGCCTCGCTAACGTAGGAAATGGCGAATAGTATGAAAGAAAGATATATATATATATATATATATATATATATATATATATATATATATATATATATATATATATATATATATCTTAAATGACAGCTCATCATCGTTAATTTAACTAAAATATACCAGACAAATAGATTTATAGTATTCATTTTGATAGATACGTGTTGCAGTAATGAAGGTTGTGGTAAAGAAAGGGGTCCTTAAAAAGTTAGTTTAATAAACAAATGTCAAGCGTTTGAATATAACTTATCAAATTAACCAAATTATCCAGGACGGAAAAAATGTAATATAGTGTATTGTGTTAAGGTACATGTTGCAGCAGTAAAGATGGTAGTGAAGATAAGGGTGTAGTGAATAATGGCACCCATAAATATTAGTTCATTATACGTAACTAACCATCAGCAAAAAGATAACCCCAATATATCATATAAGTTCATATAAGTCATTGAAAACGTATTTGAATCAGATGCTTATAGATCAGCTGCAAAGCATTCAGAGGATTTTGATATTCGGAAAGTTTGACCTGATCCATGAGGGGTTTCCTCACAAATCATTGATGAACGACATTACATATACCCTCGGGCCCAGTCGGTCACATCCTTTCCCTAGCTGTCAGGAGTATTGCGCTAAAGCCACAGCCCCCTCACCACAACTAGGCCCCACAGACCTTTCCATGGCTTACCCTGGATGTTTCATATACCCTGCTTAAGGCCATTGATAGTACGTCACCCCCTGTACACCAAATCGCTCTAGTTCACTCTGTCCCGTGCGAGCCTTTCATCTTTGTTCAGGCTCCGAACACTCGAATTGTTTTTCACTCCATTCTTCCATCTCCACATTGGTCTCCCCTTCACCTCTTCCCCCTCCGCTTTTGACACGTATATCCTCTTTCTCAACCTTTCCATATATCCAAACCTTTTCAGCACACCCTCTTCAGTTCCCCCAACCACACTCTTTTATTATTACCCCCACCTCTTTTACCCTTTCATTACTTGCTCAGTCAAACCACCTCACACCACATATTGTCCTCATACATTTCACTCCAACATATCCGTCCTTTTCCGCACTTTCTCATCTATAGCCTCTGCCTCGCATCCATATAACATCATTGTGACTACTATACCTTTAAACAACCTTTTTCGCCCTCTCAGATAGCTAGCTTTCTTTTCACACATTCATCAATGCATCAATGCTCCCAGAACCTACGCCTCCTCACCCACCTTATGGTACACTTCGTGTCCCATGCTCCCATTAACTTCCATGTCCATTCCCAGGTATTTAAGACATTCCACTTCCTCCAAAATTTCTCCATTGAAACTCACACCGCAACTAACCTGTCCCTCTTCACTGCTAAACCTAGTAACCTTGTATTTATTCATATTTACGCTCAACTTCCTTCTTTCACACCCTCTCCCCAACTGAGACACGAACTCCTGCAATTTGTCCCTAGAATCTGCCATCAGTGATGTGTCATTAGCAAAAAATAACAACTGACTCGCTTTCCAAGCCTGCACACTCCGACATGCTCCATACTCGCCCCTCTTTCCAAGACCCTTCATTTACCTCCCTCACCATCCCATTCACAAACAAATTAAACAGCCATGGTGACATAACACACCCCTGCGGCAGACCATCTTTCACCTGGAACTGTTAAATGTCTTTTACCAACTCGCACACACACCTTACACTCCCCGTTTCTAGTAACTTTCCTCCCGCGTAAGACCTTGTGGTAAGACCTTTCACAAGGCATCTCTGTCAACCCTGTCATATGCTTTCTCCAGATCTATAGATTCTACATACAAATCTTTCTGGTTTTCCTAAGTATTTCTCATCCACATTCTTTAAAGCAAACACCTAATCTTCACATCATATACCACTTCTGAAAACACATTGTTTCTCCCCAACCTGATGCTGTGTATATGCCTTCGCCCTCTCTATCTCTACTCTCTCGTGGAACGTACCGGGAAGTCAACAGATTTGCACTCCTTCCCTGTCATGACCCTCCGAACACCTCTCTTTCCTCTTTCACTAGCAACTTTACTTCGTCATACCACAACTCGCTACCCTTGCTTACCTGCTAACTTCCCACTTTCCGCATGCCACACATTTCTCTCGCATATGCCAGCACTACTTCCCTAAATACCTTCAATCCTCTTTCTCTTCCTTGGCTTTGTTTACTTTCACCTTTTACCATTCTGGACTCATCCTCCTCTGGTATAACTTCACAAAAGTCTCTCTTCCAAACTCACTCACTTTCACCACTCTCTTCACATCCATGTCGTTTCTTCTTTCCTGAAAACCTTTACAAATCTTCATCCTCTCCTCCAGTAGGTAATGATCGTGCATCCCACCAGTTGCCCCTCTTAGCACATTCACATCCAATAGTTTCTCTTTAGCACATCAATGGATTAGTATGTTATCTAATAATGCCCGCTTACCATCTTTTTTACTCACAAATCTGTGCTTGTTTATATCCCTCTTTTGAAACCAGGTTTTCCCAATCACCAGCCCATTTTCAGCACAAATCCACAAGCAAATCAACATTCTCATTCATCCAAGTGAATACTCCATGCCTCCAATTATACCTTCACTCACCTTCATATTCAAATCACCCATCACTATTATCGGGTCTTTTGCATCAAAACTGCCTTCACACCTTCTCTGCTGCTCTCAAAACGCTTATCTCTCATGATCTGTCTTCATTTTTACCCACATCACTGAGGAGTTCACTTCCCTACACTCTTTCTTTCATACATTCCCACAACTCCTGCTTTAGCAGTAGTACTACTTCTTGGCACTAACTTCCATCCTCACGCCAAAGACATTTCCAAACTATTTCTCCCCTGAACCCTAGAGTTTTGTTTCATTTTTAGCCAGAATATCATATATATATATATATATATATATATATATATATATATATATATATATATATATATATATATATATATTCAAACTCACCTCCCAATTGACTTGACCCTCAACCCTACTGTACCTAATAACCTTGCTCTTATTCACATTTACTCTTAACTTTCTTCTTCCACACACTTTACCAAACTCCGTCACCAGCTTCTGCAGTTTCTCACATGAATCCGCCACCAGCGCTGTATCATCAGCGAACAACAACTGACTCACTTCCCAAGCTCTCTCATCCCCAACAGACTTCATACTTGCCCCTCTTTCCAAAACTCTTGCATTTACCTCCCTAACAACCCCATCCATAAACAAATTAAACAACCATGGAGACATCACACACCCCTGCCGCAAACCTACATTCACTGAGAACCAATCACTTTCCTCTCTTCCTACACGTACACATGCCTTACATCCTCGATAAAAACTTTTCACTGCTTCTAAAAAAACTGGAGGAAGTGAAGTGTTTTAGATATCTGGGAGTGGATCTGTCAGCGGATGGAACCATGGAAGCGGAAGTGGATCATAGGGTGGGGGAGGGGGCGAAAATTTTGGGAGCCTTGAAGAATGTGTGGAAGTCGAGAACATTATCCCGGAAAGCAAAAATGGGTATGTTTGAAGGAATAGTGGTTCCAACAATGTTGTATGGTTGCGAGGCGTGGGCTATGGATAGAGTTGTGCGCAGGAGGATGGATGTGCTGGAAATGAGATGTTTGAGGACAATGTGTGGTGTGAGGTGGTTTGATCGAGTAAGTAACGTAAGGGTAAGAGAGATGTGTGGAAATAAAAAGAGCGTGGTTGAGAGAGCAGAAGAGGGTGTTTTGAAATGGTTTGGGCACATGGAGAGAATGAGTGAGGAAAGATTGACCAAGAGGATATATGTGTCGGAGGTGGAGGGAACGAGGAGAAGAGGGAGACCAAATTGGAGGTGGAAAGATGGAGTGAAAAGGATTTTGTGTGATCGGGGCCTGAACTTGCAGGAGGGTGAAAGGAGGGCAAGAAATAGAGTGAATTGGAGCGATGTGGTATACAGGGGTTGACGTGCTGTCAGTGGATTGAATCAAGGCATGTGAAGCGTCCGGGGTAAACCATGGAAAGCTGTGTAGGTATGTATATTTGCGTGTGTGGACGTGTGTATGTACATGTGTATGGGGGGGGGGGTTAGGCCATTTCTTTCGTTTGTTTCCTTGCGCTACCTCGCAGACGCGGGAGACAGCGACAAGGTAAAAAAAAAAAAAAAAAAAAAAAAAAAAAAATATATATATATATATATATATATATATATATATATATATATATATATATATATATATATATATATATATATATATATATATATATATATATATATATATGAGTCCACGGGGAAATGAAACACGATAAGTTCCCAAGTGCACTTTTGTGTAATAATCACATCATCAGGGAGGTTAAAGAAAGAAATATAACAGTTGATATACAACGAAGAGACGTAGGTGGACGCCATTAGGTAAACTAAGTGACTCCGAATGTTCACTTCACCGTGAAGATGTATATACACAATCACTATTCTTATTTTCTCTTTCCAGTGGTGATAGTGCATATATGCAAGAATCCAACGTAGTTTATGAATTCAGATGTCAGCAAGTAAATGAGCTTCTTACCATCATAAACCTTTAGTGAAGCACAACCTGTACACTGTCCAGAAGACTTTCCCTACGCTTACAAGAAGGCTCCATCAGACTACACTTCACTAAGAAGCAATAACACTACACTCACGTGAGAGGCACATGTTAAAGCTTTAAGGATACTTCGCCTTAAACAAGACACAAGAGACTCCTACATTTCGCCGAAACACTAATTGTATAGGAACAACAACCTAAAATCAACGAGAACACGGGCCAAGACAGGGTACTATAACTACATGCTCCATCACCTCGCGACAGCCAATGAGCACGCAGAACTACATGCACGTCCGCCTACTGGTATTACCCAGCCTCACCTGGCTACCCGCAATTATACCTCCTCGCTCCACTAATGTTTCTAAAGCTCCTGAAGGTGATTTGATGGATTGAAATTGAAAAGTCGTGACAACCCTTTGAGGTATCTTACACAACCTGCCATGTAGAAAAGAGATACTAGACAACTTAAAAGACTGGGAAAGAATCTGATAAAAAAAATAGTCATCGGGTCATTTTAGCACCGTAAGTTTACAAAGAGCTGCTACCAGAACACACACACACACACACACACACACACACACACACACACACACACACACACACACACACACACACACACACACAAATATTCAAAGAAGACATAACTAGAATACAGAAGGACCTAATGAAATTTTTCTGTATGTGCCACAGATGTTCGCAGGAACAGGCCGCTTGAAAGATGTAGGAGAGCAGTGTTTACCCTTTCACTGAAAATGAGACAGACGTCTCTAAACCAAAATCAAGACTATTACGTCCACAATCAGCCGATTGGCCTGGGATAAAGGTATATGATAGAAGCTGCAGCATCTTAAACAAATGCGATAGTGAGGCACGTGGGGACGCAGGCATAACTATAGTTGCTCTTCGAGATCGTAAGCTCAGTCATGTGGTGAGAATGTATCCACATTGCTTGAGGCATCCGTGTATGTCACGATTCTCATTGGTATCTTCCACAACTAATGAGGATGTGCGAGGTCTTCAAAATGAACAGTAGTTTAACTAATGGGGTTATCACTTCCTCATTACCATGTTGTGCTCAAACAGCTGCTACACACAGTGTCCTCCCCATATATTCTTAAAGGCGATGCCACAATTTACATTTTAGTACTGTAGCTCTCCTTTCTGGGTATGAAAATGGCAAGGTTCTAGAAGTATTCTAGGTTCATGTTTTGGGTCCTTAAGGTCTTGATCTGATTGAGATTAGGCACTGATAACGGGTTGCAGGAAGCGAGTTTGACTTTCATTTAGTTCCAGAAGTTCTCGATTTAGTTAAGGTCTTGGGAGTTCCCAGGCCCCTTCAGCAATTGAATATTTTTCTCTGCTAACAACAAATTCATCACCTTTTTGACCTTATGGCAGGGGGGACTATCCGTAAATCTCATAAAAAGGAAGGAGATGGTCGTCTAGCACATAAATGTACTGCCATTCATTCATTTAGGTAAGATTTATAACCCTCCCTGACCAATTGCACCACTAAGGCAACCCCAGATCATCACATTATATGGGTCTTTCACCGTCTTCACTGTAAAACGAGAGTCATACTGACTGGCACCCTCCGGCCTCCTCACCCTCCTCTGCCTCGACTGCACACGATTGTCGGAGCTCTTATCAGAAGACATCACCTTACTCCACTGTTGCTCACTCCAGTCCTTGTATTTCTTTGCAAATGCGAGTCTTCCAGGTTTCACATCCTTCGAAAGCAGGGGGTTGGCAGCGGACTTGCGGAAGGGATTGTGAAAACCCTTTTTCAACGTTTTGAATTCTCTGAGAGACGTCTCCGTCTCGGCAGCTGAATGCGAGGTTTCTTCAGTCCTTTGTGTCTTAGGATGTTATTTGTAGATCTAGAAGTCTTCCTTGGCGACCAGGAATAGGTTTTTGTTTTAGGATGACGTTGTCAGGGAGGCCTCGAGCACTGCAATGCCAACAAATTGTCTGATCGTGCGTTCTGAGCGCTCAGTGCGCGTAAACATCTCACGTTTAGCAACAGTATCTTGCTCCCAGGCGAAAATTCGGGCTTCTCTTTAGAAAGGTAAAAGCCAATCTTCTTGAAGTACAGGTGGATGTTGTACTGTGCTCAGAAGCGAGATTTTCATAATGAAGTGGTAGCCAAGTGGAATAGATAATGAACGTCCTTTCATAAAGATAACCTGAGGCATACTGAGGCGGGTTGCTGGTGCTCACTGTGTTAGAAACGCTATTCTCAGCCAGAAGATGTACGATGATGTCACACTGGCAGCATCATATGCTTGTACCCACAATATACCATAGTAGTATATCGTCTTTGAAGATATGTGGAGGGTGGACAGCTTTTTTTTTTTTCAGACACTGTAGGTCCCTGTTGATCTCTCTGTAGGTAAGTACATATGTTTGTGAGAGATGGTCCCTAATATGTTATATTGTAGGTTTAAAGTTAACCATCTGATGGAGGTCAGGTGACAACACTCCTCTCAGCGTATGAGGCAACATTGGAGTGGAGGTTTAGGTGACACCATTACCTCATTGTGTAAGATGGCCTTCAGGTGCAGGTAAGGCGAGACTAATGCCTCCCAGCGTGTGAGGCAGCCACCAGGTGAAGGTTAGGGGATGCCATCACGTGGCACTGTGTAAGGTGATCTTGATGTGAGGTCAGGTTTCACCATTATTTCGCAGTGTTTGAGGTATTCTTCGCGTGGAGGTTAGGTGACGCCAGTACCATTCAGTGTGCTGAAGCAGCAGGCTAGGTGACTGGAGACCTGGTAGTTTGATGGGGCCAGCAGATGGTAAACATATGACATCATTTTATGCTGGTCCGAGCCGCAGGTACCTACCTGGGGAGGCCAAGTGCTGGGGGGGGGGGGGTTTACTGCCTTTCGCGTTGGTGGCTCGTGGTCAAGGAGCCTGTGCAAGCCACCCAGCAGCGACAGGACATGCGGAGTAGACTGCCTGTTAGCGGCAGGACCCGCGATGCAAGTCGTGGGGCTTACATCACGTAAGAGCCACACCGTTGTGTCCATACATTGGAGAATGAGGACGAGACTGTGGTGTTAGACGCGAGAGTGAACGTTTCAGTGTTGTAACCCAACCTTTCATAACCTGTGAACAGGATGGCATAATATGAAACAGCCCTCCGACGGTGGTGTTTGTTGGTGACAATAATGTAGAGCCTTATTACAAGTATTGTACTGCCGCATTGAAGGTAGGAACCTGTAAATGATTAGCCACAAAATCTTGAGAACATCCCTTTTCACTAAACTGAAAAAGTAGAGTTCAGCATCTGACGATGTGATTAGATAGAATTACCTGACCGGCTGAGCAGTAATGGATCTACTAGCCTGTTATGTAGAACTGAAGGTATGTACGTCACATGATTATAGAAAGGGTATTTCTTTTTCTCTTGGTGTAGTAGGGTCCAGGCACGGACGAAAGTCAAATTCGCGGCTTGGACTGAAGTGCGAGGAAAGTAATGAGGGAGAGAAATCAAAGCTAAAATGTTTCAAGGATTTTGAAAGACTGGAAAACCTGCGTCTTGAAAAGGGTGAAGTCGTAGTCGCTAGGAAAGACATGAAAAGGGTAGAGAGATCCGGAGCTTCGAGGTGGAGGGTGAGAAACAGACACAACAACGGCCCGCCCTAGAGATACCGACGGCTTATACATGAACAGTGCCACGCCGAAGCTTGCCCAGTAATACATAGCTATTGCCGGGATACACAAGCAGTCTGATCTCGACAGCGAGAGCCAGATCAATGATATCTGCAGAAAAGGCAAGAGGATCCAGCTGTGCAGTGTAGGGCAAGTGGGTTAGGGTGTAAGGTTAGAGTGGGAAAGTCGAACTGCTGTTGACTCAAATGCTTCAAGTAAGAATGTGAAGCAGACTTGGCCAAGAAAAAAAGATATTCGCCAAACATTGTCCAGAAACAAGTTCGTTTAAGCAATACAAATACCCATTCGACAGAAGACCCGTACATGCCTAAGAAGCAACTCCACCAATAAATACACACATGTACTCCTCAGTTGCCATGTGTTCACTGCACAGAGACACAAACATCATCACACTTCATGACCCATGCTTCTGTACGGTGGACGTGACCGGCTTCCTGGTTGCTTCCGGATGCCCCTAAACGAGGAAAGGAAAGTTGTATATCACACGAGTAGAATTTTTTTTTCACTCCGCACCTCTGAAGTTTACATCTTCCATAGTCTGCTGTTGACGGGCCTGAATCCTCATTTAATGAACTCATTCACACGCAGAAACAGTTGGACATATGAGGCAGGGGAGTTAGCAGCTGATGGCTGGTGTTTCACCCAGAAGATAGACAGTGACATGTAACGAGGAGTGTTGTAAACAGGTTACGGGGCCGCTAAAAGGCACGTTCTGTGTAACATAACACTTTGCTGATACACGCAACTCGGGAGAGAGTGTGGGGGGAGACCTTCTGGGTTTCAGTCGGCCCTAATGAATGAGTTACATCGACGCTCATAGATATGGCAGGAAACATGAGTCGTCCAATGTACTAAGTATAGAAGAGATGATTGAAGTTCGCATCTACTGGACGAAATTCTTTTAAACTTGACGGAAACATATTATGTAACCCATTATGTAGACCAGATTTGTGAAAGTAGGACAGATCTCTGACGAGGAAGGAGCCATGAACCCAAGTACAGACAGCAGTACGATGGATACAGCTGGCCTTCAGCTGTACACATGGGAAGGCCCGACACTCTCAGTACCTTCCCCCAACCATCACCTGATCATGAAGGTATAATGAAGGTAATTATAATTGACGGTTTATTTAATTAAATGCTTCCACGTTGGTGAATTGGGACGGAGACCATGGGTGGGGTGGGGAAGCTCGAACAGACAGTGTTTACAGACATACAGACGTGAAAGTTACACACAGTTTAGTGATTACTGATGATGTCCACGATGTTTGGGATGGTGATGTTTACTGTATCAGTCTCTCCAATAGGGTTGCCGAACGAGCACCTCGAAGGCACTTACAGCCAGTGTCTTCTGTAAGTGCACCCCCGCCTACCACGTCCTCGTACCTGGGCAGCCATTGGCCACCCGCCGCCACTGGCACACCGCCCACCACCATGATGGGCCTGCCCAAGCGGACGCCACTCTCCGCACGTTCGCCCGCCCGTCTGCATCATTTGCGGCCAAGGGGATACCGGCGCCGGGGCCTCGCGAGAATGGCGTGATTAATTAAATACCACCCACCTTCTCGGGAGGTTATCCGACCCATCTTTATCGACTTTGCGTGATGGGAAATACTGAAGCCCGGGGTGAGGCTCTTTAGTTGGGGGAGAGGGGTTGGGGTTAGACACTAATCACAAGGGGATTGGGAGGAGAGGATGGGTTGGTGTGGCGAGGGAGGGAGGAAGGCGGGGTCAAATTGTTATTGTACAGTGATGGATTCCTACACGTGACTGCAGGAGGGTGGGACAACCAGAATAAACGTCACCGATTACCTTGATCGTAGTGTGATGGGCTGACGAGGGTGGAAGAGGTGCCTCGTCTCGAACACCTGGGTCAGGCTGATACTGGACACCACCTGATATAAACTGTGGTCATTAAGGTATTAATTTAGGCAATAACAAGAGTCCATTAGCCATGATGACCTGGAGATTATACCGGCACACACTCATGTGTGGGATGTGTTACTCGCTCCTCCCCCCTAGGTGATGGTACGTCGTCCAGGCATAGAAGAAGAATTTTGCTCGGCAGTGTTCACTACTTTTGCTTTTGAACTTCAATGTTAGCGTACGTTAATTCCAGTCATGTGTATGAGGAGACATAAAGGTCCGTCAGACTCATCATTAACCAGACTGATGACGTATGTGTTGTCCTGACGACCGGAGAGGGAGACGCCCATGGCGACCCCTGGTTGGCAGCCAAGTGGCACGCAGCTGGGCTTCTGGACCCTAACAGAGATTTCTTTGGTGTGTTTTCTGGTAAAACTTCCCTCGGAGGCTGACCCCCCGTGGCGAGGGTTGAGGACGCACGTGTATACCGGCTAGGCCACAGGAGTTATAGAACATACTCTTGGCTGTGTGGTGAGTGTACTACCATCACTGTTGTTGATGCTGATAATATGCTACTGCTGGTGCTCTTCATACTTTCACTGATGCTGATACTTTGCTGATGTTGGTGCACTACTGCTGCTGTCATTACTACTGTACTGTCGCTCTTAATGATGCCACCTTTGTACATTTGTTCTATTTACTGACCGTGAGAATCGTAATCTGTTAAAATGACCAAGTTTTGTAGACAGTAGTGTACGATATAAAGCATTACAACAACCTCATTTGAGCGGTTTGAATAATGATGCAAATTGCTCTTTTTAAGGATTCCTTGTATGAGTTACTTTCTTCGAGAGCTGGCTGTTCTTTATGTCATTGTTCCACCATTTTGCCGTAATTATGGCAAATGACTGTCTGCTGTTCATTGCCGCATGTGTTCCTCGTGGTTAGAGACACCTAATCACTCCACAAGAAGACGGAATGGTAGAGCTTGGGTGATGTCTGCGAAGATTGTTCGGCAAAGTAAGACATAGTCTCATGAACACGGCGGTGCGATATTTGGGTGTGAAGGCGAGACCCCTGGCATGGTCATTAGGCCAGGTATTCATTCTCAAGTGACGTACCGCCATATTCAAAGGTCGTATCGTGATCAAGGGTCACACCGTCGTACTCAAGAGATAAAAGATACCGAGAGACCCCAGTCATGTACGGAGAGTACTGTTATCACAAGCACGTTAAACACGTTATAATGGTACATTCTTTCGTGTGTGCTGCCATCCTCGACCCACCACCAAACCCACTGACCCCCAAATCTCCTATATCCATTACCGTCCACCAGCAAGAACCCCACCCTCATCCCATCCTTCAGCCACAGCTACCTCATCTGATTACTATTTCACTCATTACTGTTCACCATTTACCCACCTTTCCACACTCATTACCACCCATAACCCACCACCACGCCGCCCTACCTCACCCCACAAACACCTCACTATTTGCGCTACGCTCACGATCACCCGCACTCACTGGCACCTCACTCTCACCACTACCTCACAACACACCACCATCACCACCTCACCACCCACCACCTCACCACCTTATATCTTCCAACCAACAACGTTCCAGCCTTGCATTGCTTACCTGGTAAGTGAACAGTATTATTACCTCTGTATGCCACGTTGTACAGTGTAGGTGTGTAAATATAACTCATAATTTTCTCTCTTTTGCAGGTATGTGTATGGCCATGAGAACTGTGTATGATGAGGTCTGGCGCTTGGTAAGTTGATTCTCTATACTTTGTGTTGTTCATGGGTGTAGTGTGTGGGGATGTTTGATGGGTAAGGTCCGTTGCCAGGCTGAGGGCGTTGTTCAGAAGGTCAGGTGTACGCCAACTTGGTGTTTGTCGTCAGGGAATGCATTCAGTTTATTATTATTATTATTATTATTATTATTATTATTATTATTATTATTATTATTATTATTGTTGTTGTTGTTTTTGTTGTTGTTGTTATTATCATTATTATTATTATTATTATTATTATTATTATTATTATTATTATTATTATTGTCATTTAGTATTTCGCAGGAACTAAGTTATTGGGAACAGCTGAAATCACTTAGGATTTAGTTTCTATAATGCAGACGGGAGAGGTATAGTATCTCCTAGAAGACATGGCATCCCATCCTACATTCAGAATAATAACGCCCTTCTGGCAAGACAGACATGCAGTGATTTATAATGTTAGTTCCAAAATCCAAATGTGTGATATGCACAAAAAGAGAGAACACCTCAAACAGCCTGGGATACACGGTAGAGAAGATAAGTGTGCACTGAACATGTACCAAAAAAGCATAGTACTAGACCAGCCAGTCTGTGGGGCACCACATGGGCCAGAAGTCTGCTGTTTTATAAGAGAAGAGTTGGTCGACCAATAACCTAAATGCCTGGGCCCAGCCCGGACTGTGGGGTTAAAAGAGCCTTGAAGATTTCACCAGGTATAGTCCTGTGTTTTTCAGTCGGGGAATCCCAGAACCCAAGGGTTTTCGCGAGCATCCATCAAGGGTACCGCGATGTTTTTTTTCTATGATTATAAAGAAGTAATTCTTATTGAAGGCCAGTTGTTCATGATTTGTCAGTGGAGTTCTTTTAAGTTGAATTTGCCTAATAGTTGCCACAAGAAGTGCATGGAGAAGATCAGGGCTCCAGAGAATATGACATGTTATGGCCAAGGAAACTTTTGATGAACGCTAATGTCATCGTTGTATCACGGCGTCATAGGGATGGACCGTCGTAAGACACGTGCCCGTGGTATAGTGAATCTTCAAGAAGAGCAACATCATTGTAAAGCTGTGCATCGGATTTTCTACTTAGGTATATATTATGTTTGAGACCTCGAGTTGTTGTAGTGTTGATATTTTGTTGTTGCTCTTTTCATAGAGTGTATGTTGTATAGGGCAAAGTTCTGTTTTATTTACGTGTCCAGGCTTCACATTGTTTACGTGTACGTGCTTCCCACAGTCTGTACCTTGGGTCTGTGGGTTCGAGCCTTGAGTTGGAGTACTTAGCGTGCTGGTTGGGTTCTGCATCTTTCATACAAGCTTTCGTATGAGTGAGCGTATCTTATATTGAGGTCTCCTACTTGAACTAGCTGCAGGGGTCCATCTTTACCCCCGCTGCTCGGCCTGTGGTCAAGCTCCCCTGGTGATTGGTTATTGCCGCTGCCTCAGCCGGACTGTCACGCCTGGGCGGGCTGGTCGGGTACACTGGAGGGACCTCTCCTGTATCCTCCAGGATGTTCCCAGTGCTTGTTGTTGCTTATGTTCCCAGTGGTCTACCTGCTGTTACCTATGTTCCCAGTGGTCTACCTGTTGTTACCTATGTTCCCAGTGGCCTTGCCTGTTGTTACCCATGTTCCCAGTGGTTTGCCTGTTGTTGCCTATGTTCCCAGTGGTTTCCCTGTTGTTGCTTACGACCATCGGGTGGAGGAGTTTCAAGTCTTCACTCCTGGACATGGATATTATTGTCTATGAAAGGCACTCTCGCTCCCCCTGTATAATCCCCTCATTCCTTCATTATTCACGTAAGCTGTTGCAGTCATGTAGGCCTGGCCATGATCCTCTCAGTATTTTCCCGTGCACATTATGTGCATTCTTGTGTCTTGTGCATCACCGTTTTAGCGGATATGAGGTGCACTTTAATATAGTTCTGACTTGAAACTGTTTGGCTGACTGGATGCGAACTGTGAATGATCTTTATATCTTCGTATAGTCTTGGAGTGTCTTTGTCCTGTCTTCATGATGTTGGTACGATGCGGATGTTCGAGATATGATGTTGATACTAGTGATATGAGAGACTCATCATGATGTTGATACTAGTGATATGAGAGACTCATCATGATGTTGATACTAGTGATATGAGAGACTCATCATTATTAGTCTTGTTCGTTTGATTTTAGGGACTCAAAGAACGCGGAGTCTATCAAGTGTTACTCGACGATAGATTCGTTGCCATGGTTATTTATTTTTGTTTTCACATTTACACCCTGACTGAGTATGGACGTACCTTCCCCTGGTGTCAGCAAGACCCAGCTGTCTAATATGTAGTCTATGACTGGATATCTCTGATTATTTGATCTCATACCTGAAGACTGGGCATTTGTCTGTACTGAATATGCCATCAGTAACACACTGGAAGACTTTTGTCCATGTCGATCACACCTCGTGTGTGTGTGTGTGTGTGTGTGTGTGTGTGTGTGTGTGCGTGTGTGTGTGTGTGTGTGTGTGTATGTGTGTGTTAGCGAGGTAGCACTAAGGACAGAGGACTGAGCCTTACAGGGAATATCCTCCTTGACCCCCTTCTTTGTTCCTTCTTTTGGAAAATTTAAAAAAAGAGTGGAGGATTTCCAGCCCCCCGCTCCCTCCCCTTTTAGTCGCCTTTTACGACTAATATATATATATATATATATATATATATATATATATATATATATATATATATATATATATATATATATATACACACATATACATAAGGCCTAAGCCAGATACCCAGTTTATCGACCAACCCTCTAAAGAAGGATGAACAGTCGGGTTGACTGTGGACCGACTGCCGCAACCGACTGTGCATACGTACGTTAAGAAAATCCCCTTTTCACGTAGATTTACAGAAGGGTGATTTTTTTTTCTGTTCAATAAATTAATAACGGTTTATTGGATGTAGACAGCCATTTGGCTGGAAATGCATAGTAAACAAAGATACTGTAGAACTGGAAAGTCATACTAGTTACTAGCTAACTGATCATACAGGATCTTAGGCATATTGTTGAGGTTATGTTTAGATAGCCAGGGTGGCAGATATACAGGGAGGTTTACAGTGTTATGAGCTTGACTGAACATTAAGTGATGACTAGTTACAGTAATACATTAGTTGACATATTGTATACACGATGGTGAAGTGTTTTCTTTCCATGCCTCTACCTACCTTCAGTATATATAGTTCAGTCTTCCTCAGGAGGTGGAGGGCTTGAAAAACAAATTCACGCCCGTGATGAAGGAGACCTCTTGATATATCCAAGTCAGCAGTTGTAGCAGACGGTATTTTTTGTCGTTGGCATAGTGCGTGAAGAGAAAAAGGCATAACTAAATGCGCTTCATGAAGTTTGAACAGGTACTTCATTTCTTAAATCTAGACGAATAAGTTGTTACACGTGGTTTATCAGAGTAATGACACTGTTGGTGTGGGGATGGTTGAGGAATCTTATCCTTTTTAAGTGCGACAGTACGACTCTTGAGCACGACGGTACGACCCTCAGTCACGAAGGGCGACCCTCAGGTTTGGTGGCGTTTGACCTGATCCATAAGATTTAGGGGTTAAACGTCAGACCACAGTACCTAAGAATCGTCAGCTTGTTCAAGGGTCGTACCGAAGTGGTTCAGTATGGCTCATCCCTCGGTGGCAGTTGTGTAACCAGGCATGGCTGTACCGTAGAGTGGAGATACACTGGCAAGAAAGGAGTTCGGGGTGGTAGGTGAGGGAGAAGGGGGGTTTTATAAGGAGTGAGAGAGAGAGAGAGAGAGAGAGAGAGAGAGAGAGAGGGCCCATCATTGCTTGTGCTCGGTGTCAACAAATGCATGCATCGTCGCAACATTTTTGGCGGGTCGTGTTCATCTCTGGCATCATCATCTCTGCTGCAGTCGTCACTAATGTGACTTCAGAAACCATATGAATTAACCCAATGAATTAGAGAAAATAGGATCCTAGTGTAAGAAAGTCATTTCCAAGCCGGAGTAAGATAGAGGAAATGGCACGTGGGCGAAGTAAGTGAAAATAAGTGAGCTTGTGAACTGACCCCCCCGTGCAGGGTTACTAAAAGGGGTAACATGAGTGAGGTGTCACACTATCCTCACTATCGGTATCACTGTCGCCATTACCTCTATACGTAAAAGACACCAGCATAGACTCAGCCATCACTTCCACCATACCTGTGGCTCATTGTCATTCCTCACCACCACTATCACTTTCACGACCGTCTTCATTCACCACCGCCATCACTGCCACATAATCTTTCTCTCCACTCACTTTCGTCACTCTCCCGGCCTGCACCGTTGTTCGATACCATTACACTCATCCTCCTCCAATATCACTATCGCCAGTCCTCACCACTCTTCACAATCGCTTTCATAACTATGACCACACTTAAACTCACTCTCACAGTCGTAATCAATGCTCACCGTGTCCACTTCTACTGCTGTGGTCCTCTCATCATTGCCGTTCATCACTGCTGCCTAACATCACCTTCCCTATGACCAGTGTGTGTGTGTGTGTGTGTGTGTGTGTGTGTGTGATCATCGTCCCAGATTTCGATTTACGATCGCGAGTTCTTCGTGGTGGTGTTCAATTATGATGAGCCGGTGATGACACTCGTATCATCAGTGTTCATCTTAACGTACGAAGATTAAGCAGTGAGCGTTGGAATGTTGGTAGGTCACCCAGGATGGGGATTAAGATGGTGGTGGTGGTAGGTTGGTTGAATGGTAGGCCCAGAGTGGTTGTGGTTGGTCTGGAGTTGGGTGGTAGGTTGAGGATGTGGGTTGGCCTTAGGGTTGTTGGTGGAAGGTGTAGTATAGACGGTGATAGGCCTAGTTGTGTTTTTTTGTTGGGGGGGGGGGGGAGGTTGTAGTTTAGGGTGGATGGAAGGCCTTGGAATGGTTATGTTAGGTCAGAGATGATGATAGAATGGGGTTAAATGGGATTAGAGGTCAGCATTGCACATGGGAGGAAACCCCCCCCCCCCTCTCTCTCTTTCTCTCTCTCTCTCTCTCTCTCTCTCTCTCTCTCTCTCTCTCTCTCTCTCTCTCTCTCTCTCTCTCTCTCTCTCTCTCTCTCTCTCTCTCTCTCTCTGGTCCAAGTACTTGTCCTTTTTCATTCTGCCTCGCCCACATGTGGGCTGCTGGCATTCAGTCCACATGCACGCAGTCTCTTCATCATCCCACACATAACACTTGATAACGCACAACTCACGCGACTCGCTCTTGGCAACTCAATATTTTGTGATGTGGTCAGAACTAAACGCTAGCCCGGCACTTAGGCAAAACCTCCGTCTTAAGTAAGTTTTCTCCTTTCTGTCTCTCTCATTTGACTTATGATATATTCAGAGCGTGATATTCTTACCTCCCGCCACAGCTAAAGTATATGTGGTACACTTTGTCGTCACCCGTGTTACCCCCGTCTGTGTGTCTGCCTGTGAACACATTCCTGTTAACACAGTAACTCCAAAAGCAATACATGTGGGAAACGTCATATACCAGTACCATGATTTCCTCCTTTATGGAAGACCAGCTGATTTGATTTTAGGACACGTAGTTGGATGAATTGCATATTAATGAGGAATGTTTTCCCGGTAATTGCTGTAACTCAGGAGTGCTGTATGACGGGAAGTTCAGATTATTTCATGTCTGTATTTGGCATATTGATGAGCCCTGTGTTTCTCTTGCCGTACGTATAACTCGTGGCTGGATATTAACCAACACCTGCCTTTTTTTATGAGTCTGATTTTATCATGCTTAATGAAGGGTTGTTTCCCCACGCAGAAAGACTCACTCTAGCACTCAGGTGGTAACGGTAGAGGCATCAGCTTCCCCCCCTTACTACAGACGGCGTGGCAGCTATCCTCCCCCTCCCCCCCCGGTCCCCCTCTTCAACGCATTATTCCCCCTGTCTTTACCCCCCCCCCCCCCCCACATCTCCTACCCTCTTCTCATGACTACTAGTGGGCTGGCTGGCTGGCTGGGGTGGGTTTTCGGCGCCTTGTACGTTCCCAGCAGGTGCAGGCGGCTGGCTTGTACGTCATCGTTTGTGGTAACCTCCACAAGGCCTTCTGTAATGTATGCCATATTGATGGGCCCGCTCAGGGTGGTGGTGAAGGGGAGGCGGTGAAGGTGCCTCAAGATGGGTCAGGATGATGACGCTGGAAGGGCCGTAGTTGTGGTGGTGAGTGTGGTGCTAGATACTGTGGTGGTGGTGGCTGGTGGTTATGATGGGTATTATGATCGGTAGTAATAACTGAAACACTCTCTCTCTCTCTCTCTCTCTCTCTCTCTCTCTCTCTCTCTCTCTCTCTCTCTCTCTCTCTGTATATATATATATATATATATATATATATATATATATATATATATATATATATATATATATATATATATATATATTGAGGACAGTATGTGGTGTGAGGTGTTTGATCGAGTAATGAAAGGGTAAGAGAGATGTGTTGTAATAAAAAGTGTGGTTGAGAGAGCAGAAGAGGGTGTGTTGAAATGGTATGGACATACGGAGAGAATGAGTGAGTTAAGGTTGACAAAGAGGATATATGTGTCAGAGATGGAGGGAACAAGAATGGCGACTGGAATGATGTAGTGACAGAGATTTTGAGCGATCAAGGCCTGAACATACAGGAGGGTGAAAGGCGTGCACGGAATAGTGAATTGGGACGATGTGGTATACTGGGGTCGACGCACCGTCAATGGACTGAACTCAGTGTATGTGTGTGTGTGTGTGTGTGTGTGTTTGTGTGTGTGTGTGTGTGTGTGTGTGTGTGTGTGTGTGTGTGTGTGTGTGTGCCTTTCTTCGAAGCAGCTACCAGTCGTGTACCACTAGTCCGAGCCCATGAGGCTGGGATGAGCAGAGACATGTCACAAGAGCAGTAGCCGCAGTGATGCCTGTAGACGAGATGAGTTGGCATCATTACGAGAGACGCAAAGGGATGGTTGACGAAAGGTGAGAGGAGGAGAGCATATGGGTCAGAGGACTTGGATCCACTCTGGCTTAGAGAGAGGTGGAGGAAGAGCCATCTAGATATGTGTGTAGTAGTCTATCGGTAGAACAGAGAGAGGACATCAACATCACAGCTGACATAAAGGGTTGGTTGAAGAGAGGTGATACCAGGAGAGCTAATGAGGCGAAAAGATTTTTGATTCCATTCCGGCTATGAGAGAGGTAGAGTATGAATCACCAGAGAGATGCAAGAAATACTCCATACTGGGGCGAATGATACCCATATGGGATACGGAAAAGCTGCTCACAAGGAAATTTATTACGCACCTATACAACACCTATTTTTTTGGATCAGCTTTGTAATGTTCATTATGTAAATTTTCCAAGATAGAATTGAGGATATGGTTATGCCCAGTATGTTCAGATTATTTACAGGTTAGATGTAAGTGTTTTAAGTTTGAGTTGTGGGAAATGAGAGAGACTTAGAAAGGTATATAGGTAAAATTTTCGTTTTAATGATGTTGAAGCAGATGCATTGTTAAGTCCACATTAACATGGGAAATACTTCACTGCGAGAAAAAGAACGCGTGTTGGAGTCAGGAGAGAAGGAAAAATAAACTGAATCTTCGGCGTAAGATTAAAAAGGGTGTAAGGTAGACGAATAAGATGACTTATGAAGAGAGGAAAGAGGATATGCGGTGGGAAAGAGCCCCGAGAAACACCACTGTTGATAGGATAAGAGGGAGAACTGGCTGCGTCAACGACCACTGCGATGAATTGAGTGGAAGGAACTGTTCATTAGTAAACAGAATGAGGTAGGAAAGCGAAAGGAAGTAAGTTTAGAAAACAAGGACTTTACCAAACTGTGTCAGATGTTATGGAGATGTCGAGGGGCCAGACAGAAGATTAATCAAAATCTCCATACAGATGACGACGAGAGATGAGTGACATGAGAGAGATCACCAGTGGACAGTGCACGCGAGAGCCGTACTGGCGATCACAAAGTAGGATGAGGAAAGTGTTTAAGATGGTGATGCTGTTGACTAATGATACTGAGGGTAACCGGTGAGGTCTATGGTGATGATGGTTGTGGCTGTTGTCATCATCACTGTGGTTGGTGATGGTGGTGATGGTGATGGTGGTGATGGTGATCGTGCTGAATCTGGTGGCGATACGTGTTGATGGTGATGTCGCCGATGATCTTGGTGAGTGTGTTTCTGATGTTGGTGGTGATGTTGGTGCCTGGGTTAGTGATGGCATCCTCAATAGTGATGGTGAAGATAGAGTGACGGGGAAGATTTGATATCTTACGCCAGTGGAAGATAGTTGGTCGAGGGATAGAAGCGGGACGTGGAGAGAAGGAGAAGGAAGAGATGGGAAGATGAGAAGTGGATGACAATGATGATGGAGAAGGAGGGAGGTTTGATGAGTCTCGTCCGGAGGAATAAGATGTATAGGATGATGATGGAGTGGTCTGGGGAGTGAAGGGTAAGGGAGTGATGGGGAATACATGGGAGTGCTCTCATCACTTCCTTTCGTGGAAGGGTAAGGAATAGGAGAGAGGAGGTGGAAGAGAGGTAATGATGGATCCGGGAAGGAGTGAGGGAGAGATGGGTGGTTGAAGGAGGATGTAAGGTGGACAGATATGAAGGAAGTAGACGGAGATAAGGAGATGGACAGATAGAATACAGGGGAGGGAGAGATGGTATGGAAGGGAAAGGCAAAGGGATGAGAGAGAGGTTAGCTTTTGATTTTGAGAATATGATTATGGAAAACGAATGACAGAGTGATTATTTATCTGTGGATGAGTGCTTACGACAACGAAGTTGTCATGAGGGCAAGGCTTACGTATAACGCTCAGCGGAGAGAGAGAGAGAGAGAGAGAGAGAGAGAGAGAGAGAGAGAGAGAGAGAGAGAGAGAGAGAGAGAGAGAGAGAGAGAGCTGGGAGGAGGGGGCGGCAGCGTGAGAAAAGGCGGTGCAGGTAAGTACAGACGGCGAGATTTACAAGTAGTTGAATATTAAGTCCACTTGACAAATGGCCGGGTCTGACAGGCACGCCGTGAGAGGGTAGTGCAGCACGACCTTCCCTTGGATGGTCTTCACCTGACCTTCCAGTGGATGGTCTTTACCTGACCTTCCCTTGGATGGTCCTAACGGACGTTCCCATGACAGGCGCCACCGTCGCCTGTCATGGAAGGCCCACACGTCGACTTACCTTGATGGTGCTTTACAGTTGTGGTCCTCATCCTGACCTTACCCAGGTGGTCTTCAGGACCATACATGGATAGGCATTACCCCTGACATTACCAGGGTAATCCTCACTACAACCTCATCTCTTCACCTCAACCATATAGGCTTCATTGCCACCTCCTCTACAAAGCCCACACTGCCAGCTTTTCCAGGATGGCTACACTCCCTGGAGCGCCTGCGGGAGATGTCATCAACTGTACCTCGAAAATCGTAGAAGATATGGCTCCCAACTTAGTGCATTCCGAAATAACATCCAGCTGGCACGTCAGGCATGGGAGACTTCGTAAAACACTACCTCCGCAATCCGACGATGGTATATTTGCAAAGAGATAGAAGAATACCTTAACCATCCGAGGCCCGAGAGACTAACACTTAGCCTGCTGCCATCAAAAACAACAGGGGATGCTCAGTAGATAAGTTTATATGTGCAATGGGCAAGAACCTACACTGTATACTGTCTAGACCAGCAAAGCTATAGGGACTGTGTAGGCCTGAGGGCTGCACCTTCCAACAGCTTGGTCGACCAGCGGCCCATTCCAGCAGCCTGAGCCCAGCCCGGGCTGTGGGAGTGAAGACACCCGAAGGCTTCACCAGGTATACATAAGCCCACAATGCCAGCCTTAGCAACATAGCTCCCACAACAGCCTCGCCTACATGGTCTCCGTTACCACTTCATTTAAGTCGTCGTCCATGTGAGGTGGTACACACCATTGATAATATTCACTTGCCCTACCAGTGCAGGCATTATATACACTGTGAAATAGTAATATGCTCACAAGTAGACGTTTTTTTTTTTCCCCGCCACTATAGAAATTGAAAGTTAAGCGACTCTTTATATGGTCATCCCTGTGTGTGTGTGTGTGTGTGTGTGTGTGTGTCTGTGTAAGTGATTAGCCATTTGTAGTGTTTACGGTACTGGGAGGGAGTTCTACACTATAAGGGCCCCATCTCGCGCCCACGCATGTACTGTGTGTGTGTGTGTGTGTGTGTGTGGACACGCTCTTGTTAACATAACTCGAGAACGACACATGACAGAAACTGTACTCATTCCAACGGCTCCCTCTGGAATTTACGAGCTGATTACATTTTGGAGATGGTAGTTGCATAAACCTTCATATGTATTAGTAAAATTTTATTTATTTATGTTATAGAACTTAGGGTTGGTTAATGATGGGAATTCACTTTTATATATGTATTAGGCAGATAGTTGATATGACGTATTTTTTCACTGTTTTTTCTCGTAGCGGCACATAAGGCAACACAAGGGCCTCTTTTACTGTCATGCAATGACGGGTAATCATTAGTAAGGAAAAGGATCTTTTTGGGATGGGATGGACATGTCGAGAAACTCAACCGTGGCTTGTTTTGGAATGGTTTTTGGAAATGTCCCTGGGGTCTTCCTCACAAGAGGGTGGCTGCCTCTAATTAGGGACGTGCCACGAGAGGACAAAAGCAATGATTAAAAGTCTATTGAGATTTAGGAGGAAGACGACACGCATATATATGTAAGTGAGCAAAATTGTTTCCTTAAAAACGAGATGTGATGTACCATGGCAAAATATTTTGCCTTGTATAAAGTCCATAAAGTACCGCTGATAGAGCACATGTCGAAATGTGAACCAGGACTGTTATGCCAGGTCTCCTAACTCCTACATCCTTTCACTCAAAGAGGACCAGAAAAGGATATTCAAAAATGATTTACAGCATCTGTAATGGCTTGAGCCTCCTGAGTACAGCGGTATGGCCTCTCAGCATGACCTTACAACATGACTCTTGAGGTTCATATGAAAGGCCTGGCCATCATGCCCAAAGGTCTTATCGTCGTTCCCAGGGGTCGTACCGTCGTGCTGTGGGGATTGATGTGTTCTTCAGACAGTGTAAAGCATGAGATACCATAACGTTATATATCAGGCATTAGGCATGTCTGGTTTCCTCTGCCATGGCTTATCATCGTTGCGATTAATGACCCTATGTTTCCGCGTTGCCATCACCGACAGCTGTGGCCTCCCTATCATATACAACCATCAGTCACAACGCGTCTACAAACATGATGATTCATAACGGGCCAAATGACCTCTTAGATGGAACAAAAGTTTCTTTGGTATTGTAACAGGTCGGACTGTCCAAGACAGTTTTGTAATTACTGTATCTTGATTCTTCCAAGGTTTTTATAAAATAAGTCACATAATTTTTTTTTTTTCAATTGTTTCTTAGATATTATTTGTGCTCTTCCGTAGCCATGTACTTGTTTATATTGTATATGATAATGTATGAAATGTAGAGAATGGATAAGTGAAGTATTTTTTAATTAGCTTTAGTAATTAACAAGCATTATTTGATGGTCCTGAATATTTGGTAATCTAGCTTGACCATCTGTTACAGAAGCCAAGATCTTGCATGAATTATGTGTCACGTAGATGGTTATCACTTTAGATTCGCCAGGTCTTCTCCTGACGCGGGCCTTTGCCTTAACGATTGCCCGCTTTCAAATAGATAACGCATGAGTTGACGTCTGAAGCTCTAGATGACGTGCTGCTGGCTGTCACAGAGGAGGAGGAGGTGACAGAAGGACTAAAACATTGTTGATATTGACGTATACGTGCAGTGCTTGTCTCTCCCTCATCCTACGGTAGCCACACTGACGTGAAGTCCTGCGCAGAGTTTACTTACTGTGAGGAACCCCGAGAAGCGTCTGGGGTATTTTTTTTTTTTTTCTACACGCCAAAGGTCCACTTGCACGTAGTGTTTAAGGCACGGTTTTTCAACCGAGGTCCCTCGGAACCCTAGGGTTTCTTGAGCATTCCCCGAGTTCCGCGAATTTGTGTAATGGAAGGAAGGGTGAGAAGCCTAGTGCAGTGGTTTAGAGCCTGTTGGTGGAGCCCTATTGACTTGAGCTTGGCTAATGGTTACCAAAAACTGCTTAGGAAGATACAGAATTTTGCTACAGGAAGAAAAAAAACGGGTGGAGATTATTGAGGTTCCAGAAGATGCTGCATATTGCATAGGGGTTCCTCGACTAAGAGAAGGTTGAAAATACCTTAGGAATCTGTTCCCGTAAGAATACTAGTTATATATGGATTTGGTCTTGTCGACATTTGATGCAGACTTGTGCTGTATAATAGTCAGCGTCTGGAGCTCTTCATCTGTCAACTATGGAACCTCAACCATAACAGTTTTATCGAATCCTACTCCAGGTGACACATCTGAACTGTTTGTCGCCCTTATCTGTTGAACTATTGGAGCACCCGTGAGTACAGCTAAGGCTTTGATAGACATGGTTCAGCTCGGCGTTTGTGGTGTAGGAGTCTGGTTTGAGGAGTACTTTAGATATCAGGTCTGTGGCTAAGTGTTACTCGTCGTGTCCTTTTTCTGCTTCTTGAATTGTTGGTTGTTGAGGTGTAGCCTTACGTGGCCTCCCTGGTGAGAGGAGAAACTCGGGAGGTTAGCCTACTTGCTTGCTTGCCACTTGCCCCTCAAGCGGGAATCTTTGTGTTTCTTCACTCCCCAGAAACCACCTTTCACTTCTGAAGGATTTTCGCTTCCCTGTCTTCCATGGTCGAGACCGCCGTCTTGGGATGCAAGTAAAACTGGCATTAAAAGATTCTTCAGTTTTCGTCCAGGAGTGTAGGTCACATGCTCGTGCTGGCAAGATTCTGTCGAGTGTTTTGCCAAACTCGGGTTCTTAAACTTCTCTCGCTCGTCTTAGCCTGTTTTATTTGGGTATAGTGGACACGTGTGTGAGTGGATGGACCTGAGTGTGAACTTTGGCTATGAACGATTTGGTAATGACTACGTTGGCACTTGTTTTCGCTGAATTTCATCAGGTCCAAGAGTGCTCGGGCCTAAGACCGTGCTTACCATCACAACATTATACGCATACGTGTGTGTGTGTGTGTGTGTGTGTGTGTGGTGTGTATTTTCCTGCCTGATCAACATACAATTCATTATCTGTATTAATATTCTTTTTTTTCTATCCCTTTTCCCTCCCATCATTGTGTTCGTTTGTACCACTTTGCATACATTCCCAGTCTTCGTTGTCCTTCTCTGTTCTTCTGTCTAGCATGTTAACTCACATTACCACCCAAAACGATTTCTCCTCGACGTTTGAGAACCGCTTAATTAAGTCTTGTAATTTGTTTAGTGATTTGCATAAAATTGGCGTTGGCGGCGAGGTCTGGGGTGCTTGCCAAGACCTGCTGGCAGGTGGGCTGTCGCCTCCTCCTCCTCCTCCTCCTACTGTTGCTTTTTTTGCCCTTCTTCCATTCTTTTCTTTTACTTTCTTGCTGCTGCTCATAGTTTTGCACCGTTTTTGCCTCTCTCTCTGCCATTTATTATATTTTTCTTCTATATTTCTCCTGCCGAGGCGCCCTTAGGACAGAGCCGTCTGGACTGGAAGCCACCATCCTCTTCTTTGTAGTCAAGGACGTTCCTGAACACGTGAGGAAGCATCCTGCCGCAAGGATCAAGGATAAGCCACAGTCGGGGGAAGTCAGTGTCACAGACGGGAGGTTAATTCTCTCGACCATCTCAGTTTACCCGGATCTTGCAATGCGTTGGACCGAGCGGTGATTCTCGCGCGCGCTGTAGAGTAGGACGTCACGTACGTTGATCGTGTTTGACCAAGAGACGGGGTCGTGTGGTTTGGAATTTTGAATGGCCATTACATGGTTTCGAATGCTCACTTGTACTTGGACGAATTTCAACGGGATATTTTTAAAATGCGTCTTCAATAATTCGGAGTGCTCGTAACGAAATTTTTAATGCTTTTTTAACAATGTTGTGATGGATCACCGTGAGAGTTTAAATGCCAGCGTGGACTGGACTCGATTACTGTTCCAGAGTTTGTTTGTGTCACTTGGTGTGAAGCGCTTCCTATGAGGTTTTGCATGTTTGCTGGTGGGTTTTGATTGCACTTAATGAGGTTTTGATTGCTCTCCATGAAGTCTTAGAGGTCGATGTTGGATTGTGAATGCTCCCAGTGATGAAGACAGTCGTTGTGGGTTTTAAATGATCTCCATGAGGTTTTGGTGGTGTGGACGTTTCCTATGCGCATTATGGGGATATGAATGCTCGCCGTGCCTTTTAAAATGTTCACCTCTGGTGTTCTGGATCCTCTACTGCAGGAGATGAGTAGGGATCGGGAACAGTTGCAAACTTCCGGAAACAAGTTATAAGACTTAGGATCACATCAAATTCAAGTTGAGGAACTTGACATCAGACAAGTACATACATCACTAATACGTACATCTCCCTCGTGATCTTAAGGTAAGGTAAGGTAAGGTAAGGTAAGGTAAGGTAAGGTAAGGTAAGGTAAGGTAAGGTAAGGTAAGGTAAGGTAAGGTAAGGTAAGGTAAGGTAAGGTAAGGTAAGGTAAGGTAAGGTAAGGTAAGGTAAGGTAAGGTAAGGTAAGGTAAGGTAAGGTAAGGTAAGGTAAGGTAAGGTAAGGTAAGGTAAGGTAAGGTAAGGTAAGGTAAGGTAAGGTAAGGTAAGGTAAGGTAAGGTAAGGTAAGGTAAGGTAAGGTAAGGTAAGGTAAGGTAAGGTAAGGTAAGGTAAGGTAAGGTAAGGTAAGGTAAGGTAAGGTAAGGTAAGGTAAGGTAAGGTAAGGTAAGGTAAGGTAAGGTAAGGTAAGGTAAGGTAAGGTAAGGTAAGGTAAGGTAAGGTAAGGTAAGGTAAGGTAAGGTAAGGTAAGGTAAGGTAAGGTAAGGTAAGGTAAGGTAAGGTAAGGTAAGGTAAGGTAAGGTAAGGTAAGGTAAGGTAAGGTAAGGTAAGGTAAGGTAAGGTAAGGTAAGGTAAGGTAAGGTAAGGTAAGGTAAGGTAAGGTAAGGTAAGGTAAGGTAAGGTAAGGTAAGGTAAGGTAAGGTAAGGTAAGGTAAGGTAAGGTAAGGTAAGGTAAGGTAAGGTAAGGTAAGGTAAGGTAAGGTAAGGTAAGGTAAGGTAAGGTAAGGTAAGGTAAGGTAAGGTAAGGTAAGGTAAGGTAAGGTAAGGTAAGGTAAGGTAAGGTAAGGTAAGGTAAGGTAAGGTAAGGTAAGGTAAGGTAAGGTAAGGTAAGGTAAGGTAAGGTAAGGTAAGGTAAGGTAAGGTAAGGTAAGGTAAGGTAAGGTAAGGTAAGGTAAGGTAAGGTAAGGTAAGGTAAGGTAAGGTAAGGTAAGGTAAGGTAAGGTAAGGTAAGGTAAGGTAAGGTAAGGTAAGGTAAGGTAAGGTAAGGTAAGGTAAGGTAAGGTAAGGTAAGGTAAGGTAAGGTAAGGTAAGGTAAGGTAAGGTAAGGTAAGGTAAGGTAAGGTAAGGTAAGGTAAGGTAAGGTAAGGTAAGGTAAGGTAAGGTAAGGTAAGGTAAGGTAAGGTAAGGTAAGGTAAGGTAAGGTAAGGTAAGGTAAGGTAAGGTAAGGTAAGGTAAGGTAAGGTAAGGTAAGGTAAGGTAAGGTAAGGTAAGGTAAGGTAAGGTAAGGTAAGGTAAGGTAAGGTAAGGTAAGGTAAGGTAAGGTAAGGTAAGGTAAGGTAAGGTAAGGTAAGGTAAGGTAAGGTAAGGTAAGGTAAGGTAAGGTAAGGTAAGGTAAGGTAAGGTAAGGTAAGGTAAGGTAAGGTAAGGTAAGGTAAGGTAAGGTAAGGTAAGGTAAGGTAAGGTAAGGTAAGGTAAGGTAAGGTAAGGTAAGGTAAGGTAAGGTAAGGTAAGGTAAGGTAAGGTAAGGTAAGGTAAGGTAAGGTAAGGTAAGGTAAGGTAAGGTAAGGTAAGGTAAGGTAAGGTAAGGTAAGGTAAGGTAAGGTAAGGTAAGGTAAGGTAAGGTAAGGTAAGGTAAGGTAAGGTAAGGTAAGGTAAGGTAAGGTAAGGTAAGGTAAGGTAAGGTAAGGTAAGGTAAGGTAAGGTAAGGTAAGGTAAGGTAAGGTAAGGTAAGGTAAGGTAAGGTAAGGTAAGGTAAGGTAAGGTAAGGTAAGGTAAGGTAAGGTAAGGTAAGGTAAGGTAAGGTAAGGTAAGGTAAGGTAAGGTAAGGTAAGGTAAGGTAAGGTAAGGTAAGGTAAGGTAAGGTAAGGTAAGGTAAGGTAAGGTAAGGTAAGGTAAGGTAAGGTAAGGTAAGGTAAGGTAAGGTAAGGTAAGGTAAGGTAAGGTAAGGTAAGGTAAGGTAAGGTAAGGTAAGGTAAGGTAAGGTAAGGTAAGGTAAGGTAAGGTAAGGTAAGGTAAGGTAAGGTAAGGTAAGGTAAGGTAAGGTAAGGTAAGGTAAGGTAAGGTAAGGTAAGGTAAGGTAAGGTAAGGTAAGGTAAGGTAAGGTAAGGTAAGGTAAGGTAAGGTAAGGTAAGGTAAGGTAAGGTAAGGTAAGGTAAGGTAAGGTAAGGTAAGGTAAGGTAAGGTAAGGTAAGGTAAGGTAAGGTAAGGTAAGGTAAGGTAAGGTAAGGTAAGGTAAGGTAAGGTAAGGTAAGGTAAGGTAAGGTAAGGTAAGGTAAGGTAAGGTAAGGTAAGGTAAGGTAAGGTAAGGTAAGGTAAGGTAAGGTAAGGTAAGGTAAGGTAAGGTAAGGTAAGGTAAGGTAAGGTAAGGTAAGGTAAGGTAAGGTAAGGTAAGGTAAGGTAAGGTAAGGTAAGGTAAGGTAAGGTAAGGTAAGGTAAGGTAAGGTAAGGTAAGGTAAGGTAAGGTAAGGTAAGGTAAGGTAAGGTAAGGTAAGGTAAGGTAAGGTAAGGTAAGGTAAGGTAAGGTAAGGTAAGGTAAGGTAAGGTAAGGTAAGGTAAGGTAAGGTAAGGTAAGGTAAGGTAAGGTAAGGTAAGGTAAGGTAAGGTAAGGTAAGGTAAGGTAAGGTAAGGTAAGGTAAGGTAAGGTAAGGTAAGGTAAGGTAAGGTAAGGTAAGGTAAGGTAAGGTAAGGTAAGGTAAGGTAAGGTAAGGTAAGGTAAGGTAAGGTAAGGTAAGGTAAGGTAAGGTAAGGTAAGGTAAGGTAAGGTAAGGTAAGGTAAGGTAAGGTAAGGTAAGGTAAGGTAAGGTAAGGTAAGGTAAGGTAAGGTAAGGTAAGGTAAGGTAAGGTAAGGTAAGGTAAGGTAAGGTAAGGTAAGGTAAGGTAAGGTAAGGTAAGGTAAGGTAAGGTAAGGTAAGGTAAGGTAAGGTAAGGTAAGGTAAGGTAAGGTAAGGTAAGGTAAGGTAAGGTAAGGTAAGGTAAGGTAAGGTAAGGTAAGGTAAGGTAAGGTAAGGTAAGGTAAGGTAAGGTAAGGTAAGGTAAGGTAAGGTAAGGTAAGGTAAGGTAAGGTAAGGTAAGGTAAGGTAAGGTAAGGTAAGGTAAGGTAAGGTAAGGGTAAGGTAAGGTAAGGTAAGGTAAGGTAAGGTAAGGTAAGGTAAGATAAGGTAACGCAAGGTAAGGTAAGGGAAGGGAAGGGAAGGTAAGGTAAGGTAAGGTAAGGTAAGGTAAGACGATAGATTGTTTAGTCTTGCTGATGATGATGGTGGTGGTGGGCAGGTGGTGAGGGTGTACACGTAATAATGCTATGAAGAGGGTATGATATATAGGTTGTACATCGGCATTATGGTGGTGGGACGTACAAGTGATAAGGCAGTACATGTAATAGGAGAGTAAAAGTAGTGGATGTCCGTAGATGGTGGATTACGAGTAGTGGATGTCTGTAGATGGTGGAGTACAAATAGTGGATGTCCGTAGATGGTGGATTACGAGTAGTGGATGTCTGTAGATGGTGGAGTACAAATAGTGGATGTCCGTAGATGGTGGATTACGAGTAGTGGATGTCTGTAGATGGTGGAGTACAAATAGTGGATGTCCGTAGATGGTGGAGTACAAGTAGTGGATGTCCGTAGATGGTGGAGTACAAATAGTGGATGTCCATAGATGATGGAGTACAAGTAGTGGATGTCCGTAGATGGTGGAGTACAGATAGTGGATGTCCGTAGATGGTGGAATACAAATAGTGGATGTCCATAGATGGTGGAGTACAAATAGTGGATGTCCATAGATGGTGGAGTGCAAGTAGTGGATGTCCGTAGATGGTGGGAGAGTATGCAGGTGGTGGCGTTGTGCAGGTGTTAGGGTGTGGACGGACGGTTCACGAGACCTGGCTTGGTAACAGTATAGCTGATGAGCGAGCCTCCTGCAGCGCTCCTGCCGCCCACCTGGCCCGCACCATGGGGGCGACCTTGCCACGGCCGCTGCCACGGGCAACAGGCGGGAGAGAGTCATGGTTGCCGCGGCTGGGAGAGGGCCGCCCTACACGCAGGGAGGGCTAAAGAGAGTCACAGTCCTCAAGGTTGCAAGAGGCTCTGCCATACACACTGGCGAGGGGGCAATGCAGTCATTAGATCTGCAGACGGATCTCTACATGGGAGGTAGGAAGACCCAAGACGCACAGGTGTTTAGTGCGAGGTAAGGAGACAGTTGACGAGGAATTTCTCTACGTTAGGGGATGGTAGAGCTACTTTTGCTGTTGCTCAGTTAGCATGGCACGGGCGCTTGTCTTGAGACGGCCCGTTCTCCCTCTTGTGTCTGGGTAGAAAGTTTAGCAGAGGGAAGGCAACATATACACCTGGGTAGTTTCTCGGTGGCCATGATACTATATATAACCCAACCATGTTGCCCGTGTCCATGATGCAAAGCATTTTACCTCATGTCCTACATCAGAGAAAATTAGTTTTTCTGTAGCATTTTCAAAATGAGACCGATTTTTTTTTTTATTTGTTTCGCCGTTGAACTGCAGCATTGATATTACGTACTGAAGTTTACAGACTTTTTTAAGGAATTGACTGTAATCTTTGCGATGAGAACGGGTTTATATGTTGAATCTTTTATGTGTATAATTATTTTCGTTGACAAGACGCAAATGAAATACTTGATGAAGGGTTTTATTACCCTGTAGTAGAGTGATTCATGGTCTGCAACGCTAATCACTACAGCACTGGATATGGTTCAGATGTTCCTTGTGAGGGTCAATAGCCTGGATATATTTTGTTTTCATCTCTGCATTTATTTCGTTGGACATACACAAGTAAGGTTATATTTTCTGCCTCATTCGGGAAAGTCCTGAGCGTTGACGACCATGACAACGGGCTGTAATGCGTACTGCAGAACCACATACATGTATAATGTGTCACTTGATGATTTACGTGGTATTTTGCTAGCTGCGTTCTCCCAGAAGAGGATGAAGCCACAGACGGGGACCTGTGAGAAGCCATTGTGATGGGAGATAGATAGATAGATAGAGTTGCATAGATACACAGACCACACAGATCCAGGGTCAAATCGATGGGGTCAGTCCTTCATACTACTGAAAATAGATGCAGTCCCCTTGAAAAATAAACAGTAGAAAAAAATAGGAAAGAAGCTCGCCGGACGGGAATCAGGGTGAGAGAGAGAGAGAGAGAGAGAGAGAGAGAGAGAGAGAGAGAGAGAGAGAGAGAGAGATGATTTAAGGAGGGAGGAACGAATTAGAGTCATTGAGTCTTACTGTGGTGGGCTCTTCTACCCACAATGACGAACCTGCTGAGAGAGTTGCATGTGAGGTGTTCCCCTTTTTTTTTTTTAGCCTTTTTGTTGACCTGAGTAAGGATATCCCTGCATAGTACATGGAAAATTATATTCAAAGCTGCAAAAGAAAAAAAATCAGGTAGGGAAGAGATGTAATAAACCCTACTCCATGTACAGTGTCGGGGGACATGTAGAACGTGTTAGTGGCAATCGTGTGGGCGGGTGTGCAGTGGCGGGGGTGGTGTTGGCTAAGGGGGAGGGGGAGGAAGGATTTCGAGGGTGACTGGACGGGGGCGTTAGAGGGAAAGGGGAGAGGCTGAACCCATTGTTAGAAGAAAAAAAACCAGTGTTAAGGGTGGCGGTCGGCCGGTGTCCGCCGTCACCGCGGACCACGGACAGCTGTAGGAGCTGGTGCTGTTTCCCCTGAGCCCTGCGGTACACCACCCTCGGATGTGGACGGGCTGGTCCTTCAGGCTGTGGTCGGAGGCCAGATCAAGGGTCGTGCTGAAAGGTCCTGCTGTCGTACCTCAAGAGGTTGAAGACGTTATCACTTGTCGCTTTTGAATTGTGTTGGAGAAGGTTAGGTGTGTTCAGTGTTTCTGGTGTTGATATTGTTGATGTAACAGTTTTCCTGATGCATCCGTAGCCTTGCTCTCTCTGCTGCCCCTACAGCACGGAGACATGAGACAAAGGCCAGTGTCAGGCGCAGACCTGGCGAATCTGACAACACCCCCACAGCCGCCAGCAGACTCCATCACTGGGACAAGGACGAAAGGTCGGGTCTGATATTTGCATAATGAGCCCACGAAGTAGTACCATGTTGGTGTACTCTGATGAAGTGAGCCGCTATCCTCACAACCCATGGTGTACTCTGATGAAGTGAGCCGCTATCCTCACAACCCATGGTGTACTCTGATGAAGCGAGCCGCTATCCTCACAACCCATGGTGTACTCTGATGAAGTGAGCTGCTATCCTCACAACCCATGGTGTACACTGATGAAGCGAGCCGCTATCCTCACCACCCATGGTGTACATTGATGGATGCCTAACTTTTCAAGAAGCGTTGGATGGGTGTTTGGTCCTGACATGTGTTGGCTGGCACTTGTGCTTTGCATATTCTAGCCGGCCTCCTCGTGTGCCCACGTGACGGGTCGATATGCTGTACCGCTGCTGTGTAGAGTTTCTGTTGGCTGTGGCAAATAGGGAAGTTTCGGTATGTGATTATGATCCAACCCCAACGTAGATTCCACGTTTTTGTACACCCCCCCCCCCCCCCCATTGCTTTTGCTTTGGTAAATAACGGCCTCTCTCTCTCTCTCTCTCTCTCTCTCTCTCTCTCTCTCTCTCTCTCTCTCTCTCTCTCTCTCTCTCTCTCTCTCTCTCTCTCAGAAGCAGCCACCGACCAGGGAGGTGTATTACTGGTGCCACCCGCCTGGGTATAGGGAGGCTTAGAGACGGCTGCGCAGTAAGCCTGCACTTCAGTGGTTGTCAAGTGTCATTCCTTAGGCCTGGATAGCTTTCTTACCTTTCTGCTACACCCACACTTGGGCTGCTGGCTTTCAGTCCATAAACATGCAGTCTTATATAGTACACTTGACAGCATGTAGTGCAATGGACTCGTTCTTAACTCTCCATTTTCCCGCGGTGAGCGCTACGTGCTAGCTCTTCCTTGTTGCAAAAACTCTTCGAAAGTAATCTATATAAGTCTCTCTCTCTCTCTCTCTCTCTCTCTCTCTCTCTCTCTCTCTCTCTCTCTCTCTCTCTCTCTCTCTCTCTCTCTCGTGATCTTTAGCGTAAGTTCTCCCAGGAGTCCAGCCACTAACAAGCCATGAGAAGTATGTATGATTTAAGGCCCCTGGTTACTTTTGTGGTGTGTATGTATGTGACTGTGCACGTGTGTGTGTGTTTGTGTGTGTGTGTGTGTGTGTGTGTGTGTGTGTGTGTGTGTGTGTGTGTGTGTGTGTTTGTGTGTGTGTGCCCAGGTTTTATCTGTTATAAGTCTTGTTATAATGCACATCAGCGGAGGCTCGCTCGAAGGTGACATCTTCCCCAGTGCGCGGCTGTGCGACCTTTGGGCATCATAGTCTGACCTTTAACCCGATCTCTGAGGGTTCATGTAGACGCGATGCCCTTCCTTTTGGACAATGGGAATAAGACGGTCCTAGGATTGGTGTTCCTTCTCGTGGCTTGGTCGAGCACTCAGTACCTGCTGCTGTGGTTTGGTATGCCAGGACCAGGAGGTATTAGACTGAGGTAAGAGTATTATGGCACAGTGAACTAGGGAAATCTCAAGCACTGCTCTTCTTCAGCACCGGCATCGCCATTCCGTTGCCCTGCAAACGATCAATAGATAGACGGTATCATGTTAGTTTCAGTCTATTTTCCATAAAGTCATGGTTCCTTAGTGTCGACCCGGTTACTTACAGCCTTTGAAGTCTCTGGTACACAGAGGTCAGTTATATGTTATATGTTATGTTTGGACTTCATTGGTCTGGATGCGCACTCAAGAACAGGGTGTGTATTTCCTGGTTCTGTTTTCTATTCTGGCTGTTTGAAGCAGTTCTTCTTCTCTCTGTGTCATGATGGATGCTTAGTAATTTGTGGAAGTATTATTTAAGATCGGTGGTAAAAAAAAAAAAGTGTTTAATTACATATACTGCGGGTGTTTAGGGGTTGGGTAAAATGAAATAATTAAGTGATTATCCTGTAGTTAAAGCTTGCTTACTGTTGGCCATCATTTGTTTTTACGAGGTACTTACCACTTGTTATGGGTGTTTAACAACGATTCGTAGCAGTACCCCTGGCTGTTACTGGTATGGGTAAATACAGCAATTAAGACAATGGTCTGGTTAGATTTTACATGCAAGATGGTCATGTCTCTATATGTTGACGAAAGGTATGATTACTGTTGACTTACATCTTATTATATATATATATATATATATATATATATATATATATATATATATATATATATATATATATATATATATATATATATATTCCTATGAGTCCACGGGGAAAATAAAACACGATAAGTTCCCAAGTGCACTTTCGTGTAATAATTACATCATCAGGGGAGACACAAGAGAGAAATATAAGTCAGTTGATATACATCGAAGAGACGAAGCTAGGCCGCCATTTGGTAAATGTGATTGTTTGGACAATCACATGTTTACCAAATGGCGTCCTAGCTTCGTCTGATCGATGTATATCAACGGACTTATATTTCTCTCTTGTGTCTCCCCTGATGATGTGATTATTACACGAAAGTGCACTTGGGAACTTATCGTGTTTTTCCCCGTAGACTCACAGGAATATTTTGATCGCGCAAAACTGTGATCCTTTCCAATATATATAGGCCAGGTGCTTTAGCTTTTATTGATCTTTAGCTCTGAATTTTCGTATATTTTAAGCCTACGTATTAAGGATGAATCCCAGCTGTTGGGGTTTTTTCTTATCAGAATATATACGTGTACAAGGGCCTAGTGAGACTGTAGCGTACACGTGAAGCAGGTTGGGAGGAGGTCACAGCTGGGATTGTACGTGTTTGCTGTTGTGGTAGATGGAGGGGGGGGGGGGTCAACAGACGAAGCCACAAGCTGGTAAGGGTTAGGGGAGACATGATGTTTTAACAGTCTGTTGTCTTAAAGACGTTGCAGAGGAGCAAGTCAGGAATAGTCGATAAGTTCTCTTATGATGCTTTCGTCATGATATACAGGGAGTCTGACATTGACTCAGATAGCCTAGCCTGAGGAGGGTGGAAGCAAACCAGCCAAACATATCGCTTGGAATCTCCGGGGTAGCAAAGAAACTAGCAGGAACCCCCATACCAGAGGCTGAAAGACTTGTAGAGCGGCGTGGGGCTTGTATGGGGAAGGAGGTGTCTGGCGCGTCGCCGACCCGGGAAGAACATAACGTGAGCAGGAAGCTCTCGGCGCTGGGTCGGCTCTCCAGACCACGGAACTGGAGGGAAAAGGAAGAGAGTCTCCACGACCTATGGTAACACAGGTAATGGTGAGGGAAGATGGACCCACACACCTGCTGCATCACCGTAGAAGAAGTTTAGAGGAGGTGGAGAATGAAAGCAGTGCTAATGTAATATACACACAGATTTTACAGAAGCTTTTTGACCGTAGGGCCATAGCTCTCAAAATGTGAGTATTAGGAGTCATTCGATGAATTGGAGAGTGGATCATTGATGTTGTACGAAGCAGCTCATAACGTGGTTATAACCTCTAGTAAACCAGGGTTCCTAGCGCCATGGATTTGAAGACCTGTTTTTAGCCAAGAGACTATTTTTCAGTCTCGTCACTTAAATGTATGTAAAGACAAACCATACTTTCGTGTCATCACTCTCAGATGATTCCATAAATAAGCATGAAAGTCTCTTCTGTGGAAGGCACTGAAAGATTGCGATCAGACAAGTCTATCATTGTGCCGCTGAACTACCGTACTATTCGTGGGAGATAAGGTTCAGCTACTCCCTTGTGGAGGAAATGAAGAAATGAAAACCCACACAAAACACAGGTCATGCACAAACGTCTTTCAGTCACGAAAGACGTTGAACGCCACTGGAAATGACGGTCAGACGTCCATCCATCAGAGAAGATAGCTGGGTTCTGAGAACTTGAAAGGTAACTGATTACGACGCGTCTTCAAAGCTTCAACCCACCCACTGTGGCCAGATGGTAAAGAGACCCTGTTCCTTGAGGGAGTCTTGCTATCTTGAAATGAAAAGCCAATCCCACGTATTTTTTAATCCCTTTTGTTTAAGTGCGTATGTTGAGAGGTAGACGTAAACATGAGGTACCCAAGTGGCTGTAGATGTTGCCTGAATTTGTTGTGTTTCATGCAGTATACACCAACTGGACGGATCATTCTCAGCATGTGGTGAACTTTTACGTAACTGTATTATTGTTCTTGTGTCATGCAGAGGTTTAGGTTTACATGTTTTTCCCAGGCGAGAACCCCTGACTTGTACTGTGATGGGTGAGTGACCCACACTAGATGTACCTAATGGATGAGTCACCCACACGAGGAGTGCCTAATGGGTGAGTCATCTACAGGAGAAGTACCTTAATGGGTGAATCACCTACAGAAGTACCTTAATGAATGAGTCACCTACAGGAGAAGTACCTTAATGAGTCACCCGGACAAGAAGTACCTTAGTGAGTGAGTTACCTACACGAGCAGTACCTTAGTGAGTGAGTCACCTAGACGAGAAGTACTTTAGTGAGTCACCTACAGGAGAAGTACCTTAATGAGTGAGTCACACGGACGAGCAGTACCTTAGTGAGTGAGTCACCCAGACGAGAAGTACTTTAGTGAGTGAATCACCCAGACGAGAAGTACTTTAGTGAGTGAGTCACCCAGACGAGAAGTACCTTAGTGAGTGAGTCACCCAGACGAGAAGTACCTTAGTGAGTGAGTCACCCAGACGAGAAGTACCTTAGTGAGTGAGTCACCCAGACGATAGCGATGCCGCACTTGAATAGGCTAGCTGATTGAAGGGGAGGGGGGGGGGAGAATTGGCTTACCATTTATAACTGGCTGTTAACGAGGGGATGTGAGCTGTTGAGGTTGATTTATGGATGAGTAAACGATGCCAGTGGACGAGCGTCGTTAGGGTAGTATGTCGTCGTTACGCTCTCTCTTGTGTACTGTCGGGGGTTAGGCCATCTGGGTCACCGTCGTGCTCCTAGTGGTTGTATTGTAGCTCAGGTTTTCTGGTCTGTAGACAACTTTTCAGCAATTTTTGTTGCTATTATTATTATTATTATTATTATTATTATTATTATTATTATTATTATTATTATTACTATTATTATCATCATCATCATCAGCATTATTTTGCATACATGTGTGCCGTTTTCCGCAGTTCTGAAGTCGCGTCAGGAACAGACGAAGAAATGGCCTCATTCGCTCACCTCCACCGCAGGCGTACCCCCATGTCCACAACCAGACCTTCAATAAGACCTTTCCGTAGTTTACCCCTCGACCGCTTCGTAAACTCTGGTTCAGCCCTATATATATATATATATATATATATATATATATATATATATATATATATATATATATATATATATATATATATATGTGGAAATAAAAAGAGCGTGGTTGAGAGAGCAGAAGAGGGTGTTTTGAAGTGGTTTGGGCACATGGAGAGAATGAGTGAGGAAAGATTGACCAAGAGGATATATGTGTCGGAGGTGGAGGGAACGAGGAGAAGAGGGAGACCAAATTGGAGGTGGAAAGATGGAGTGAAAAGGATTTTGTGTGATCGGGGCCTGAACATGCAGGAGGGTGAAAGGAGGGCAAGGAATAGAGTGAATTGGAGCGATGTGGTATACAGGGGTTGACGTGCTGTCAGTGGATTGAATCAAGGCATGTGAAGCGTCTGGGGTAAACCATGGAAAGCTGTGTAGGTATGTATATTGCGTGTGTGGACGTGTGTATGTACATGTGTATGGGGGGGGTTGGGCCATTTCTTTCGTCTGTTTCCTTGCGCTACCTCGCAAACGCGGGAGACAGCGACAAAGTATAAAAAAAAAAAAAAAAAAAAAAATATATATGTATAGGGGATGAATTGAAGATAGGAAGAACATGTGGTGCCTGGCACTGTAACCGCTTGATGATGATCGTGCGACTTTGGGTATGATAACTTAACCTTCAACCTAACCCTTAAGGGTCGGGTCAGAGTTCACGCTGTCATCCCCAAAGATCGTACCTTCGTGATGTACATAGTATACCACCGTGTTGTATATATTATAACATCGTGTTGTGTATATTATAGGGACAAATTAACTTTTCAAACAGTATTTGGCTGAACACAGACGCGAAAGATACATCTTGTACACCTGTAAAATACTAGAATACCTTTACAGAAGTAATTAATCCCTTTGTCCGGTTGGCATACACGTCAGATTATGCTGAGCAGATTCATTGAATAACATATATACAGTCGCAAATAGTAGAGAAACGGTTTTACACCAGAGGCCCGTGTTTTAACTCTCAGGTCTGTACACATTACAATCATCATGGGGAGGTTTCAGTGACTTGGAGAATCATATATGATACCTCTGACATGTACTGAGTAACTGAACTGCACTGGGAAGTGTAAGGAATGAGGGTTATGCTGCATCAAAAGGACTGTTGGGAGCTTGGTATTTGTCCTGTTTCGCTGTGATGGTAGAAGACAACCTCCCAGAGCAGTGTGAAATGTTAGGAAGTTTTCTCGTTGATACTGTGTGTCCCTTGGTGAGGGAGGGGTGCTGAGGTCTGATGTATTGTTGTCGTGAGGAGGGTCACCTGCAGCGAAGACACTCCCCTGCGGTGATGACTCTCACTCAGCTACAGAAGGTGACACCTGTGACGATGACACCTAACTGTAGCAAGGTCACGCCTGTAATAAGTACACTTTGCTGTAGCGTGGCCAGTCACCCTTCAGGAGGTAGGCTGCTTCTGGAGAGAACTTAGAGCTTAGACGGGGGACTTAAAGCTGAGTGAGATTACTCCTCTTGAAGAATGGAGGCAGACTTCAAGAAGTATTGATGCACCGGGTGTGTGAACTCTTACCAGAGACGATTAATCCCGGTAAAGTGGTGTGATAGGGCCTGGAAGATCGTGGTCCTCATGTCTCGCTCCCACAAAACATTTGTAGCGAGAGGTTCACGTGTGTTTCTCACTCCCCTTGTGGCGCCGGAAGTAGCTCTCCCACTGGCTCCGACGCCAGTCTCACCTCCCCATTCCCCTCTAACGCTTAGGCTCCCTGACCCCTGCAACACACGTGTATATGACTCTTCCATACCTGTGTTACCTTGTGTATGGAGGTGTATGAGACACCCTTGAACGTGTCACCTCGCACGTGTGGAAGTATGTGATATGTGGTACAGTTTTTAATGCAGATTGTTGATTGTATAGTGTAGGTGCATCTCGAAGGATGATGATCTGGTTTAATTGTCCTGTGATAAGTTGTATGTCATGGAAGTGATCTCATTTGATTATTGGTGCATGAGTGGTGGATAAATTGTGCACTCCTTCCCGTCCTGTGGGCGGTGATGCAAAAGAGGATACAGATTGCACAAAAGGTCCAAGGACTGAGAGAGGCCTCAGTGATTGAATTACATTTCAAGTTATATAGTGAGAACATTCATAAAGATTGAACGGCATCTTATGTGATGAGCAGACTGTTTATAAACGTTCATCATTGATTGGACCATGTATGTAGATCATAACGAGTAAACGTTTTACAGTAAGTAATGCTAGGACACGTTTCAAGTTTCAGTGGCAGAACAGTGGGATAATTGCAATGCTTACATGTGTTTTGTAATGTTCAGTAGGAGGCATCTCTGAACTCAACCAGGATTAAAGCAGTCAGGTACATAATGTAGCAGGGTGTGGGATGAGATATGCTAGCAAAGGACAGATGGACTGTTCATTATCACCAGGAGGTGCAACGATATCATGGTGTTTTCTGATCCTATTTGTCCACACACACACACACACACACACACACACACACACACACACACACACACACACACACACACACACGAGTTCTCTTGCATGATATGATCATAGTAGAAGGATCCGTTGAATGATTGTTGTAAGTGTGTTGGCTTGTTAGATGAAAATCAGTTGCATCCTTCAGGGAAAGGCAAGGCAAGGCTGTGGTTTCAGTGCTTTACACATGGCAGCTAGAGACTGAGTGTGAACGAATGTGGCCTTTGTTGTCTGTTCCTAGCGCTACATCGCGCGTGTTCGGGGGGAGGGGGGTGTCGTTTCATGTATGGCGGGGTGGCGACGGGAATGAATAAAGGCAGCAAGTATGAATTATGTACATGTGTATATATGTATATGTGCGTGTGTGGACGTGTATGTATATACATGTGTATGTGGGTGGGTTGGGCCATTCTTTCGTCTGTTTCCTTGCGCTACCTCGCTAACGCGGGAGACAGTGACAAAGTATGATAGATATAGTTATATACGTGAAGGAGGTGAGGGAAACTGGACTATAAGTCCATGTCGAGTAATTTGGTTATACTTGAATAGTTCTATAGACACAAGCATAAAACGTTCATACTGAAGGATATTTAGTGCAGTTATTGAGGAAAGAGATTCTCAAACAATCAGATCCTTTATCTGAGAGAGTTCAACAAGTTTAAGGCCATTGAGGAGAGCTAACACTTCAGTTTGGAGTGAGGATATCCAAAATTGATCCTGACTTCCCATTTGGTTGAAACTAACTCACTACTAGCAGCATCTGTATATGTAATTTGTGAGGGATTATGTTCCGTGGTGATGGTGCCAGTGTAACAGTGAGCGTTATTATTGACGTCAGCGTCACAGATTACGTGTATTGGTGATGGTGTCAAAATGATTACGAGCGGTAGTATTGACTTTTATGAACTCAGGCGCTCTGTGATCGGTGTGTCATATGGTAAAGATCATTACTACCATACATTCTAAACCCAGCAGCAGCTGTGTTAACCCAAATGAATGATTATCTCCCATTAAGACGATCTGGATGGTTTCTTCGCCTAGGATGCCATATGTTTGCTTGATTATCCGGATGGCAATATTATTGGCTCTTTAAGAACAACAAAAATGTTTAACATTGGGAAAGAAATATCATTAGGGAGAGAATAACTAATGCAGGAGGTAGGGTGTGGGTGTGTTTGTGGGGCTGATGACGGCTCTAGGGTTGGGAGTCTGCCTGAACGTGTTGTGATGATGGCTGCTGCTTGTGGCTGTATTGTGTAGTGTCAAGTGAGGGCTGATGCGTGAGGTATTGTTCGCCTCCAGTATGACGACCGGCACAGCAGGCCCGATTTTTATGTAAATATCCAGGTATTTGTGTGTCTCTCTCCCACCGGCAGGTTGTGTAGCGGAGGTGGTTCCTCTGACAGTTGTTAATGGATGGGCGCAAGTTTGTGGCGGCTCGAGTGTTGTGGATGGGCCCCGCGTGCTGGGTAGGCCTAGCCTGGGCAAACACTTGGTTCCTGTCGGCCGCACACCCTGCTGGTGTCCGGCCTGGGTCCCACCTTGGGATTAGGTCGCCAGCATTGGTCCCGGTGGAGGAGGGCTGGGGTGACCCCTCATAACATTATGTCAGTACCGGTTGTGGTCAGCCACAACCACGCACAAGAGGCTGCCCGCGCGGACTGTGTGTCTTATCTGGTAAAAGTTAGATACTCAACATGATGATTTACGCTGATCCATGTGTATTAATGTTTCTCTCTCTCTCTCTCTCTCTCTCTCTCTCTCTCTCTCTCTCTCTCTCTCTCTCTCTCTCTCTCTCTCTCTCTCTCTCTCTCTCTCTCTCGTACTGTTTCGGATCAGAGTAATCTGTCGGCCGTGATTTTATGATTCAGAACTGTTCGTGTCATGCTACCAGTACGTGCACGGCCAACCCCTCTCAGTTGTAATACGGTACTTCCATCGTGCGGGTCTCTTATAACTGAGCCTCGGTACCTGTATGTCAACTTGAAAGCTCCCACGGCGACACATGACGAGTGTGTACATGTGATGATCCTACATAAGCTGGGAACAACAGGAAAGTGTCCCAGATAAAGGCAGTAAATTAGCAGTTTCTTACACGCTTAGATTTTGACACACTGTAAACAGAATTGAAGAGACGAAAAGAGTCCAGCACCTTCAGCCAGAATGGCAAATGGTCGTACTGTAGACAAGTTTTTACACTGCGCATAATCTGGTGTTAACCTGCTCGCTCAAGGCACCATTCCGTATATGTATTTTCTTTCCTGTATTTACTACCGGAGAAGATCATGCTATATCGGAGCCTTGGTGTGCTCATCTAAATATCTGTAAGGCATAAGCTCGAACGTGCGAAACAGATGGGCTTTGATTAAGAACTTGGTAGAACTGTTGGATATGACTGAAATGCACAATCCGGGGAGTTTCCCATGCGGTGCTTCCCGGGAAGAGAAAATAAACAGTTGTCCATAAATCATGGGGCAAGCGTTTGTGTGGAGTGTGTGCGGTAAAGGCCACCACAGTCAGAGACCACAGTCCATCACGGCCAAAGCGACGGAACAGGCCTCCACTGGGTGGAAGTCTGGGTACAGTTGGACCATGCAGGGGTTGGGGTCTGGGGAGGGGAGGACCATGCAGGGAGTGGAGGTGTGGAGAGGGGAGGGTCTTGCAGTAGATGGAGGTCTGTCGAGGGGAGGGCCATGCAGGGGATGGGGATCTAGGAAGGGGAGGGCCATGCAGGGAGTGGAGGTCTGTGGAGGGGAGGGCCTTGCCTTGAGGGGGGAGTCTAGGGAGGGAGGTGCCGTGCAGGATGTTGGGGTAGGAATAGGAGGGGAGGGCAACCTGTGGGGGTCTATAGAGGATAGAGTCGTGCAGGGATTGAGAACTTGGGGAGGAGAGGACCGTGCAGGGAGTAGAGGCTAGAGAAGGTGGGGCCTTCCCTTGGAGGGAGGGGGGTCTAGGGATGGGAGTGTTTTACAAAGGCTGAAGGTCAAAAGAGGGTAGGGTTTTGCCTGCAGGGGGAGGGGGGGGTGATCTGGGGAGGAGAGACTAGGAAAGAGGGAGCCTTGTCGGGGATGAGGGATGGGGGGCTGTGCTGGGGGTGTGGGACTGTGGGGAGGGGAGATTAGGAAAGTGGGAGCCTTGTCGGAGATGAGGGATGGGGGGCTGTGCTGGGGGGTGTGGGTCTGAGGGTAGGGGGAGCCTTCTTGGGGTTATGGTGGGAGTCGGGGGTAGGGGGGGTTTGAAGGCCCGTGCAGGGTGTGGGTCTCTGGATTTAGAAAGTTGATTTTTTTTTTGTGTGTCATTTTGATAACGGTCTTGCAAGGGATGAGTATCCGACCGTGAAAGATACAAGTGCATGATGTTCCTGTCTTGTTGAGAATGGTGCTCACTCCAGGTCGCCACGTCGAGAAGAAAGTAGATCCAGAAGCTTACCGACGCAGGTGAGGCTTGTGTAGGGTGTGTGGTGGTAGCTCCCCATCATGGTTGTGTAGCGCAGGTACCATCATGGCCGCTTTTACACCCACCTGCCTGTCTATCCGCCCTCTTCACCAGCTCGCTCTCACACGCTTTATTCTTGTCCACTCTACACCAGCCCGCACTGAACGCATCCCTTAGCTTTACTCCCACCCGGCTGTACCCACCGTCGCTATGCACCTGTTACGCGCCAGCCTTCTCTACACGCCCGCCTCCGCATCCCACACGCCCTTCCTGCCTGCCCACCAACGCCACGCGCATGCCCCAGCTCCCCACCCAACCACAGTACAGGTCGACTCTCTCCTATGTAGGTAAACACCGTAAGGTCGTGATATGAATTATATCTGAAGTTTGATTTGTATCTGAATAATAAAGGTAATTGTTGTATAGCAGCTTTATTGCCTAGATGAACTTTTCTGATGGGAAAACTTTGCAACAGTTGCAGGATATTGATACATTTGTGTATTAGGGGATATATATTTATCTATGATTATTAAGAATAATCTCTTCTATCTTGCTATAACTTGATGGACATTGTCAAGGTGAAGTCCATATCGAGCCTAGAACATCTAGGATAACTATTCACCCGAGTAATCATTCACATACAAATTATATCTTAGATATGTTGTATAATATCTAACCATACGTAAGGTAAGTGATGTGTCATAACATTGAGTGTTGCGCTCCTGTGTTTACAGTATTACCTGGAGCCGCCTATTCCACATTCTGTCTCGTGCTGTAACGGGTACCCGCCCACTCCACTCTACACACTTGCATAGCCCATACTCTACACCCGCTAAGCCTACGGCACACATACAGTACCTTCCGACACCTAACCTGATTACACACACACACACACACACACACACACACACACACACACACACACACACAAGAGCAGCAGCAGCAGCCTTGGCCATGTTAATCCCTGGCATGCGACACATTCTTTATCATAGGCTTTGACCAGTCGACTGCAAGTCACAAACCACTGCTCCTCCACCCCACATTGACTCATGATGATTGAAAGAGCTGTGAAGGGTGTGCTTAAATGTTTTGGCATATGGAAAGAATTAGTGGGTAGATTGACACTGCGGTTATATATGTCGGAGGTGGAGGGGAAAAGGAGAAAAGGAAGAGCAAATTGGAAATGGAAGGATGGAATGAAAAAGATATTGGGTACACGGTGTCTGAACGTGCAGAAAGTTGAAAGATTTGCACGAGATAAAGTGAATTGGTGTGATTTGGTATACTGGGGGTGACGTACTCTCATTGAACTGAATCAGGGCACATGAAGCGGCCGAAGAAATCCACGGAAAAGTCTGCGAGGCCTGTATGTGGATAGGGGGATATGGTTTTGGTGAATTATGTATAACAGATAGAGAATGAATATGAGCGAGTTAGGCCTTTTCTCTATCATTTCATGGCACTACCTCGCTATCGTGGGAAACGGCGAACAAGGATGAATGAATAGAATATATATATATATCGCACATTCACAGTTTTCCTCTCTTTTACCTGATCTTGTGCCTTCATAATATGAAAGCTTTTCGTCCACCTTACCTAGCGATGGAGTTGCGTGAGAAGCAGTTGGCCATACTTAGGTTAATCAACACGCAACAAGCGACCAAGTCCTAAAGGTATTGCCTGAACGTTGGCAGCTCGAGAGCTGTTCTCGATAACTGTTTATCCTCTTCATCGAGTATCTGGAACTTTTCATTTTATTTTTTTCAAGCACATTCTCTGGAAAACTCATTTGTCACCACTTGAAGAGTGGATGACGCTTTTCATTTCCGTCCCATCTGGCGCGACCTTGATGTGGGATGCCAGTGCTCTTAATCGCTGCCCCTTTCGTAAGAAAAAGAAAATGGTATGTCGGATGTATCATGAAGGGTCGGATGGGTAATTGGAAGTGAGCAATGGAGAAATGAACAAAGGAATTGGGTTGGTGATTGGAGTGAGTGTGAGGGACGTGGGTTGTTGGACAAGAGATGTGTGTTCGAGGAGATTGTAGAATACTGTAGCCACTCGTTCTTGATGACGTGAGGGTGGGTCCCAGCACTGCCAAGACACTCCTGACGATGAGTTTCTGTTTCTGAAGGTGCCGCTCAGTATCCCCGCGTCAGGAGGGTGAGCCTGGAAGCCATGATGGTACTCGCACCTCAGAGTCATTCGTGGAGCGCACTCAGACTCGCCCCCGGAATGCTTGAGTGAAGGCAGCTGTTGTTGGTATTGGCTGTCATCCTGCCTGCTGAGGACCTGCGGTACTTAACCTCTCTGAAACTCGTCCTCTTGTGGGGAAAGTTTAAGGTGAGGGAATCCTTTATTTGTGGTGTGCGGGGCGTCGGGATCTGGTCGTAGCTGTGCTCGACATATGTTTGGCGGTGTTCAGTTGATTGTGGCGGTGCTCGACACTTGTAAGGCGTTGCTGCACATCTGGACCTGCTGGTACTTGACTCGCCTTTTATGGAGGTCATTATTTGCTCTACGTTTTGTTCTTTGTTATTGTATCCTCGCTGCTTGTTTCTCTCAGGTGTGTTTTACTTCTCTCTCTTGTCGACTCTGACATGGCTTACTGTAATTATATATATATATATATATATATATATATATATATATATATATATATATATATATATATATATATATGTGTGTGTGTGTGTGTGTGTGTGTGTGTGTGTGTGTGTGTGTGTGTGTGTGATTAGTCGTGGTAGTGTGCAGGCATTTTTACCACATGTTTAAGTTTTTTCAAGTATTTCTCGAACAAACTGTTTCGGTTGTTCTTTTGAACGTTGACTGGACATAGATAAGAACCATCTTAGAATAGAAGTGAGTAACGGACCAGCCTAACTGATGATCTGTCCTTCTTAAGACTGGAGTTTCCAGAAAGTTTTCTTTTTATTTCAACAGCAGCGGACACACATCACACACTGCTACAGTTTATGTATCCTTTTTAAGAGTGACCATCATTACTGTTCACAAGGCAACCTTGAGTGTGGGTTTCATACTGTGCAGATGATATGTACAACCAGATATTTTTTGATTTTCTTTTTCAGTTTATGGTTTCATCTTGTTAAGATGTCAGACCTGGAGATACGGAGGATAATGTGTATTTCCAAGATGTTTTAGGCATTGTTATTCCCTATCAAAGGCAGAGGTTGTAGATTGTTGAGTTGGGTTGTTGGAGACTCATTTGGTATTTCATGACCGTTGCTGGGACCGACTATTTTTGACTCTTGGTCTCTCGTGTTTAGTGCTTGGGTACTCCCCGTTGGGTGAGACCTTGATGTACCAAGATATTAAAAGCGCACAATAGGAACGGAGGCCGTGCATCATGTGGAAATTTCGTCCTCATGGTTGTGGGGTGCACTGGCCTTTGGTTTTCATAAGCCAGGCAAATGGTCAGTTACACTGAAGACGACAATAGTTCGATACATGTAACTGATGATTTTATATTTTACTTCCTTTCTGCTTTCAAAGGTAGTTGTTGTGATAAAAGAATGATAGGTGATCAGCTTAGAATCTAATTGTGGATATGGACGCAGACTCGCCAAGTGTCACAAGCTACCTACAGCCGCAGGGACCTTACGAACCTGTACACTTGGGCTGGATCACGTACTGGGCCGTGTTGAAATCTCCTTGATGATGCGGGTGGCACAGTGGGTAGGAGTGAACTACCTCGGCTCTGGTCATGTTTACGTGTGTGCCTGCGGGTGTCAGGTGAGGTAACTGGGGAGTTACACAGGACGACACTCATGGCCTCTCGTGTCTGTTGATGTCAGGTGAGGGGCGAGGTACACAGGATGGTTCTCATACAGTTACTGTTGTTCGGGACGATTGGCTCGTTGTATGGAGAGAGAGAGAGAGAGAGAGAGAGAGAGAGAGAGAGAGAGAGAGAGAGAGAGAGAGAGAGAGAGAGAGAGATTGTATTTGTGTCTATTTGTGCGCTTGCCGTTTCTCCGTGTTTTTTTTTTTGTTTTTTTTTCATCTGGATAATCAACATTGCTGTCTGTCCATCGAGTTGTAATGCGCTGGCGGTCGAGATAGATATATTGGCTGGCTGAGGACTCCCTGCCCTTCGTGGGTTCCTCTTAATGAGTTTAGCGCCGACCTTATAAAAACCGAGGGCTCAATCTAATTAGTTTTGTTTTTATTAGCAGGTAAGTAGCTCAGTGATTTAACAAGGCCCTAATATGATAGCTTACCACTTGTGCAGAAAAAAAAAAAAACCTGACAGGCAGTGCACGCCACTTGTGAACGAGAGGTTTATTACGGGAGGTGTACCAGCTCCTACTGCGTGGTTGTCCAGGCATCAGATGGGAGTTTACCTCACTAGGCCACCGTTTCATTAATGGTCACTACGATGTACGACGAAATAGACTAGTGTAACGTCAATTAAAGAATTGCGTTAACGCTACTTTTTTTTTTTTCCTGCAACTATCACTGGTTTTTTTTTCGGAAAGATTTGTTGGATGTTCTGGCAGATATGAAGACGAAAGTCGATGAGATGTAGGGGCTGTGGTAGTCAGCGAAGCCCCCATTACAGGGTTTGGTAATTACTTAACGTCTGATGCACATTTTGTCAGTCATGTTTGCAAGTAATGGACTCCATTGTTTCTTTCGGTCATACTGCACTTAGAGATGATGTTTTATTTTATGCATTCCAAAGACACCTCTCGCACATATAGTTTATTTCCGCCATGTTCTGGTAGTGTCACTTGTTACATTCTTGTGTAAGGGGCGTGACCAGGACTTCTAAGGCTGGAGGCTAGTCTGGTAGTGAGGAGAGTGAGGGCCCCTCCTCTCGTACTCCTCCCGTTGTGGATACAGGTTCCCTGTCATAACTCGATTCCATTTTGGGCATCGTCAACCATTACTATGTAATGTAGGGTGCTGTATCAGAAGTGCCGTACGATCAGATGGTTCTTTGTACCTTGAGAATAGTCTCCCCAGGCAAAGGTATTGTATTATCCCTTAGGTATAATAGGCTGGACGTAGGGAGGCATATGTTAACAGAATCATCACACCCTCCTGCTGATGTCTTTACCTGCTCTTGTATCCAGGATCATCGACCCCCTTGTTGCACGACGGTACGATCCTGGAGCTGGGTCATTTCTAAGGCCAGGCCAAGCGTACCCGAGGAGTGGAATCGTCATGTGCAAGAGGGCAGGGTTATATACTTGTCCTATTTGTTTATTGACGTAGCATCAGTGTTTCCATAATATGGTGTAGGTGCGGTAGTCAGCTCCTGCAGATGCGTGAACAATTAGAGAGGGATGTATAAGTCCACAGCTGAGAATGTAGGAAAAGTTGTGGGACTCGGGGTTATGTTGATGTTTAACCGGTCAGATTCCAGTATGAGGTTGTAAAAGATGGATATATATAATGTTTTCAAGTAATGCTTTACGACATTCGTAGGCAGACTGTGAGAAATAAGCATCATACATTAAGATACGAATACCACGACTCTTAACGCCAGAGGAAGATGTAGAGGTGGACTTGGAAGGAAATTCTATATCCATGGCAACCGCATCCCTTCCTCAACTTATCTGTAGTTATTTTCTCATTTCATCCCTCCATCTTTGTATATTGTTAGTGTCCTTTTATTTTCCTTTCCTGTGTTATAGAATACGGGAGAGTATATAGGAAAGTGACCCTAAACGGAACTTTTGTGTAACTTGTGTGGGGTAGCAACAATTCAATGCAACTCGACGTAATATTCTGTATCGACCGCAGATACTGAGAGTAATCATAGTGTAGGTTTTATTTCGTAGAAATCACAATTGTCTAACGCTATAAGAACTGATAGTATAAGAACTTAAAGCCAGGGATCAGTTGGCTGTACGTCCCATTCACAGGCGTCTACAGTACCAGAGTCGAGTGAACTAGTTCTTTCTTTATTTCCCTTCTGTCCCTGAGGTGTTTAAGCTACATCTTCCAGAGGTCCCACCTGTGTCCCTGATGCCTCTCTTCTACCCGTCCTCTATTACGTGATCCTCACGCCGTTGCCAGTCCTCCTAACACACTCTTTTTTTTTTATCGCCGAGTTTATCCCCTTAGTAAATTTCTCGACGTTCCAGCGACTGGTCTCTGGTGTATCAGGTTCCACCCGTACGTCCATCTAAATGTGCTACCGTTGTCTTGAAATTTGAGCCAGCTCATCATCTTATTAAGGCGTCTCCTCCTGGAAGTGCTTAACCCCTTCCGTCTGCTTCATTATTATCTCCGTGGACCTACCCACCTCCTCTCTCTCTTCTCTTCTCTTCTCTTCTCTTCTCTTCTCTTCTCTCTCTCTCTCTCTCTCTCTCTCTCTCTCTCTCTCTCTCTCTCTCTCTCTCTCTCTCTCTCTCTCTTGCTGTGCGTAAGCTCTGCCTTTTGGCCAAATCTCGTTGTAATTACCCATCAGTAATCAGGTACACGTTCTAGCTTCTCAGGGACACTAACAACATATATTTACCAAGTGTGTGTGTTGTTAAGTCATTCACACGAGTGCCTTGATTTTATGTGTAATGATGAGCTGTTGAATATTTTTTTCAGCTTCTTTCTAATCAAACACTTGGCTTTGACTGCCGTGTCAGCCTCGAGTTTTTTTTCGCTGAGACGGCGCAGGCAACTGAGGGGAGGGGGATGGTATTCCATGTGTGGCGAGGTGGCGATGGGAGTGAATGGGGGCAGTGTGAATTGTGTGCATGGGTATATATGTATGTGTCTGTGTATATATATATATATGTACATTGAGATGTTTAGGTATGTATATTTGCGTGTGTGGACGTGTGTGTGTGTGTATACATTGTGTATGGGGGTGGGTTGGGCCATTTCTTTCGTCTGTTTCCTTGCGCTACCTCGCAAACGCGGGAGACAGCGACAAAGCAAAATAAATAATAATAATAATATATATATATATATATATATATATATATATATATATATATATATATATATATATATATATATATATATATATATTTCTTTTCTTTCATACTATCAGGTGTTTGCTTTGAAGAATGTATGTGAGAAATACTTAGAAAAGCAAATGGATTTGTATGTAGCATTTATGGATCTGGAGAAGGCATATGATAGAGTTGATAGAGATGCTCTGTGGAAGGTATTAAGAATATATGGTGTGGGAGGAAAGTTGTTAGAAGCAGTGAAAAGTTTTTATCGAGGATGTAAGGCATGTGTACGTGTAGGAAGAGAGGAAAGTGATTGGTTCTCAGTGAATGTAGGTTTGCGGCAGGGGTGTGTGATGTCTCCATGGTTGTTTAATTTGTTTATGGATGGGGTTGTTAGGGAGGTAAATGCAAGAGTTTTGGAAAGAGGGGCAAGTATGAAGTCTGTTGGGGATGAGAGAGCTTGGGAAGTGAGTCAGTTGTTGTTCGCTGATGATACAGCGCTGGTGGCTGATTCATGTGAGAAACTGCAGAAGCTGGTGACTGAGTTTGGTAAAGTGTGTGGAAGAAGAAAGTTAAGAGTAAATGTGAATAAGAGCAAGGTTATTAGGTACAGTAGGGTTGAGGGTCAAGTCAATTGGGAGGTGAGTTTGAATGGAGAAAAACTGGAGGAAGTGAAGTGTTTTAGATATCTGGGAGTGGATCTGGCAGCGGATGGAACCATGGAAGCGGAAGTGGATCATAGGGTGGGGGAGGGGGCGAAAATTCTGGGGGCCTTGAAGAATGTGTGGAAGTCGAGAACATTATCTCGGAAAGCAAAAATGGGTATGTTTGAAGGAATAGTGGTTCCAACAATGTTGTATGGTTGCGAGGCGTGGGCTATGGATAGAGTTGTGCGCAGGAGGATGGATGTGCTGGAAATGAGATGTTTGAGGACAATGTGTGGTGTGAGGTGGTTTGATCGAGTGAGTAACGTAAGGGTAAGAGAGATGTGTGGAAATAAAAAGAGCGTGGTTGAGAGAGCAGAAGAGGGTGTTTTGAAGTGGTTTGGGCACATGGAGAGAATGAGTGAGGAAAGATTGACCAAGAGGATATATGTGTCGGAGGTGGAGGGAACGAGGAGAAGAGGGAGACCAAATTGGAGGTGGAAAGATGGAGTGAAAAAGATTTTGTGTGATCGGGGCCTGAACATGCAGGAGGGTGAAAGGAGGGCAAGGAATAGAGTGAATTGGAGCGATGTGGTATACCGGGGTTGACGTGCTGTCAGTGGATTGAATCAAGGCATGTGAAGCGTCTGGGGTAAACCATGGAAAGCTGTGTAGGTATGTATATTTGCGTGTGTGGACGTATGTATATACATGTGTATGGGGGGGGGGTTGGGCCATTTCTTTCGTCTGTTTCCTTGCGCTACCTCGCAAACGCGGGAGACAGCGACAAAGTATAAAAAAAAAAAAAAAAATATATATATGGTGTGGGAGGAAAGTTGTTAGAAGCAGTGAAAAGTTTTTATCGAGGATGTAAGGCATGTGTACGTGTAGGAAGAGAGGAAAGTGACTGGTTCTCAGTGAATGTAGGTTTGCGGCAGGGGTGTGTGATGTCTCCATGGTTGTTTAATTTGTTTATGGATGGGGTTGTTAGGGAGGTAAATGCAAGAGTTTTGGAAAGAGGGGCAAGGATGAAGTCTGTTGGGGATGAGAGAGCTTGGAAAGTGAGTCAGTTGTTGTTCGCTGATGATACAGCGCTGGTGGCTGATTCATGTGAGAAACTGCAGAAGCTGGTGACTGAATTTGGAAAAGTGTGTGGAAGAAGAAAGTTAAGAGTAAATGTGAATAAGAGCAAGGTTATTAGGTACAGTAGGGTTGAGGGTCAAGTCAATTGGGAGGTGAGTTTGAATGGAGAAAAACTGGAGGAAGTGAAGTGTTTTAGATATCTGGGAGTGGATCTGGCAGCGGATGGAACCATGGAAGCGGAAGTGGATCATAGGGTGGGGGAGGGGGCGAAAATCCTGGGGGCCTTGAAGAATATGTGGAAGTCGAGAACATTATCTCGGAAAGCAAAAATGGGTATGTTTGAAGGAATAGTGGTTCCAACAATATTGTATGGTTGCGAGGCGTGGGCTATGGATAGAGTTGTGCGCAGGAGGATGGATGTGCTGGAAATGAGATGTTTGAGGACAATGTGTGGTGTGAGGTGGTTTGATCGAGTGAGTAACGTAAGGGTAGGAGAGATGTGTGGAAATAAAAAGAGCGTGGTTGAGAGAGCAGAAGAGGGTGTTTTGAAGTGGTTTGGGCACATGGAGAGGATGAGTGAGGAAAGATTGACCAAGAGGATATATGTGTCGGAGGTGGAGGGAACAAGGAGAAGAGGGAGACCAAATTGGAGGTGGAAAGATGGAGTGAAAAAGATTTTGTGTGATCGGGGCCTGAACATGCAGGAGGGTGAAAGGAGGGCAAGGAATAGAGTGAATTGGAGCGATGTGGTATACCGGGGTTGACGTGCTGTCAGTGGATTGAATCAGGGCATGTGAGGCGTCTGGTGTAAACCATGGAAAGCTGTGTAGGTATGTATATTTGCGTGTGTGGACGTATGTATATACATGTGTATGGGGGGGGGGGGTTGGGCCATTTCTTTCGTCTGTTTCCTTGCGCTACCTCGCAAACGCGGGAGACAGCGACAAAGTATAATAAAAAAAAAAATATATATATATATATATATATATATAAATATATATATATATATATATATATATATATATATATATATATATATATATATATATATATATATATATATATATATATATATACCCTAACATGAACCAGGTACCTATTTTATCAACCAACCCCTAAGGGAGGATGATCAGCTGGGTTGACTGTGGACCGACTGCCACATCCAGGATTCGAACTTTTGCGCTCGATCCTGGGCGACCGGTGAGTGGTCATGGTGAGGAACGGTTACCGCTACATCACGGGGCCTGTATTATGGAGGTATCATGAAGGACCTCACTCCCCTGAACACGACGGTACGATCCTTGATAACGAAGGTACGACTCTTGAACACGACGGTACGATCCTTGATAACGAAGGTACGACACTTGAACACGACGGCATGATCCTTGATAACGAAGTTACGATCCTTGATAACGAAGGTACGACTCTTGAACACGACGGTACGATCCTTGATAACGAAGGTACGACTCTTGAACACGACGGTACGATCCTTGATAACGAAGGTACGACTCTTGAAGACGACGGTACGATCCTTGATAACGAAGGTACGACTCTTGAAGACGACGGTACGATCCTTGATAACGAAGGTACGACTCTTGAAGACGACGGCATGATCCTTGATAACGAAGGTACGACTCTTGAACACGACGGGGCATCCTCTGGGTACGATTGCTTTAGTCTTGTCAAAGACGAGGCTACCACACACTCAGTGATCGCACCGTTTTGCTGAAGAGGTTAAGGGAGGTGTTAGTCGTTTTGGTGTTAGTCGTCGGTAACGGTGGCGGTGTGTTGGAGGAGAGTGGTGGGGAGCGGCCATCTCTGCCATAGATGACGCTGTGGGTTGTGGTGGTCGCTACTTGGCTTGCATGTCGGTCTGGGTAATGTGAAGCCTCTGGCCGCCCGCACTCCTGGCCTGCACCGCCCACGACACCTCCCAGTCCCGTCCACCACGCCACAGTCATCCCTTCAGTCCCGCCTCTCCCCGCTCACCACACCACAACAACTAAGTCTGCACAGCCCACGCAACCACCCCACACCACAACAAATTTGTCCGCACCGCCCATAGAGCCGCCTCACCCCGCCCACCACGCCACAGCCAACCACCACGCCACAACCACCCTTACATCACAGCCCACACCAACGACCCACCGCGTCACAACCTCCATTACAGCACTGCCCACACAGTTGGCCTGCCCAGCTATAACCAACCATAACATCCTTCCAGCGAGCTCTCAACACGACAGCATCCCTAACCGAGCATCCTCTTCCCACACCAATCGTCCACGACAACCCTGCGGGTGACGCCTACACCCCGCCCACCACCCCACAGCAGTCCCGCCCGTGTCACCAGCATCCCGCCCACCACGCCACAGCAGTCCCGCCCGTGCCCCCGGCATCCCGCTCACAGCAGACCTAACCGCTTTACCTACACCTAATCCCACCTTACCACAACAGCTGCGTCATACCGTCCCATCTTACCCTACCTCGCTCTTCTTCGTCCTCCTCCCATGCCTGTCCATGTCCCCGCTCGCCTCCTCCCTACCACACCAGTATCACCCTACCTCCCCAGCCTTATTCAACTCCATTGCGAAAAAGGTGACAAATTTTCAGCCACTACAGAATGCTTGACAGAAACAAGGACCATCATAAAAAGGAAGAGCAGTGAGAAAGATCTCGGTGTGAAGGTACCTTACGACCATACCATCAGGGAACATAACAAAATAATAGTTGCCTCTTCGAAAGTAAAAAAATGGCTGTTTGGATTATGCAAATCTACAATACAAGGGCGAAAAATCGAGGAGGATTCTTTTCGAGGCACATGTGCTATGTAGACTAGAATTCTATATTTTGCCATAACCTTCCAGGGTAAGAGGAATGACCTTTTTTAGACAATGTACAGATAGCTATAACAGCTTGCACTGGCATCGTTAAGGGTCTAAGTAATTAGAAAATACTGACAGTCCTGAAGCCTGTACTGTGGAGTGCATGTGGGATAGACCGATCATGATTGCTCAAAAAAATCTTGAAAGACATAGTTTCCGCCTTACCTTCGATCGAAATTCCTGGTTTGATTCGACTGCCAGAGAAGACTGGAAAATGTTACCACTGAAATCGAAAGAAGCAATGGGTACAGTAAGGTAAAGTAGCTTGAGCATCCGTGGATCGAGGCTTTTTGAAATATAGTTCCCGACGATTGTTATAAACATTTTTGGCTGTTCAGTATAGAAATGTAAACTGACTCTTGACCAGAACCTACTGAGTTGTGTCAGGGCCAACCAGATTGTCGAGGATTCTCAGACCTGTAGCCATAACTTTGCAGATCTAGACAACTCTTTCAACCCCATCAAACACCTTGTAGCACATCCATACCCCTCCAGCAGATACCTGATGGCACATCCATACCCCACCAGCAGGCACCTTGTGGCACATCTGTGCCCTTCCAGCAGGCACCCGGTGGTACATCTATACCCTTCCAGTAGGCATCTAGTGGCACTGAAAGATTTCTGAAAGCAAAGAAACTTCGAACTTTGCTGTAACCAAGTTCAAAGCTTCACCGCAGACAGCCAACATATGTAAAGTTTTAGGTATAAAGGAAGGAATTTGATAGAATAAGTTGATAGAGTAAGAAAGGGGGAACAAAGAAAGTTTTAAGTGTTGTGTACAAGGCAAGAGAAAACCCAAAACTCTTCCATAAATGAATAAGCAAATTGTCATTTGAAGAGCAGCGGATCAGACTGACTGATTCATATTGATGAAGTTGCTGAGGATGATTTGAAAGTATGTCAGAAATTGAATGACAAGTTCGAAAGCTCGTTGAATGTGGAGGACAAGAGCAGGTACCTGGAAGCACATCCATCTCCTCCAGCAGGCTCCTGATGGCACTTCTGTTAGCGCATCCATGCCCCTCCAGGTGGTTCCTGGTAGCACATCCAGGGCTGTTCAGCATGTGGCAACGTATCAGGATTCTCCTAGAGCATGATCACCCATCCATACGTACGTAACACATGATGACACATCCGTACTCATCCAACACATGATGACACATCCATACTCATCTAACACATGACACATCCGTACTCATCCAACACATGATGACACATCCGTACTCATCCAACACATGATGACATCCGTACTCATCCAACACATGATGACACATCCGTACTCATCCAACACATGATGACACATCCGTACTCATCCAACACATGATGACACATCCGTACTCATCCAACACATGTTGACACATCCGTACTCATCCAACTCATGATGACAAATCCGTACTCATCCAACACATGATGACATCCGTACTCATCCAACTCATGATGACACATCCGTACTCATCCAACACATGATGACACATCCGTACTCATCCAACACATGATGACACATCCGTGCTCATCCAACACATGATGACACATCCGTACTCATCCAGCACACGATGACACATCCGTACTCATCCAACAAACGATGACACATCCGTACTCATCCAACACATGATGACACATCCGTACTCATCCAACAAACGATGACACATCCGTACTCATCCAACACATCCTGACACATCTCTTTCCATCAACCACGTGGTAACGTATCCAGTTCTATTCTGCACATACCCATCGAACAGGTGGCAACGCACCCGGACCATATAGCAAGTGGTAGCATTCATACCCATCCAGTAACGTGGTAACATCCATACCTATCCCAGAGGTGGTAATGTCGTAACAAGACCTTACTCCGTTGCACACACACACACACACACACACACACACACACACACACACACACACACACATGAGAGAGAGAGAGAGAGAGAGAGAGAGAGAGAGAGAGAGAGAGAGAGAGAGAGAGAGAGAGTAACCGGACATAACGAAGGGAAGCATTCCTTATGGAGTACAGTTAGGGATAATTTCCCCCTCCATTTGTCGTTTTTATTATCATCGCTCGTCTCGACCCAGCAGTAATTGGTGCGCGCCAGTGTGTACAGCTGGTGAGGTAGGAAACAGCTTAAGTGTTCCAGGAAATTCTCGGTAAACCTTTTACAATCTCGTGTAACTGTGACCCACTAGATCCCAGGACAGTACTGCCGGTCTGTTGTTGTGATGAATCCACGGTATATCTAACATTTAGGGTTTCCCCTTTCCATTGGAATTTGTTCATCTTACGACATAAAGATTTAACCACGATTTTAAGAAGTCTTTACCTCTCTGTAAGTGCGGCCTTTGCCGCTAATGCACTTTGGCTGTTTAGTTGTCCGCCTCGTTAGAAAGCGGTTGACTGTTATCGAAGGGAGAGGTGTTGAGATAGGAGATGAGGGAGCGTGGCGCGGCCCTATCACACACCGCGCTGCTAGATGTGTCTTGGGTCGGCAGTGACTCCTGCGGCGCCATCAGACTGACTCCCGCCATCTCCTCCTCCCGCCAGATTACCTGCCTTGATAGCCTTCACCTCCGATCATGTCAGATTGTAAGTTCATTCCCTGGGTCATGCTCTTGTATCTGTTGTACCTTGAGCACCCTCAGGTCCTTCCAGTGGAGGCTGGTTCTTCCTCGGGTCTCACACATGGATGTTAGCAATTACTTAGGTACTTCATGGCATCTTCAAGTTCTTGTGGTGGATGCCAAGCTTTTTGTGGTCGAGGTCGAGATAGCCTCAGGTTCTTCTTTTTAGTTGAGAGTAGGAGATGCCCAGACTCTTGTGGTCATGGCCAGGACATCATCAGGTTCTGGTGGTCATGGCCAGGACAATCCTCAGGTTCTGGTGGTCATGGCCAGGACATCCTCAGGTTCTGGTGGTCATGGCCAGGACATTCTCAGGTTCTGGTGGTCATGGCCAGGACATCCTCAGGTTCTGGTGGTCATGGCCAGGACATTCTAAGGTTTCAGAATAGACTTGATATTTTTTTCAAGTCCAAGACTTTCATTATTTGCACCTACTTAGACAACATTGACAATTTTCAGTGTATTCTCCGTGAATTAACTTATGCCACATTAATCTGTGAGTTTCTGATAGCTTCCGCTATCATAGTCAGCCTTGAAAGGACCCAGTCGTCTGTTTCTCTTTGAATTCCTTTGTATTTCTCTATGGTCGAGGGCAGGACATCCTCAGGTTTTATAGTCAGGCCAGCACGTCGTCAGACGAGTCCTGAAAAATGGATACGTAACTGAACTCCATCATCACAGCGGTACAATCCCTGAGCGCATCGATACGGCCTTAAGCTCGACGGTAAGGCCCTTGGCGCTGCTGGCATGAGCCTTAAGGGTCAGATCAGGGGTCAGGCTAATCATATACAGTTTTCCCAGCGTGCTCAAGGGGTTAACGAAGATTAGAGACTTAGGTTCATCAGCTTCATTAATAGTCGTTGCAGGTGTTTACACAAACACTCTTGTTTACATTACCAAATTGCGCCTGTGCCCTTGAGTGACTGGCAGACGTACCCTCCCTCTTCGTCTGAGCATTAATTTGGCATCCATGGACAATCACGTGTTTACCAAATGGCGTCCTAGCTACGTCTCTTCGTTGTATATCAGCTGACTTATATTTCTTTCTTGTATCTCCTCTGATGATGTGATTATTACACGAAAGTGCACTTGGAAACTTACCATTTTTTATTTTCCCCTTGGACTCATGGGTAATATATATATATATATATAAACACTTTTAGGGTCTTTCGCGTGCGTGATGGATTGGTGAGCAATTGGCTGCTTCTTATATGGCGTCTTCCTCTCCCTTCCGTCGGTCTCTTCGGTAAACTAGCTGCAAAAACTACGTGCTGAGAGTCCTTCAGGCTCAAAGGATCAGGGAGTAGGAGCGATTTCCTTGGGGTTACTCCTTGTTACAGTCAGACCAGAGATTACTTTTACCCCCGGGTGCTGTGGATGTCAAACAGTACACTTCCCCTCCCGCCGTCTGGTTGGTGAACATGATTGCGACTTTATTGCAGTATGGACCACGACAGTAGTGTCGCTAGAGGCTCTGCATATTCCCATGTAAGGAAAGCATGGCTGCCTGTGTGAAGCTAGAGGTGTTTTTTTTTTCTTCGTTTGGAATTTTTCTCAGGTTTGTCATTGCTCGACCCTTATGATGTAAAAGGTCTTACTGTACAAGGTGAAGCAGACTGTGACACACAGTTCGATTATTTTGGGTTTAAGACTTTGAGTATGACTCCCAAACTGGGTACAACACGAGGCGGAGTATGACTCCCAAACTGAATGAAACACGATGCTGATCATAACTCCCAATTTGGGTACAACACGAGGGAGATTACAACTCCCAGTTTGGATGCAGCACAGGGCAGGTTATGACTCCCAGTCTGGGTGCACCACAAGGCAGTTGACTCCCACATTGGTTGATGTTGGCAGTGGTCGGAGGCCGACACGAGACCAGTACCGTAGATCCAAATGCGAAAGTGATCACGTTTTTTGATATTCCTTCAGTGGCCATCGAAATGCTACTCACTAAAAATGTTTGTACATAAAGTGATAGAAATATATGATTTTTCTGACTGCGTGGGTGTAGCTGGATACAAAACATGTACAGTTTAGGAGTATGGTAATAATTTTTTTCATGTATGATTTAAATCTACTGGTTAAACTGGTTCGTATAGAAAAAATGATGTGATTAATGTATGGAAGAATATTCGTGAAACGGTGTGGATTAAGATAACCTTAAGGAAAAATGGTTAAGAAAGGGGTCCATGACAATCAGATGTGCGAGAATTGATAGTGTGCTACCCTCAGGTGCGAGGCTGACTTAGGTATGAAGTTATGGCCGTTGACCTGATCACGAAGGGTCAGGTTAAGGGCTAGGCCACCATTTTCTTAGGGTTGTACAGTTGTATTCAAAGGGTTTGCATGATAATAGTAATTTATATCGACGAAAAGTGATGACATATCAGTTAAGTTACCTATTGGAAATTGAGTATCTAATCGGTATCCCTCAGGTGAATGGGTAGAATGGTTCAGAGTAGGGTACAGTGGGCCTAGTATGTGATGGGTGGATGTGGGCGAGAAGTACACACATGTGCTCCTGCAGCATGATTGTGGTCCACGTTTTCCCTATCCTCCGGGCTGAGTAGTCTAGCAAGCTGTTCAGTTCCCATGAATAAAGATGTTTAGGATAATGGATTGAACCAGGGCATGTGAAGCGTCTGAGGTACACCATGGAAAGGTCTGTGGGGGTCTGGATGTGAAAAGGGAGCTGTGGTTTCGGTGCATTACACATGACAGCTAGAGACTGAGTGTGAAAGAATGTGGCCTTTGTTGTCTGTTTTCTTGGCGATACCTCACTGAAGCAGGGGATAGCGATGTTGTTTTCCCGTGGGGTGGGGTAGCGCATTCTTTTGGAAAATTAAAAAGACGATAGGGGAGGATTTCCATCTCCCCGCTCCTTCCCCTTTTAATCGCCTTCTACGACACGCAGGGCATATGTGAGAAGTATTCTTTTTCCCCTATCCCCAAGGATATATATATATATATATATATATATATATATATATATATATATATATATATATATATATATATATATATCTATATATTTATTTTGCTTTGTCGCTGTCTCCCGCGTTTGCGAGGTAGCGCAAGGAAATAGACGAAAAAAATGGCCCAACCCACCCCCATACACAATGTATATACATACACGTCCACACACGCAAATATACATACCTGTACATCTCAATGTACACATATATATATACACACACAGACACATACATATATACCCATGCACACAATTCACACTGTCTGCCTTTATTCATTCCCATCGCCACCTCGCCACACATGGAATACCATCCCCCTCCCCCCTCATGTGTGCGAGGTAGCACTAGGAAAAGACAACAAAGGCCCCATTCGTTCACACTCAGTCTCTAGCTGTCATGCAATAATACCCGAAACCACAGCTCCCTTTCCACATCCAGGCCCCACACAACTTTCCATGGTTTACCCCAGACGCTTCACATGCCCTGATTCAATCCACTGACAGCACGTCAACCCCGGTATACCACATCGATCCAATTCACTCTATTCCTTGCCCGCCTTTCACCCTCCTGCATGTTCAGGCCCCGATCACACAAAATCTTTTTCACTCCATCTTTCCACCTCCAATTTGGTCTCCCACTTCTCCTCGTTCCCTCCACCTCCGACACATATATCCTCTTGGTCAATCTTTCCTCACTCATTCTCTCCATGTGCCCAAACCATTTCAAAACACCCTCTTCTGCTCTCTCAACCACGCTCTTTTTATTTCCACACATCTCTCTTACCCTTACATTACTTACTCGATCAAACCACCTCACACCACATATTGTCCTCAAACATCTCATTTCCAGCACATCCACCCTCCTGCGCACAACTCTAACCATAGCCCACGCCTCGCAACCATACAGCATTGTTGGAACCACTATTCCTTCAAACATAGCCATTTTTGCTTTCCGAGATAATGTTCTCGACTTCCACACATTCTTGAAGGCTCCCAGGATTTTCGCCCCCTCCCCCACCCTATGATTCACTTCCGCTTCCATGGTTCCATCCGCTGCCAGATCCACTCTAAGATATCTAAAACACTTTACTTCCTCCAGTTTTTCTCCATTCAAACTTATATATATGAGGACTAAGCCTAGATATAGGCTGAATGTGAAGGGGACGTCTATGGTCATTGTGCCTTTAGGTGGTAACAGTAGGATGTAGTGAGGTCCTACGAGAACCATCCTTCATGGTAAGAACCATCGAGTACTGTATGGGGCAACTTACCCAGTCTGTCGGCTGATGATGAATGTAAGACTGTCCTTGATATGATCGCGTATTTCTTTTGGAAGTTAAGGGAGTGTGATCACTATTCACACTCCCTGGTGTGTTTAGTCAGGGAATTTTGAGCTCGTAGCATATCCAGTCTGTGTCCAGTAAAGAAAACTGCTGTATCAGGTAAAATGATTAGGTTTCTTTACTTTGAATCTTTTAGACTGAAAAGTCAGCCTGTTTCTGTAAAACTAATTATGGAGTATAATAGTTGATGCTCAGATATGTGGAGTAATGTGGTCAAATGTAGTCGACGCTCGTGTCGTCGGCAAAGGCTGAGTTCGACTTGTGCGCAGGAACTGGTAGTACCGATTGATAAGCACAAGGAAAGGCTAGGGACCCAGTAAAGATCCTTGAGGTACTCCAGAAACATTCTCTAGCAAATCAAGGAATATTAGTGAGAGGCGGATCGTTTTGAATTGGAAAGGCAGAAGTCAAAATCACTTCACTGTTTTCCTTGAATATTGAAGTATTCAGGCAACCATAGAAGTATCATGATTGATTTGATATCAGATACTTTGCGCAGGAATATGGGAAGGGCAGATCTTTGGATTGCAATCTTTATGAGTTGAGAGATACTCGTATGTCCTTTTCTTTTAATGAATTATAAGAAAGTGATGAGTAAGGTTACTGCCACGTCTTCCATCTTCGTGGGTTGGGGGAATGAATTATTTTTATGCGTGGGGACGGTTCCTTCAGATATCTTTGATGCCATTGACTCGGGTCTCCATAACTGTAGGAGACGAAAGAAAACGAAAACTGGCGTAAACTGCTCTCATATAACTGGAGCGGGGCTGTGGCAGTTGATTATAAACCTGGATTCAAGGTAACATTTGCAGTGTTACACACACACACACACACACACACACACACACACACACACACACACACACACACACTATTTCCTTCATTAGTGAGGTAGGTTCAGGAACGGACGACAGAACCTCTTGGAAAAATCCCCTTTTAGTTCCATTCTCTTTTCCGTGCAAGATGGGAGGATATCCAATATCCACTCCTGCCCCCCATAGTTACCCCTTACGGTAAGCAGGAGATGCGTGGGGACGTATTTCCTCTCCCATTATCTCATTAGATGCTTAATATGGGGTGTTCGATAGCTTCTTACTTCAAATGATAGGGCCAGTCATTTGTCATGGACATCAGTTTGTTGTGAAATTACAAACATTTCGCTCTTTAGGTGAGAGTGATTATCACAAGAGCACGTGCACTTTAAGGGGAACGTCGCCAACGATCCTACAGGTGATTCAACCAGACGTGCAGATGAAGATATAACCAGTGACGTGCTTATCTGTGTCCTCTGCGGTCGATTTGTGTACAAGAGAACTTCTTGCTTGAGTCCCGTCTATGTCATCCTCCACTAAACATTTCGACAAGCACACAAGTCTGCCAGTGTACTTGGGTGTATCTTCATGAACGGTATGAGAAGAGAGTCTATTTAAGTTTCCTCGATTATGATCGTATAATTGATATTCTGTGTTTTCAATTTTATGTGTGGCATCAGCATACAAATTGTTCGCGTGTACATCTTGTATTTCATGTCCATCATCAGGCAGGGGTCTGCGGTCGTGTTGTGGTTCCAGCGCCCACCTGAAGTATACCTGCAGAAGGCGCCGCTGCTGGTTTGGCCGGACGGCAACGATAAAAAAAAAAAGTTCTATTATTGAGGATCCAGCGAGTGGGCAGTAAACTTGCTTGTAATTGTCCGACGTTTGACAGCCACTTAGATTACTCGCTCGGGTTGGTGTTAACGGAGGAACCTCATTTGGCGAGGAAGGGCCGTACATGGTCATGGTGATGGAGTGTGGCGACAGCACTACGATGATCATTAAGTGTGCTTGGCGACGAGGCTGTCTCGGCCGGTGCCCGAGGAGTTGAATGGATATATGTGACGCAGCACTTAACCTAGTCCTCCACCTCGGCGTCTCGGTAAAAGCTTTGTCAGTGACCAGTTTCTGCCTGGGACCGTCTGCAGTAGACCTGAAGAGTGAGGAGGCAAGTCTTTTCAAAGACCCGTGGGACCATTTGTGGGTTACTGATGTGATAGATGAAGTTAGGTCATTAGGCCGATTTTTTTTTTCTTTTTTTTTTTTCCCCTGACGTATGTGATACGAACTGAGTAACGGTACTCTATTAGAACTTGGTCAGTCTGCTTAGTTTCAATCAGGTTAAGAAGGGTTGTGTGTTGGCGTAAGTTAGTGTAACAAAAAGACTTCATTGAGTGACTTCACGTTATCGAAAGTTTAAAACCCTGGTTTAGTTTGGGTTGGATCAGCTAGATTGCGATGATTTACGTTACTCAGGGATAGATTGAACTGGGTTCGGTTGGTAAAAGACTAGCACAAGATGTTGGCTCGATTAAAGTTCACTTTATTTACGCTCAGGTATGGTTAAGGTTAGGTTGGCTTGGATAGTTAAGATGTAACGTTATCTTCTGCGTGTATAGCAGTACAGAATAATGTGCGAGGCAGTGTTCGTTGCAACGATATCAGCAAGACTTCTCAGGGCCGAAGAGAGCTAGGGAATTGTTAACTGCCGCTCGTAGAAGCTCATTAACGAACCTCTGGATTGTTGTAGGTAATGTTTTGTGGCTCGTCAGGCAAGGCTACAGCTGATGTGACAACTACCTTAGCACCACTTTTCTGTCAGGTAGAGTTGATGAAGAGCAGTTTTTCGTTCTACATGTAAGGCATGTGTACGTGTAGGAAGAGAGGAAAGTGATTGGTTCTCAGTGAATGTAGGTTTGCGGCAGGGGTGTGTGATGTCTCCATGGTTGTTTAATGTGTTTATGGATGGGGTTGTTAGGAGGTGAATGCAAGAGTTTTGGAAAGAGGGGCAAGTATGCAGTCTGTTATGGATGAGAGAGCTTAGGAAGTGAGTCAGTTGTTGTTCGCTGATGATACAGCGCTGGTGGCTGATTCATGTGAGAAACTGCAGAAGCTGGTGACTGAGTTTGGTAAAGTGTGTGAAAGAAGAAAGTTGAGAGTAAATATGAATAAGAGCAAGGTTATTAGGTACAGTAGGGTTGAGAGTCAAGTCATTTGGGAGGTAAGTTTGAATGGAGAAAAACTGGAAGAAGTGAAGTGTTTTAGATATCTGGGAGTGGATTTGGCAGCGGATGGAACCATGGAAGCGGAAGTGAATCATAGGGTGGGGGAGGGGGCGAAAATTCTGGGAGCCTTGAAGAATGTGTGGAATTCGAGAACATTATCTCGGAAAGCAAAAGTGGCTATGTTTGAAGGAATAATGGTTCCAACAATGTTGTATGGTTGCGAGGCGTGGGCTATGGATAGAGTTGTGCGGAGGAGGGTGGATGTGCTGGAAATGAGATGTTTGAGGACAATATGTGGTGTGAGGTGGTTTGATCGAGTAAGTAATAATAGGGTAAGAGAGATGTGTGGTAATAAAAAGAGCGTGGTTAAGAGAGCAGAAGAGGGTGTTTTGAAATGGTTTGGTCACATGGAGAGAATGAGTGAGGAAAGATTGACAAAGAGGGTATATGTGTCAGAGGTGGAGGGAACGAGAAGTGGGAGACCAAATTGGAGGTTGAAAGATGGAGTGAAAAAGATTTTTTAGTGATCGGGGCCTGAACATGCAGGAGGGTGAAAGGCGTGCAAGTAATAGAATGAATTGAAATGATGTGGTATTCTGGGGTCGACGTGCTGTCAATGGATTGAACCAGGGCATGTGAAGTGTCTGGGTAAACCATGGAAAGTTGTGTGGGGCCTGGATGTGGAGAGGGAGCTGTGGTTTCGGTGCATTATTACATGACAGCTAGAGACTGAGCATGAACGAATGTGGGCTGTGTTGTCTTTTCCTAGCGCTACCTCGTACACATGAGGGGGGAGGGGGTTGTTATTTCATGTGTGGCGCGGTGGCGATGGGAATAAATAAAGGCAGTATGAATTATGTATATGTGTATATATGTATATGTCTGTGTGTGTATATATATGTATACGTTGAGATGTATAGGTATATATATTTACGTGTGTGGACGTGTATGTATATACATGTGTATATGGGTGGGTTGGGCCATTCTTATGTCTGTTTCCTTGCGCTACCTCGCTAACGCGGGAGACAGCGACAAAGCAAAATAAAAAATAATATATATATATATATATATATATATATATATATATATATATATATATATATATATATATATATATTGTATTGAAATTGCGCTTTCATAAAACACATACTCATATCTTCCAACAGCAAGGTTTCGAATTCCCTACCATTTGTGTGGTAGCTGGGTGCGCCAACCACTTGGCTGATGTGTGTGTGTTGTTCACGTTTCTCATTTTTATATTTTGTTTTTATGTGAGAAATGAGTGCGATTGTTTTCCAAGGGTAAAATGTGTTTGTTTGTGTTGTGAGTAATCATCTCCTTTTAAAGAAAGGTGTTGGTGATTTTGAACTAACATAAAACTGGGCATTACATTTTATATAGGTGTCTGGAATTTCATGCTTTTTTATGAGCAATTTGGGCAGCATTGCTCTAAATCAGTGTGTCTGCCGTTGGACATATTGGTTTATCCATAGCTGCAGGTCATCTGAGCTAGGGAGCTTGCCTTACATCGGAACATACAGGAAAGTTGATCACATTTTCTAAAGCACCGGTGTATGTCCTGCTCCCCTACATCCCCCTTCCCCTTGCTCGTTCCCTCGCCGGGACGACCGCAGGCAGCAGACGACACGAATAGTCGCTTAGGACGGTGAGCCCCTCACACACTTTTATCTGATGTCTCACCCGCAGCAGCCTGCTGGACGGACCTTCGACACCTTACCTCAACTTCCCTTATACCTCAGCCCTTCTCTCGTTCCTCACTCATCTCCCTTAAGCAGCACTGGATGTGCTCCCGGTGCTTCCTCTCGATCAAGTCTTGAGACCAAGCAAGAGAGGCATACGATGTGACATTTGCTTCTCATGACGGTAAGACGCCGAGGTATGATGTCCTGGCCTTTGACCTGTTTCTTGAAGGCTAGCATAGAATCCAGGTCGTCCTAACGGAGTGTCGCACAGTCTTGTTCAAGGAGTTAAACGATTTTATGGGTCGTATTGAGTGCCGTATGGGGTGCGTTCATTCATGTTTGACGCGCCCTCGAGACGTGGCGGCGGTGAAGACGTCGGTCACCTGAGGGAGCGAGTTCCTCTCCTCACTCTGCCGGGGAGGATGAAGGTGGTGGTGGGAGGCCTGATAAGATAACGGCGATCCTTGGCGACCCTCTGGGGCCTGATAGTGGCAGACCTGGGCGGACGTTGCGGTCGGCTGCGGTTGACCCGCCTCGTCCGGAATTAGGAAGGAATTTTAAAGAACGGTCCGGGACGATGAAGATGTCACCCCGGGTGTCACCCGAGATAACGCTCGGCGGAATAGAAAGGAATTCGATGTATGTTTAACGTCGGGAAAGTGTTGGAGGAAGATGGTGGGTGAGATTTAGCGACGGTAAAAGTTATCTTATCAAGGACAGAAAATATTTCCCCTGAGAGAGTTTCTATTGATATGTTGTGCCATTTTTTGTTCACTTTATTTATGACTCGTCGTTCGTGGGTTAGTGCATGTGAAGACTCCAAGCTTGTGTCAGGGCTGCCGTGCGTCGTCCATTAATGTTCTGCGTAAATTTCCTCATTTTAGAATTGCTATGATTTCTGTGAGACTTTACGTTGATAGTTCATTTATTAGACGCCTTAAGCTGTGGGCAGATTAATTCGGTCCACTGTGCCTTCCTTACTTGTAACAGAAATCAAACTTTTTCTTAAGAACCGCTAAACTGTTTATGGCGAAATTTTATAGATGTTGTTCATAAACCGAGAGCTGTTACATGTGTGTAGAACTGATGTATGGGATTACGTGTACCTCAGCCTAGGAGGTCGGGGGTTGGGGGAACGTGGTTATGCATGGGGATGTAAAGAAAAAGTTTTCTCAAGTTTAAAGCTTTCTCGTAATGAACTGAGACAGGAGAGTTGAAACTGGCAGGAAGCATCGTACTTATACTGAGACTCACCTCTGTATGAAAGGAAGTCTTTTCATATCTTTCTGCTTGTACTTACAACCATATAGGTTGGATAGGCACCTTCATCTCACTAGCTACTAAGACAGCGTCGATTCCTGGCGACCTCCTGAGCTAGCCAAGATGCTTTGCGTGGTGGACGGAGCGTCGTGTGTATGTACGAGAATCGCATCAGTGTAGATGAAGATCCTCTAGTCATGGTTCTCCCATGGGGTCGCGTCTGGTTGAACGAGTGGTTCTGTAGAGATCATATGGATTGATTCATCTGTTGGAATGGTTCATATGGATTGATTCATCTGTTGGAATGGTTCATATGGATTGATTCATCTGTTGGAATGGTTCATATGGATTGATTCATCTGTTGGAATGGTTCATATGGATTGATTCATCTGTTGGAATGTTTCATATGGATTGATTCATCTGTTGGAATGGTTCATATGGATTGATTCATCTGTTGGAATGGTTGAAAGAAGCATTATAGATAAGTCTGAGAATATATTTCATAAGTATTTCGTTTTAGGTCCAAGACTTACATCATTTGCTCCTACTTGGTTACTTTGACAGTCTTCAGGCTCACACACTTCTAATTATTTATATTCCTTCTGACTTTGACCGCACTAATCTAAGTTTCTGATATCTTCCACCGTCACCGAGGGGTTCGAAACGACCGAGTGGTCTGTTGCTGTTTGAATTCCTTTGTAGAACGCGATTTAGACCACAATCTGGAAGTGTTGTTATTCCGAATTTGTATGAAAAAATGATATATATATATATATATATATATATATATATATATATATATATATATATATATATATATATATATATATATATGTGGCCAAATATTTATGCAAGTGGGCCATTTGTAGATATTTTGACTCTGGCGGATCATAGTGTGTGTGTGTGTTTGTGTGTGTGTGTGTGTGTGTGTGTGTGTTGTTTATAAAACTGGAGCAAAATTAAAAACAAAAATTGTATTGTCGTATCCTCTTTTTCTCTTTTATTACATAGATGCACGTCACTTTAGATTATATTTAATTAAGGCTTCCCACTTATATAATAATAATAATGATAATAACAACAACAACAACAATAATAATAATGATAATAATAATAATAATAATGATAATAATAATAATGATGATAATAATAATGCCAAGCACTCATTAGCGGGACGAAAAAGTATAAGAGAGAGGACAGAATCTTGATGGAGTAAGGGGAAGAGGCTGATTTATCAACAACCACGGAGACAGAGCGGCCTGAGAGGAGGCTAGATGTGAGAAAGCAAAACGAAAGAAGGAACCCAAAAGAGAGGAGCTTAGATATGACACCTCGATGCCACACAATGTCGGAAGCTTTGGATATATCAAGAGCAACTTCTAAGGATTCTCCAAGATCTTTCATGAATGACGAGCAGACATTAGTAAGATAGGAAAGAATATCACCAGTGGATCTCGCCTTGTGGAAGTCATTCTGATGATCAGAGAGAAGACTGTTAGATTCAAGATGCCTGAGGATGTGGGAGTTGAAGAGGGATTTAAAGACATTGGAAATGGTAGATGTCAAAGCAACAGGACAGTAGTTAAGGGGGTAAGAACGGCCACCTTTCTTTGGAATAGGGTGTACCAACGCATACTTCCAAGAGGAGGGAAAAGTTCTGTTTTTTGAATAGAAACGAAACATGATTATGCAAGCTCGGAGGCACACTCTTTCAGTACACGGGGATGGTTGCCACCAGGACTACAAGTCTTGCTTGTGTCCAGAGAAAGAAGCGCTTTTCGGACAGTTCGAAAAGAGATTACGGGGCGGGACGTAGGATTGGTAAGAGGAGCATCATGGGGTGAAGGATATATATATGAGAACCTTGCTTTGTGACAGTCCGAGGTGGTTGGAAGATGAATTATAAGGGTATGTCGTGACTGGGGAAAGGTCAGAGATCTAGCACAAACACTGGAGTTTACGAAAGGTTCTAGCAATAACATTTGTAAAATATCTACTGAGTTAGAAAATATCGTTTTGCTCTGAAATAATACTATTTGAAATTTTGTGGGTACTTTCTAAGGTTCAGCAGGAGCCGTGACCCCTATTTACTTTTTTTAAACAGACAAACCAGGTAGGTAAAATCTGCCCCTTTCCTGACTCATCCTCCGGCAGGTTTAACCAGCTAAAGTTGATAAAAGCAAACACAATCTGGATACTAACTTCGCCAGTTCAAGCTTACGCTTAACTTTTACATTTCATGAACTCATTCAAGATTTTGCTCTGATCAACCTAGTCAAGTGATGGAAGCCATCAATCAGGGTAAGATTGGAAGCCATTTAGAGGACCACCACTTCATAAATCATTCTCAGCATGGTTTTCGAATCGTTCATATCTTACAAATCTGCTTGATTTCTTTAATTACATGATCAACATGTATGACGAAAGTAAAACGATGTCATCTGTTGAAATCTTCGAAATAAAGCATTCGATAAATTCCCACACCAAAGGTTTCTATAGATGTGGATGCACTTCGGTGGTTGGGAAATTGACTGACTGACTGGCCATAAACAGAGAGTCAAGCCTCAGAATGGCTGGACGTGACAAGTGGTGTGCCACAAGGATATCTTAGGACCGGTTCTCTTTTTCATGTATATTAAGGAATACCTTATACATAATGAGACGAAAAGAACGGAGGAGAGTGGATGTGAGTCAGTCAGCAGTGAGTTAAGTTGATGCAGTGTGTGTGCCTACATGTTCCTCATGATTATGTGATTGTCGTGGTGGCGTTAGCAGGTACCTCATGGCGGCAGCTGTCTCGGTAAATATCAGGTTTTGGCAGATGGCAAAGACACGTGTGCAGTGTTAAGACTCTCGCCTGGTCTTCTTGGAAGATGAAGGTCTGGCGCGTCCCTAGCCTCCAGCCCGACCCGCGTGCCCGTGGGAGCGGTGCATTGTGTCCCCCGCAGCCCACGCCACAACGAGTTACGCGTATGTGCATAACTGGCATATTAATGACACGTTAGCTGACGGGTAAGTGGCGGGTGATATATGGGCGTCGGTGATGAGTGTGGCGTGAGGGGTGGCGACGCCCTGCCTCCTGGCCCGCCCGCACCACAAGGTGGGCGGCGGGCGGCACTCTCAGGTCGCCCCGCCCCCCCCACACCACCCAACCCTCACCCCACCACCATCATTCCACAATTAAACGTGCATTTTCTTTGCTCATTTACACAGGTTCAAGCTGATGTTTGTTTACATGTTAAGTATTTAGATAGGCTCCTCCACATGATCAGGCAGGCTCGACTCGTGCATTTTTTGCAAGCTAATGATGCTTCACGACAATAGACATACAGACACTTATACATGTGTACACGCTTACATAAACTTACACCCTGCATGGGCTAACGCATTATACTTGCACACATTCGTATGTAATATCCCTATAGCGAGTCCTCTGTATATACACATGATACCTTGTTGGTGCCCCTTATGTCCACATCAGGTTTGAGTCATTATACCAAGTGGTTAAGGTCCTCCTCCTGGGTAATACATGGAGTGCTACTCGGGACCTGAGGAGCGACGGATAGATAGGTCGTCTTCTCTCCGGTGCATGGCGGACCCAACCGTGGTGGTGATGCTGACGCCCTCGCCGCCAGGCCCTTCAGGGGACGACTAGCGCCGGCTCTAACCACGGTGAAGGATGTCCTAACTCTGCCTGCTGGGGTGGTTGTCTGTACCCGCGTGGCAGCCCTGTGATAGTTATGGTTGGCATGATGTTATCCAAGCGGGTCTTGGATGATGATGGTATGTGGCCAGGTGGTGCAGTCGATGATGGTGGGTGGACAGATGGTGCTCTGGATGGTGATGGGTGTGTAGCTAGGTGGTGCGCTGGATGATGGTTGATGATCTGGTGGGCACTGGTAATAGGCAACCCAAGGCATGTATGGGGACTCGTCTCGAGTATGAGGTATGGTGTGTTCAGGGTAGCAGTGAAGTGCTATCATTCGACGCCAGGATAAAGAAGGTTGCAGTTAGAAAGAGTGGATGATGATGGAACATTTACAAAAATGTTTACTACTGTTGTGTGTGGCAGATTTCTTAACAGCTGGCTACCCATTTAGTCAGATGGTGGCCACTGATCCATCTAGCTCAGTGGACAAGGCACCAGTGGAACATAAAACATCAAGTCCAACGGGGCAGAGGGTGAGCATGTGTCAGGTACTTAAGGCTGGGGCACGTGAAGACCTGTTCCCTCATCCTCTCTCCCTTCCTGATGCAGGAGGGAATCCCTCCCTCCCACAACCCACAAGACGTGTACTCCGGTTCTTTTCACAAGTGTTATCTCTCCTCGTGTATAATTAAGAAGAAAAAATAAGTAGTTTTGAGCTGGGTGGAGAAAAGGCAATGGTTAAAGGATCAGCGAGACGATCTATGAAGGTTGTATCTTTTTATTGGATAATTTTACCATATTAAGTTGACTTTATGCTTTACTTCCTTCCTTCCTTTCTCTTCCATCAGCGTTACTACCTATACCCTTGAGCACGACGGTACGACCTGAAGGTATGATGGCCTGACCTTTGACCAGACCAAGTGTCATTGTTTTGTCTTGTTCATGAGGCTAACCACCCCTCCCCCCTACTTGCCCCACCGTCCTTCAGCCATCTTGACTCCACCTTCCCACCCTTCCATCACCGTCAGCTGAAGATCAATGTCGCACATCAAACATTCTCTTCATACACCCATTTTCCCCACACCCTTCCCTCTCCCTTGCTTCCTTTAGCGTAACAACATCTTCGCCCTTTCTCCTATTCCGCCAGCTTCTGTCCTGTTGATCCTCCCTACCCACTTCTCTCCTGTACCCAGGCATGTTATGAACCTTGTGTTAAGGGTTGGGTGCTTTGCGGATGTGCCTGATAACGCGTTTGATTTAATCCGTTGTTAAGTTTCTCTCCTTTGCCCTCAGGTTGCTGTTTTTTTACTTGCTCCCTCACCCGAACGTGGGCTGTTGGCATTCAGGCCACAAATGAGACAATCTCTTTTTTCACACATAACACTTCTGACACCACGTAAATCACACGACTCGTTCTTCGTGGGCGCTACAGGGTAGTCCTACCTCTCGTCACAAGTACCCTGTGGGTCTGTGAGATATGTCCATGTGGTGTGATGCCTTGGTGTAGATCATACACAAACCTTCTCTCCTTCGATGGAATCACTCAGTAGCGCTGCTTGGGTTGCGCAGTGATGTACTGTCGCGTTGGTGTGGAGCCTGCATGCGTTTGGGTTGTGGTTAATTAGGTGGTGCCTGTGAGCGGATGGGTACGTTTGTGGGTGGTTTGGTTTGCCCCGGGAGAGAGAGAGAGAGAGAGAGAGAGAGAGAGAGAGAGAGAGAGAGAGAGAGAGAGAGAGAGAGAGAGAGCTTATGCATGCTTCCATGTGGAGTAGGTGTATATAAGCCACATGTAGCAATGCACAGCGTACATACTCAAGCAGCCAGCACAAGAATGGTGTTTAATCTGTTGAACCCAAGGTTATGACCCTTGAGCTCGACGGTGCGACCCTTGGGTATACTGGCCTCACTTTTCTACGGGGGTCAAAGGTCAGTCCATCATACCCAAGGATCGTACCGTCATGCTCATTGGTTGTAGCGTTGTACCCAAGGGTTGTACCCTTCGTCCTTGATTAACGCACCATCGTGCGCAAGGGATTTAAACAACTATTGTAGATTTGTTTTCCTCGATTTGGAGAAAGGAGGAATAAAATGTTTGGTTGTTTATTACTTAAGTCTGGGTCAGCTTAAACCCGATGAAAAAAAAAATAATTAATTTATGTGTGTCAGTTCTTATGAATCCTGTAAATGGCAGGTAATTAATGATCATGTTGTTGATGACCGGCAGGGCATCTTGAGGAACGTGAAGGACGCCCTCCTGTTCAGTCCGCGGACCCTGATGGAGCACTGTACTAACCTGGGCCTCGTGATCGACCTCACCAACACCTCACGCTACTACGATCCCATGGTAAGTCTGCTCCCTCACCCACACCGACCCAGTTTCAAGCAGGTCTTTTTGTGTTCCGCTTAGTGACCTACTTGCACTTGGGTGAAACCTTTGAATCTCTTTTAGTTAAATCTTTGAGGATGGCTCCAGCTTCTCGAGTGGCTTGCCCTAAATGCCATCGGAAGTTCACTTCAGAGATCTTCTCCTCAGAGAAGGTGGGTACACTTCTTGTTTGTTCTGCGACGTGTTTGATAGGCTTTCGATAGGCGGTAGGAAAAAAAAGCGAAACCTTGTGAACAAGTTCGATGACTTAAATCAAGAACATCTTTTCGAAAGACAAGAAAATATGGTTACCAGGACAAATGGAATAAGACTAAAAGATTTAGTACGAAATTGGTTTTTCGAAAAAGCTTTTCCTATTTGTATGTTGAGCACTGGAATGAATTATAGTCAGACGAAATGAATGCTAACGCTATAAATACCTTCCAAAGTCGTTTAGACAAATATATCATTAATACAGGTATGATCTGAGAAGGACGCCTGAAATGAGCTGTATAAACGACAGCGTAAACGGGGACAGTAAAAGGCTGATGTTCAGCAGCGGGGAATCTGTGATAGCTTAAAAACTGCTGGGCGGAAGTACTTTTTCTTTTTAAGTTACTCTCCCTCTTTTTTTTCTGGACAACCCAGTCGTGGACCAATCAGTCCTCCTGTTGTCTGTCTTTCTCATGTAAACTCACGTAAACCCTTGATTGGTTAAGATGTTTGTCAGTAGTGCTCTGGCCTCTCAAAGGTCATCATGACCTGACCTCGCTCTTTCCCCCAACCCCAGCTTGATGCATTACGCCTCACTGGACCTACCGCCTTCATAGAAGATTGTCATGCTTCAGTGAATTTGTTTGTTAATGAGATATATAGATTAGAAACCTTTACCAGGGAACTTAGTGAAGTGGTAACTCGTTCGAGAGGCCTAAGCTATAGATGCGGTCACCTTACTGTAAACAATGGGTCATGGCCCTTGACTGTTAAAGTTGTAACCCCCTCAGCTGACCACAGGAGTCGTGACCCCCTCCCCCAGCTGACCACAGGAGTCGTGACCCATCTAGCAGACCATAGGAGTTGTGACCCACCTAGCTGACCACAGGAGTTGTGACCTACTTAGCTGATCACAGGAGTCGTGACCCACCCAGCTGACCACAGGAGTTGTGACCCACAGGAGTTGTGACCTACTTAGCTGATCACAGGAGTTGTGACCCACCTAGCTGATCACAGGAGTCGTGACCCACCCAGCAGACCATAGGAGTTGTGACCCACCTAGCTGACCACAGGAGTTGTGACCCACCTAGCTGACCACAGGAGTTGTGACCCACCTAGCTGATCACAGGAGTCGTGACCCACCCAGCTGATCACAGGAGTCGTGACGCAGCTGACCACGGCCAATCCATAAATTTCCTCAGGGGTCAGAGGGTCGATCGCCTGACCGACATCCTTTACCATAATCACCTTGTCCCAGCCGGTGCTCGTTCAGATACAAGAAGTGTCCTATACCCACGACTGTGAATGCCATGAACAATCCGTGAACAAGTGCTCACCGAAGCAAATAGGCAATAGTTATGTGAAAACATTGATCAATTAATGTTCACCATTAGATACATGATGAATGTCAACACAGTCCTTCTGCGATTTAATCAATATATGTAACCTTACATCACTTAGTGTTCATCTGATCACTACTATAATGTATAAACCATAAAATTTTTGCTCTGTGAAATTTGTCTGAAGTGTGGACAGTGTAGATATGCCTCAGTCTCGGGCTTATCCAAAGCGTAGAGGTATCCAGCCCTACCTTGATCTTAAGCCCTTTTGTGGTTAATGAACTTCATACTATTATGACCAACGTAATTACGTAATTCATGAATTGTGTATTTTCAGCCAAATGGATGCATGAATTCAATAAACAGTTCTTTTATTTCATTTACACACACACACACACACACACACACACACACACACACACACACATATATATATATATATATATATATATATATATATATATATATATATATATATATATATATATATATATATAATTTTTTTTTTGTCGCTGTCTCCCGCGTTTGCGAGGTAGCGCAAGGAAACAGACGAAAGAAATGGCCCAACCCACCCCCATACACAATGTATATACATACACGTCCACACACGCAAATATACATACCTGTACATCTCAATGTACACATATATATACACACACAGACACCTACATATATACCCATGCACACAATTCACACTGTCAGCCTTTATTCATTCCCATCGCCACCTCGCCACACATGGAATACCATCCCCCTCCCCCCTCATGTGTGCGAGGTAGCACTAGGAAAAGACAACAAAAGCCCCATTCGTTCACACTCAGTCTCTATCTGTCGTGCAATAATGCCCGAAAACACAGCTCCCTTTCCACATCCAGGCCCCACACAACTTTCCATAGTTTACCCCAGACGCTTCACATGCCCTGATTCAATCCACTGACAGCAAGTCAACCCCGGTATACCACATCGATCCAATTCACTCTATTCCTTGCCCTTCTTTCACCCTCCTGCATGTTCATATATATATATATATATATATATATATATATATATATATATATATATATATATATATATATATATAATTTTTTTTTCTTTTTTTGCTTTGTCGCTGTCTCCCGCGTTTGCGAGGTAGCGCAAGGAAACAGACGAAAGAAATGGCCCAACCCACCCCCATACACATGCCTTGATTCAATCCACTGACAGCACGTCAACCCCGGTATACCACATCGCTCCAATTCACTCTATTCTTTACCCTCCTTTCACCCTCCTGCATGTTCAGGCCCCGATCACACAAAATCTTTTTCACTCCATCTTTCCACCTCCAATTTGGTCTCCCTCTTCTCCTCGTTCCCTCCACCTCCGACACATATATCCTCTTGGTCAATCTTTCCTCACTCATTCTCTCCATGTGACCAAACCATTTCAAAACACCCTCTTCTGCTCTCTCAACCACGCTCTTTTTATTTCCACACATCTCTCTTACCCTTACGTTACTTACTCGATCAAACCACCTCACACCACACATTGTCCTCAGACATCTCATTTCCAGCACATCCATCCTTCTGCGCACAACTCTATCCATAGACCACGCCTCGCAACCATACAACATTGTTGGAACCACTATTCCTTCAAACATACCCATTTTTGCTTTCCGAGATAATGTTCTCGACTTCCACACATTCTTCAAGGCTCCCAGAATTTTCGCCCCCTCCCCCACCCTATGATCCACTTCTGCTTCCATGGTTCCATCCGCTGCCAGATCCACTCCCAGATATCTAAAACACTTCACTTCCTCCAGTTTTTCTCCATTCAAACTCACCTCCCAATTGAATTGACCCTCAACCCTACTTTACCTAATAACCTTGCTCTTATTCACATTTACTCTTAACTTTCTTCTTTCACACACTTTACCAAACTCAGTCACCAGCTTCTGCAGTTTCTCACATGAATCAGCCACCAGCGCTGTATCATCCTGTGTGGCGGGATGGCGACGGGATTGAATGAAGGGAGCGTGTATGAATATGTGCATGTATGTATATGTGCGTGTATGGGCGTATATATATATATATATATATATATATATATATATATATATATATATATATATATATATATATATATATATATATATATATTTTTTTTTTTTTTTTTTTTTTTTTTTTTTTTTTTTCAAACTATTTGCCATTTCCCGCATAAGCGAGGTAGCGTTAAGAACAGAGGACTGGGCCTTTTTCGGAATATCCTCACCTGGCCATCTCTGTTCCTTCTTTTGGAAAATTAAAAAAAAACGAGAGGGGAGGATTTCCAGCCCCCCGCTCCCTCCCCTTTTAGTCGCCTTCTACGACACGCAGGGAATACGTGGGAAGTATTCTTAATCCCCTATCCCCAGGGATATATATATATATATATATATATATATATATATATATATATATATATATATATATATATATATATATGTGTGTGTGTGTGTGTGTGTGTTGGGGGGGGCTTTTCTCGTCTGTTCCCTTGAGCTACCTTGACGACGTGGGAAACAGAGATTAAGTATAATATATATATATATATATATATATATATATATATATATATATATATATATATATATATATATATATATATATGCTTTTATTATTATTATTTTATACTTAATCGCTGTTTCCCGCGTCAACGATGTAGCGCCAGAAAAAACAGACGAAGAATGGCTCATCCACTCATATACACACACACACACACACATATATATATATATATATATATATATATATATATATATATATATATATATATATATTTTTTATACTTTGTCGCTGTCTCCCGCGTTTGCGAGGTAGCGCAAGGAAACAGACGAAAGAAATGGCCCAACCCTCCCCATACACATGTACATACACACGTCCACACACACAAATATACATACCTACACAGCTTTCCATGGTTTACCCCGGACGCTTCACATGCCTTGATTCAATCCACTGACAGCACGTCAACCCCTGTATACCACATCGCTCCAATTCACTCTATTCCTTGCCCTCCTTTCACCCTCCTGCATGTTCAGGCCCCGATCACACAAAATCCTTTTCACTTCATCTTTCCACCTCCAATTTGGTCTCCCTCTTCTCCTCGTTCCCTCCACCTCCGACACATATATCCTCTTGGTCAATCTTTCCTCACTCATTCTCTCCATGTGCCCAAACCATTTCAAAACACCCTCTTCTGCTCTCTTAACCACGCTCTTTTTATTTCCACACATCTCTCTTACCCTTACGTTACTTACTCGATCAAACCACCTCACACCACACATTGTCCTCAAACATCTCATTTCCAGCACATCCATCCTCCTGCGCACAACTCTATCCATAGCCCACGCCTCGCAACCATACAACATTGTTGGAACTACTATTCCTTCAAACATACCCATTTTTGCTTTCCGGGATAATGTTCTCGACTTCCACACATTTTTTAAGGCTCCCAAAATTTTCGCCCCCTCCCCCACCCTATGATCCACTTCCGCTTCCATGGTTCCATCCGCTGACAGATCCACTCCCAGATATCTAAAACACTTCACTTCCTCCAGTTTTTCTCCATTCAAACTCACCTCCCAATTGACTTGACCCTCAACCCTACTGTACCTAATAACCTTGCTCTTATTCACATTTACTCTTAACTTTCTTCTTCCACACACACTTTACCAAACTCCGTCACCAGCTTCTGTAGTTTCTCACATGAATCCGCCCCAGCGCTGTATCATCAGCGAACAACAACTGACTCACTTCCCAAGCTCTCTCATCCCCAACAGACTTCATACTTGCCCCTCTTTCCAAGACTCTTGCATTTACCTCCCTAACAACCCCATCCATAAACAAATTAAACAACCATGGAGACATCACACACCCCTGCCGCAAACCTACATTCACTGAGAACCAATCACTTTCCTCTCTTCCTACACGTACACATGCCTTACATCCTCGATAAAAACTTTTCACTGCTTCTAACAACTTGCCTCCCACACCATATATTCTTAATACCTTCCACAGAGCATCTCTATCAACTCTATCATATGCCTTCTCCAGATCCATAAATGCTACATACAAATCCATTTGCTTTTCTAAGTATTTCTCACATACATTCTTCAAAGCAAACACCTGATCCACACATCCTCTACCACTTCTGAAACCACACTGCTCTTCCCCAATCTGATGCTCTGTACATGCCTTCACCCTCTCAATCAATACCCTCCCATATAATTTACCAGGAATACTCAACAAACTTATACCTCTGTAATTTGAGCACTCACTCTTATCCCCTTTGCCTTTGTACAATGGCACTATGCACGCATTCCGCCAATCCTCAGGCACCTCACCATGAGTCATACATACATTAAATAACCTTACCAACCAGTCAACATTACAGTCACCCCCTTTTTTAATAAATTCCACTGCAATACCATCCAAACCTGCTGCCTTGCCGGCTTTCATCTTCCGCAAAGCTTTTACTACCTCTTCTCTGTTTACCAAATCATTTTCCCTAACCCTCTCACTTTGCACACCACCTCGACCCAAACACCCTATATCTGCCACTCTGTCATCAGACACATTCAACAAACCTTCAAAATACTCATTCCATCTCCTTCTCACATCACCACTACTTGTTATCACCTCCCCATTTACGCCCTTCACTGAAGTTCCCATTTGCTCCCTTGTCTTACGCACCCTATTTACCTCCTTCCAGAACATCTTTTTATTCTCCCTAAAATTTACTGATAGTCTCTCACCCCAACTCTCATTTGCCCTTTTTTTCACCTCTTGCACCTCTCTCTTGACCTCCTGTCTCTTTCTTTTATACTTTTCCCACTCAATTGACAGGCGTGCGAAAGAGAGACTTTTGGATGTCAATGTGCTGAGAGGTGCAACTGGAGGGATGTCTGATCATTATCTTGTGGAGGCTAAGGTGAAGATTAGTATGGGTTTTCAGAAAAGAAGAGTGAATGTTGGGGTGAAGAAGGTGGTGAGAGTAAGTGAGCTTGGGAAGGAGACCTGCGTGAAGAAGTATCAGGAGAGACTGTGTACAGAATGGAAAAAGGTGAGAACAATGGAAGTAAGGGGAGTGGGGGAGGAATGGGATGTATTTAGGGAATCAGTGATGGATTGCGCAAAAGATGCTTGTGGCATGAGAAGAGTGGGAGGTGGGCTGTTTAGAAAGGGTAGTGAGTGGTGGGATGAAGAAGTAAGAGTATTAGTGAAAGAGAAGAGAGAGGCATTTGGACGATTTTTGCAGGGAAAAAATGCAATTGAGTGGGAAATATATATATATATATATATATATATATATATATATATATATATATATATATATATATATATATATATATATATATATATATATACATAAACGCCTTGATAGACGCCCATACGCACACATATACACATACATGGTATATGCACATATACATACACAGACATATATACACATGTACATATTCATACTTGCTTGCCTTCATCCATTCCTGGCGCCACCCCGCCCACAAGAAACAGCATCGCTACCCCCTACTTCAGAAAAATAAGATTTTTGTTAGAAGCATATTTATGGGAGAAAAACAAGAAAACAAATCGTTATTTTGGTGAAACGGCTATAGGAGTTCTAGTAACAGGTAGTGGTGAAGTGAGGAGGAGATGGAGTGAGTATTTTGAAGGTTTGTTGAATGTGTTTGATGATAGAGAGGCAAATGTAGAGTTTTTGGGTCGGGGAGGTGTGCGAAGTGAGAGAGTCATGGAGTGTTTTGGTGAAGAGAGAAGAGGTATTGAAAGCCCTATAAAGGATGAAATGTGGCTAGGTGTTTGGAGTGGATGATATTGTTGTTGAATGTAATTAGGGAGGGAGTGACCCGTGTTACTGAATGGCTTGTTAGGATTTTCAGTGTTTGTATGAATCATGATTAGGTGCTTGATGATTGGCGGAATGCATGTATATTGCCACTTTATAAAGGCAAGGGGGATAAAGATGGGTGTTCCGACTACAGAGGTACAAGTAGTATGTTGTATGGGAGGGTAGTGATAAAGAGAGTGAAGGCATGTACAGAGCATCAGACTGGGGAGGAGCAGTGTGGTTTCGAAGTGGTGGAGGATATGTGGATCAGGTGTTTGCATTGAAGAATATGTGTGAGAAATACTTAGAGGCGGATGGATATCTATGTGGCATATATGGATCTGGAGAAAACGTATGATAGGGTTGATAGAGATTCCTTGTGAATGGTCTTGAGAATACACGGTGTGGGGGGAAAGCTGCTGGAAGCAGTGAAAAGGCATTTGTTAGAGCAGGAAGAGAGGAGAGTGAATTGTTCCAACTGAAGGTTAGTCTACAGGGGGGGGGGGGGTGTTTTATGTCACAATGGTTGTCTATGGGTGAGGTGGTTGGGAGTTAAATGCAAGAGTCTTGGAGAGAGGTGCGAATATGCTGCCTGTGAGGGATGGAAGGGCCTGGGAAGTGAGTCATTTGTTATTTGTTGATGATACAGCACTGGTGGCTGATTCGAGTGTGAAACTACAGAGGTTAGTGACTGAGATTAGAAGGGTGTGTTGAAGGAGAAAGTTGAGAGTAAATGTTAATAAAATCAAGCTTATTAGGTTTAGCTGAGTTGAGGAACTGGTTAGTTAGGGTGTGAATTTGAATGGAGAAAAAATTGAGAAAGTGAAGTGTTTTCGATACCTGCGAAGCGGAAGTGAATCATGGGGTGGGTGAGGCGGCGAAGGTTTTGGAAGCACTGAAGAATATGAGGAAAGAGAGATCGGTATCTGGGAAGGCAAAAATAGATATGTTTGAAGTTATCGTAGTCTCATCATTATTATATGAAAGCGAGGCATGAGCTATAGGTAAGACTGCGGAGGAGGATGGTGTGTTGAAAATGAAACATTTGAGAATGTGGTGTGAGGTCGTCTGATCGAGTAAATAATGAAGGGGTAATAAGAGTGTAGCTGAGGGAGCTGAGAAGGGTGTGCCGAGATAGTTTGGATATATAGAGAGAATGAGTGAAGAAAGATTGACATAGAAGGTGTATGTGTCAGACGTAGAGGGAACAAGGAAAAACGGGATACCAAATTGGAGATGGAAGGATGGAGTGAAAAAAGATTTTAAGCGATCGGGGCCTGAGCATGCAGGAGGGTGAAAGGCGTGCACGGGGTCGACCTGCTGTCTGTTGACTGAACCAGGGCAAGTGAAGCGTTTAGGGTAAACCATGGAAAGGTCTGTGGGGCCTTGGTTGTGGATAGGAGGGGAACTGTGTTGTCGATATGTTACACATGACATGAAAATATATTACTGGGACGAAGTAAGAAATGGAGGGTGTAAATGGTTCCGGGCATCATTTCATCACTCCCAAGCCAGGAGGATAGTACTTCCCTGGGTAGCTGCTGTGCACAACGTACTGACAACGGAGGTTTTAAGATGGTTCCCGGCATCACTTCATCACTCTTAAGGCAGGAGGATAGAACTTCCCTGGGCGGCTACTGTCCACAACCTACTGACATGGAGGGTGTAAGATGGTACGGGGCATCACTTCAGCACTCATAAGTCAGTATAATAAGTACTTCCCTGGGAGGCTGTTGACTACAACGTACTACCTACGCAGTAAGGAAAGGTTTTAGCATATAGATGTGTGGTATAAGTAAAAATATATATTCAGGAATTCTCCTGGAGTACAGAGGAGAAATGTTTTGACGAAATTTACGTCACTCCCCTCAATATTGAGGGTGGTGTTGTGCAGCCCAGGATGTTGACGCTCCATGCTCCACCCACCTCGTTAACGTAACACGTAATACCGTGACATTCATTCCAGACCAGTCCTCAGATGGAGGATTTGTTCGTATTTGTATCGTATTAAGCATTTGTCTAAGGTGTCACAAGTATGTACATTGTAGTCGGGTAGGTAACGTACGTACGTGTGTGTGTGTGTGTGTGTGTGTGTGTGTGTGTGTGTGTGTGTGTGTGTGTTTGGTGCTTACTAATGCCAGTTCTCTTCTTCCCACCCAGGTGTTCAAGGACCAGAGGATCCTGTACGCCAAGGTGTTCACTGAGGGCAAAGTCGTCCCCAGTAAGGGCGTCGTCACCCAGTAAGTTACTGTACGAGTTGTTGGCGTGAGCTTATTAGTGGTCATTCACAAGTTGTGGGAGTGTTGGTCCTACATGGGGGAGCGAGGCTCCACTCATAGCCGAATGTTCAGGGACACGTTATGTGCATTAGTAAGTGATCCCGGTGAAGGCGACGTGTGCTGGGTGTACGAGGTAGAAATTTAGTGAGCTGAATAAGGGGTGAATGTGATGGTAAGGTTGAAGAACTTTCGAATGGTAAGTTTTACCTCACCTTACGTATAACTTACGATGGTTTCGGAGGCCTTCTACCTCAGCAGCTCAGTCTGGGACCTTATCTTACGTTGTATGTGACGATGGCTTCAAAGGTCCTCATCCCCTGCAGTTAGTTCTGGAACCTTAAGTATACCTTATGATGGATTCAGATCTTTTACCCTCACAACTCCGTGTAGGACCAAGCTGTTTATAGCTTTTCTTGTTTGTTCTGGTTTCAAGCTACATCGTTATGAACAAGTTGTGGTACGCATCGGTTATGGACGTTGGACGATTACTCTTATATATATATATATATATATATATATATATATATATATATATATATATATATATATATGCACACCACCTCGACCAAAGGGGGCAAGTATGAAGTCTGTTGGGGATGAGAGAGCTTGGGAAGTGAGTCAGTTGTTGTTCGCTGATGATACAGCGCTGGTGGCTGATTCATGTGAGAAACTGCAGAAGCTGGTGACTGAGTTTGGAAAAGTGTGTGGAAGAAGAAAGTTAAGAGTAAATGTGAATAAGAGCAAGGTTATTAGGTACAGTAGGGTTGAGGGTCAAGTCAATTGGGAGGTGAATTTGAATGGAGAAAAACTGGAGGAAGTGAAGTGTTTTAGATATCTGGGAGTGGATCTGGCAGCGGATGGAACCATGGAAGCGGAAGTGGATCATAGGGTGGGGGAGGGGGCGAAAATCCTGGGGGCCTTGAAGAATGTGTGGAAGTCGAGAACATTATCTCGGAAAGCAAAAATGGGTATGTTTGAAGGAATAGTGGTTCCAACAATGTTGTATGGTTGCGAGGCGTGGGCTATGGATAGAGTTGTGCGCAGGAGGATGGATGTGCTGGAAATGAGATGTTTGAGGACAATGTGTGGTGTGAGGTGGTTTGATCGAGTGAGTAACGTAAGGGTAAGAGAGATGTGTGGAAATAAAAAGAGCGTGGTTGAGAGAGCAGAAGAGGGTGTTTTGAAGTGGTTTGGGCACATGGAGAGGATGAGTGAGGAAAGATTGACCAAGAGGATATATGTGTCGGAGGTGGAGGGAACAAGGAAAGAGGGAGACCAAATTGGAGGTGGAAAGATGGAGTGAAAAAGATTTTGTGTGATCGGGGCCTGAACATGCAGGAGGGTGAAAGGAGGGCAAGGAATAGAGTGAATTGGAGCGATGTGGTATACCGGGGTTGACGTGCTGTCAGTGGATTGAAGCAGGGCATGTGAAGCGTCTGGGGTAAACCATGGAAAGCTGTGTAGGTATGTATATTTGCGTGTGTGGACGTATGTATATACATGTGTATGGGGGGGGGGGGGGGGCCATTTCTTTCGTCTGTTTCCTTGCGCTACCTCGCAAACGCGGGAGACAGCGACAAAGTATAATAAAAAAAAAAAAAAAAAATATATATATATATATATATATATATATATATATATATATATATATATATATATATATATATATATATATATAAATGAGATGTTTGAGGACAATATGTGGTGTGAGGTGGTTTGATCGAGTAGGTAATGTAAGGGTAAGAGAGATGTGTGGAAATAAAAAGAGCGTGGTTGAGAGAGCAGAAGAGGGTGTTTTGAAATGGTTTGGACACATGGAGAGATGAGTGAGGAAAGATTGACCAAGAGAATATATGTGTCGGAGGTGGAGGGAACGAGGAGAAGTGGGAGACCAAATTGGAGGTGGAAAGATGGAGTGAAAAAGATTTTGAGTGATCGGGGCCTGAACATGCAGGAGGGCGAAAGGCGGGCAAGGAATAGAGTGAATTGGATCTATGTGGTATTCTGGGGTCGACGTGCTGTCAATGGATTGAATCAGGGCATGAGAAGCGTCTGGGGTAAACCATGGAAAGTTGTGTGGGGCCTGGATGTGGAAAGGGAGCTGTGGTTTCGGGCGTTATTACATGACAGCTAGAGACTGAGTGTGAACGAATGGGGCCTTTGTTGTCTTTTCCTAGCGCTACCTCGCACACATGAGAGGGGAGGGGGATGTTATTCCATGTGTGGCGAGGTGGCGATGGGAATAAATAAAGGCAGACAGTATGAATTATGTACATGTGTATATATGTATATGTCTGTGTGTGTATATATATGTGTACATTGAGATGTATGGGTATGTATATTTGCGTGTGTGGACGTGTATATATATACATGTGTATGGGGGTGGGTTGGGCCATTTCTTTCGTCTGTTTCCTTGCGCTACCTCGCAAACGCGGGAGACAGCGACAAAGCAAAATAAATAGATAAATAAATAAATAAAATATATATATATATATATATATATATATATATATATATATATATATATATATATATATATATATATATATATATACGAACAAAGTGCATAGAAACGCACACCTTCATAGAACATACAAACCTCCAAAAGTCAGGAACGAACCCGGGACCCCTGTGCTGGGTGTCAGGTTATTCCCTCCCAGCAGCCGAGTGTCGCCCCTCCAGACCCAGCTCACCTGGGTGTTAACGGGTCGGGCCGGCGCCCCGAGCCTGACCACCCTCGCGAGTCCTGACCAATCTGGAGGATGCTTCTCACACCTGTCCTGACCCTACCCGTCTCCCCACCGATGTCCTCCGTTATATGGCAGGTACTAAACCTCACTACCTGGGAAAGGGGTCAGAGACAGACAGACAGACAGACAGACACAGTCACTTCCTCGACAGTTAAGCTTCTGTGCAAATTTTCACCTGAGTGTCGCGGATGACCCAGTTGATGGCGTGACACGGGTGTGCGAATTGGAGGCGCCACAACCTCTTTGTTTACATCGTGTCATTTTTGTTTATCACTATTTATGGTCTTGCCTCGAAGCTTGGTACATTGTAATTTTATTCCTGTTATGTGAGAATTAATATTGATGAATGAATGCTATGGAAAAACTAATGAAAGAATATCTTCGGCTGTTTTATGGCCCAAGAGGCAAGCCGAGAGAGGATGGGATGATTAGATAGGCAGTTCCCGTTATTTGCTTAATTAAGGTTACCTGGGCAAGTAAGATTTGCTACTCTGACGGAATATTGGAAAACTAAGAAAACTAGATCGTATAGATTTTTTTTTATTTATTTTGATTCTTTGTTAAGTTTAAGGAGAGGGTTAAGGCGATTATATTTATATTTGTCTTTACGGTCCGCCATAGAAGCACCGAAGGTGCAGCATATGCTATATCCTCCATTCTCGTGGACTTACCCATGGTCGATCAGGCAAGGCTAGAGACGTGTCACGGGTGTGTGGCGTGTGGTGTTTGTGGTCGGCTCGTGTGTTGTTCCATACTACAAGGCTTTAATCCTTTCATGAGTTGAGTATTGCTACGGTCAGCATCGCCCCTACATGGCGGGCGAAATTTAGAAAGTATCCAGCGATCTTTCACAGCTCCATACTAATGTGGTAAAGGAGCCAAATTATTGGGAACGACTAGAAACACTGAGGCTATACTCCCTGGATCGCAGACAGGAGAGGTATATCGTAATCATCTCTACCAGGAAATTCCTAGAAGGTATGGTTCCCAACCAACATTCGGAAGTAACATCCTACTGGCACAACAGGCATGGAAGGCTTTGTTAAATGGTACTTCTAAAATCCAAAGGTGCCCAATGCACGAAAAGAGAGAACGCCTTAAACATCCGGGGTCCAAGAGTGTTCAACACCTTGCCACTTACCATCGGAAACAGCAACGACCAAATCTAGCAGTCTGGTCTCAACACGGGCTGTGGAAGTAAAGACTTTACGACGTTGCGATAGACATTAGAGATGGATTTTGACTCATTCTGATGAGAGAGGCAGCATGTATGGCCATGCACTCTACTTACGTGGCACACTTTTTTTCGGGTTGGGGATTGAGAGTTTTGGGGGGGAGGGGGGCATTAGGCATTTAGAGCTTTGGAGCTACAACTTTGACACTGGCATCATCCTTGGGAGTTTAACGACTGTTAACAGCGTCTCTTCGTGAAGAAGAGCCACAGCTGCGGAAAAAAAAGATAAAGGTCATTAACACAAAAGAGTATGTCTCAAAGGTCTGTAAAAGCTGAGTAGAAAAAGGATGACAAAATATGGTGAAGGACGACTTACATGATAATCGAGGACATCAAGAAAATATCTCAAAAACCTATGAAAAAAACGAAATTGTTGATCGTATGAGTATAGCTCATTAGGAGGCCTTAGGGAGGTGTTATTATAGGATGGATGGCATATAGAATACGGAGAGTATAAGTAAGTTTTTGTATTTTTGGCTCCAGTGACACAAAAATCTTCATCGCGGTAAAGTCGAAGATAAGACACAAAAAGGTTGAGGTTAAAGAATACAAATTCAGAGCAATTTAAAGGAATTACAACAGCAAGAGATCACTGGGTCCTTCGAGGCTGTTTGCGATAGTGGAAAGTATCAGTTATTCACAGATTAGTGTGGTAAAAGTTAGAAGGCAAACACATGATTCAGTAAGGAAACCTGAACACGGCCAACCGTCGGTGTGAATAAGAAGGTGCAAATAATGTTAGTCGTAGACTGTTAGCGAAATGTTTATCAAGTCTGTTCTTGAGCGTATCTGTAAGTACAGCTTTCACCCAGTTTAAAAAACTGATAAATGATTCCATACGTTAACACTTCCACTGAATTGTATTCGAGGTAAAACATTTGCCCACGAGGTTACATCTATGATCACGAGTGAATCAGATAAATCATGCTTGTTAGATTAAGATTATAATTGATTATCATAACCTTGAATACTTTTCAATACTTGTATTGGTGCACTTCTTAATCTTCTTTTTCTAAGATAGATTCTTTCCGTTCTGTCAACGTCTTTTTTCAAGTAGTGACCAAAATTGAGCAAGGTATTCAAGGTAGGGATGAACCAGTGAACTATAAAGAGTAAAGTTGATTCCCCTAGACTTAAACTCTAAAGCCCCTCTTATGAAGCCAAGAATCTAGCTCGTTCTTTTTCTTGCTTCTTTGCTTCCACCGATATACAAATCTATCAATACCATGAGACTTGATTTTTGCTCGTGACCTTTGATGCCGAGGCTTGTCGAATGTTTTTTTTTTTTAAGATGTATATAGATGACATCAACTACTTTACAGCTTTCATCATACCTGTTTAATTTGATGAATCAGTTAGATTTGCCAGACGAGCGATTTCGTCGAAAACCATGCTGAGAATCGTGTATGAAACGCTGGTCCTCTAAATGGTTTACAATTCTGTTTTGAATGATGGTGTGTAATAAGGTTTCCATCTGCACACGTTAAGGTAATTGGACAATGATTTCCCGAGCGATGACTTATTACCTTGTTTGCATGTCGGTGTTGCACTAGTGATTCTGTATTCATGAAATTTCCCCGAAGCAGGTGACGGATTGAAAATAGCAGATAAGGGCTTTATGATATCATTTTCTCCACTTTTACTATCCATAGTTAAAACTTATCAGGGCGTGCCGTTTTATTTGCTTTATTTTTTTTTTATTTTTTTATTTATTTTTTTTTTGTTGTTGCTGATAGTATGTCTTCAGAGGTAAAGAGATGGGGTGAAGGATCAAAAGGTTTTGAAGGATATGGAAACTTTGTCTTTTTGAAAAAAGAAAGCGGCAGTTCGTCGCTATTAGGGGAAAAAAAAAAAAACATGAGAGGGTAAAGAGTTCCAAAGCTTAGTGATCTGGGGGAAGTAGACATCGCAACGGCCCACCGTTGGGTTGTTATTGGCCAAATGGTGATCCTGTTACGCAGTAACTTGCCGATTATTACTTCGTTTAGCTAATGGCTCTCGGGATAGAAGACCCCGAAGACTTCACCAGGTTTTCGCCAGGCACTCAAGCAGCCAGTTCTTTGGAGTCAAAACCAAAATGATATTTTTGAAAGTTTTTAAATGATGAGTCCAACAGATCTGTGGCCCTTGGTCCCCGGCATCATGGGATGCTAAGAATCTCCGGGATCCCGCCTGACTCTACTGCCAATGAGAGGGAGGACTCAGACGGTAGTAGTACCGATCCCTCCTGTCCTACTGTGTTAGACCTGCCTCTTTTTCCTATTCACTATAACAACATTCGCAGGCTCTGCAGTAGCCTGCCTTCTCTTGAACACCATCTGTCCAGTGCCTCTCTCAATATCTTATTTCTTTCTGAGACCTAATTATACCGAGGAGCTGGGTACAAGGAGACGTTCCCGTGGAGCTGGGTATGAAGGGGCGTTAGCAACAAGCTGGGTGTAAAGCAGGGTAAAGGAGACGTTGCCGAGGAGCTGGTTGTAAGATGATATGGAGGAGCTGGATATAAGGAGACGTTACCGAGGAGTTGGATGTAAGACGATACCAGAGAGCAGGGTATAAGATGATACGTAGGAGTAGGGTATAAGGAGACGTTATAAGGGAATAAGGGCTAAGGAGACCGTACCAAGGAGCAGGGTATAAGGAACTTTACCTCGGAGGAGGGTATAGGGAGGTACAAGAAGGAAGGTGTGCTGACCTTAGGGGCTTCAAGTAATGGGAAATGACCTTGCAAGGAAACCAGTGGGTCATAAGTGTTTCATGAATGTATTGTAATTTCTCGTATGATTACCTACTCGTGTGATTACTTTATGATTACTGCTGGTGTGTTACGGAGAGTCTTACAGTCGTTTTGCCCCGCTTCTTAACCTCGCGTATATGTGTCCTATTAATGTTTGCTTGGTCTTGAGTGCACGCGAGTTGAGCGTTACCTTAGCATTGCCCAGTTACTCTGCTGTTACGTATAATGAAACATATTTAAAGAGATTGAATAGCGAAGGTGCATGATTTTTTTTTTTTTTTTTTTTACACCATGCTGTCGTTCAGGTGGTTGACTGGGTGAAGTCAAGAGAGCGAAATCAGGGAGGAGGCCTCCCTAGACTTTCACTGGTGTTGCGGGAGTAAGAGCAAGAGCAGCCGCCCCCCCTTACCCTTCATAATCATAGTGATTTGATTTGTGCCGATGTCCCCAGCAAGCTTATTGTACACTCAATGCTCATCCTGTGAGCGGTAGCGCAAAAGGGTTACGGGGGTCACAAAGGGTCTTGGTCAGACCCCAGTGGGTTGATATTACATAGGATGTTACAATTCATAACTGGTATTTTTGTATGTGCATTACACAGTTTCATATGGTAAGTTTAACCAACTAGATGCAAAAAGTGGATACAGACTTAAGATTTCAGGCATCTTGTAATTAACAACAAGATGTGACATTTCTTGCAGGGTTTACTTAGATCTATCCTTAAACGGTTCTATTTTTTTTCCACATTGTAAGACAGTGTTCTAGTTCGTGACGGGCTGGCAGCCTTGAACATGACGGTATAACTATTAAGCACGGCAGAGCGACCCTTGAGCACGACGTTACTACTGTTCAGTACGACGGATACGACCCTTGAGCAAAGTGTTTCGATCTTTAAGCACGACGGAATCACCCATGAATCTGATGGCCCTGGCCTATGACCAATGTATAAGGTCAGAGAGCCCAGTCCCTCATACCCAAGGGCCGCACAGCAGTGTTCGAGGATCTTACCGCCGTCCTTAAGGGCCGTACCGTCGTGATCAGGAGCATAAACAACATTGCGTCTCACCCTCCCATATAACCGCTGTTGTTGATGTTGTTTGAAATGAAATCTCCCTACAACTCAGGAGGGGCGGGCCATATGCTCTAGGGCGGCCCGCCGGTGGTGAGGGACCAATATGCTTGGCCTCGGGGATTTGGGCTTGATATCCCACCCGGCCCCCACGAGAGCCAGGCTCCCTGTGCATATAACTGCTGGGGACATACCCTGCCCTGTGTCTACGCTCGCTCGCCCGCCAACAGAGCACCCGTTCATACTGTTCTCCAGTGTGTCTCAGCTTTTTTCCTATAAAGTATGTTTTTCTCCCCATATTTGTGTTTGGTTTTGTTCTCTTTTTCTTAACATATATCTACTCTCTCATCTGTATCTCTCTTTCTCTCTCTCTCTCTCTCGTCTTCATCACCCCCTGCCCTACCTTCCCCTCCGCCTGGATCATCGTTCACCTGCAGCAGCAGCTCTCGTCATTCCGGCACTGGTGGTGGAGACGTGCTCTCCGTGGCCGGCCACCTGTGTTATTATGACAAGACTAGAATGGATGTGACGGAGGGCGAGCGACGGGTGGCATTAATATTGCTTCTCTCTGGCGCTTCTCAAGCCCTCGAGTACGACGACTGAACCTCCTCGGGGTATGGACGTAAGCTTCGAGTCCGATGACTGAATTCATGGGTCAAGTCCTTAAGTCAATGAAGGCGTATGTCGCCGTACGGAAGGAGTTTAGTCATCGTACTGTAGAGGTTAGCCACCTACGTAGTAAAGGGGTTGATATTCGTTCTGACGGTATGGGAGGGTGTCATCACGGCTTCCGAGTGACGGATGTCACCTGTCGGTCAGGCAGTGATGATGGCTGAATATAAAGCTGGATGTTCGAGGAATATTAAGTACATAGTGCTCCTCTGTCTTATGTACATGGTGCAGACACGGGAGGAAATGGCTTGAAAAGTCCCTCCATTGTGAACCTGCTTCTGTTTGGTTGTATTGTATGGCATGTTGTGGGTTTCAGGTATCGTATTCATACATTACTTCTGATGCTTGTCTGTGATAAATTCATACCTCAAGATATTCATTGGGTTTCAGTAAATCATTCATGCAAATATACATGTGGTGGGTTTCAGTAATTCATTATCAGAACACTTATTTGTTCTGTTGATAACATGCCTACCACACGTTAATGCTCTCTGTTGTTTGTATGCACCCTGTGTGGAGTAATGATTTTTTTTTTATAATAACGATATTAATGATAGTAATGATAAGTATAACGATTTATTCAAGAAACTGCGGCCAGAGGGTGACAATACAGAGAGAAGGTACGTACATCCAGCAATAGGGAGAAGAGGTATAAAAAGGGTTAAGGGTGGGAATGTTAAACAGAGTCGTGACACAAATACAAAGGTGAAAGTTAATGTATTGTCTACTGATGATCGACCATTTTCTTGGGGGTCGGGATGGGGCTGCTCTTGTAGCGGTTTGTATGAGCTCGGAAGGGACTGAGATGGTTGTGGTGACGAAATGTAACTCGGGGTTTAGTGGTCTCACACTGCAAGATGTGATGATGGCAAGGAGAGTGTAGCAGCTTCATCTCAAATTATCAGATGAGGTTCAGGTGAAGGTAGGAGAGAGTCGGGAGGGTCATTGTGTTCTGCGCCTCATGTTAGTTGGTATAGGAGGGGCGAGGATAATATAGCATGTTCTTTTCAGTGTCTTCTCTGCTGGCCCGTGTTGTGTAGTGGGTAAGAAGACCAGGCGAGGGGAGATGTGCTTGAGACTGGTTAAGGAAGTCTTGGCATGTTGAGTCGACGAAGAATGTAAGACGATAACGAAATATTCGGTGATGATACGATCATGTTTGTTTCTTTCTGCTTAACTTATCGTCCAGAGTCATGCCGAGAAGCTTGCTGAAGGGACCAACCTGGAGGATGCTGAAGCTAAATGAGAAAGTAAGGGATGGGACATGAGTGGAAGCGAGGCGGACTTGCATAACCACACACATGGTATGATTGATGGGGACGTGGATGGCTGTGGTCCATCCCTGAAGGATGTTGAGGGTGTTCTTTTGGACGAAGTAGTTGTGAGAGCTGTTTTCATCGCCAGTACCAGTAATGGGAGTCGTTGACGTACTTCCATCAAGCCGGTGCATCCATCAGGGCATCAGTGATGTGGATGAGGAAACACGAGGCTCCCAGTTTTGTAGCCTCTTGGACGTCACAGGTGAGGGACTAGAGAGCGAAGATGGTCTCTCGGAAACGGAACCGCCGAACGAGGCTTGCAGACCACTTGGCTCTGTGTTGACTGATATCTTAATGGCTGGTTTTGTCGCTGACTTGGTCAAAAGCTGTGAAACCAACCAAAGTGTGACTCAGAAAAAGACTTAAGTTTTTCTCTTTTGAAATAAATGAAGTTGAAGCTTACTAGGCCGTGGGTGGAAGACGTCTTCATATTACCAAGCTTCTGAAGGTCTGTGGAACTTGGTGTCAGCAACTCCAGCCAAACAGAGGGCAATCGCAGAGGGAGCTGGACACCGTGATGATGAGGGTGGGTCGTTAACTTACTGAATGATTGTGGTCTTGTTGACTTCGCCACTGGGGAAACATGTAAGAGAGTGGGTCGTTAACTTACTGAATGATTGTGGTCTTGTTGACTTCACCACTGGGGAGACATGCAAAGTCTTCCCAGTCAGCCGGTCATGTTAAATATTGGAGTGGAGGGTTAAAGGTAAAGCAGTGAGGCTTGGTTGATTTAGGCGAGAAATAGTAGGATCTCATAGGTAAGTCAGTTATTGTGGTGGAGCCCCTTACCTCGAGGACGTGCAAGTGTCTGTTGACTTCAAGCTCTTGTAAGCCTAAGGCTGAAAGGTAGGTTGGGAGGCAGGTGGTGTCAGGGTAAGGAAGTCTCTAGCTGATGATTGGGAAGTGATTCTTAATAAGCTGTGCAGCTTCATCATTGGAGAGGTGATTGATGAAGGGAGAGGCGGGAGGCTTTGGTTTATACCAGTTTTTCTCTGTATTTTCTTATACAAATCGCTCATGTTGGTGTGCATCAGGTGTGTGTGTGTGTGTCTTTGTCTTTGTCTGTGTGTGTGTGGTTAGTCACATGTTTCTCGGTAAGGATTATTATTTTCTAAGAATTATATTTCTTTCATTTCATAGTTTCACCTTTTAACATTTGTGGATAATACCTTCATCATTAGTCTTCATGATGGTGTTGTTATTGTAAAGAAACTTAGTCATTTTCTTAGTCACGTTACAACACCAGACTTTTGCAATATGGTTTAGGGTTGTGAGGCGAAGGTATAAGAAGGAGTCCAGTGGTGTTTCTGTCATGTGACTCACTCACCTAAGACTTGTCTAGGAGTCTTACGGTGAACTTTTTGCTATTACCTGGAACTGCCTCCGTGTGGGACAGCTGCTTATGATCAGGAAATATGAACCAGTGGTTTGTATCTTAAGTTGTTTGCTACTGGAATGGAAAACGAAATAGCTGGCCTTAAGTTGATATGCGGCAACGATATATATATATATATATATATATATATATATATATATATATATATATATATATATATATATATATATATATATATATAATGTCACTACATATAATGCTCACATGTAAATCAGTCTAAAAATTTTACCACCGCACCGGAGAGTTGAAACCAGATTACCGCGAACAATACGCTGATTTTCAAGTGATTACGCCGTCCGCTTAATGTTCTCAGTAGCCCAGGTTCAACTCTCGGGCGAAAAGTATGAAAAAGAACATTGAAATATATATATATATATATATATATATATATATATATATATATATATATATATATATATATATATATATTTTTTTTTTTTTTTTTTTTTTTTTTTGTCTGAGTCCATGGGGAAATGAAACACGATAAGTTCCCAAGTGCACTTTCGTGTAATAATCACATCATCAGGGGAGATACATACATACATACATACACGTCCACACACGCACTTATGCATACCTATACATTCCAACGTATATATATATATATATATATATATATATATATATATATATATATATATATATATATATATATACGAATAAAGTGTATATGAACGCGCACCTTCATAGAACATACAAAGCTCCAACAGCCAGGATCGAACCTGGGACCCCTTGTGCAAGAGGCAGGCATGCTAACCGCTAGGCTAAGGGACTGTATAATAGGAAACAACTATTCGAAATACTAAGTACTCGAATACCCTTCGTCTCACAATGATGAGCAACGGGGTCTATCGGTTGTTTCCGAACAGAACACATAGCCAGCTGATAGCGTTTTACCGAACCTGACTGTACAAAGCGGAGTTATATGAATACGAATAAAGTGTATATGAACGCGCACCTTCATAGAACATACAAAGCTCCAACAGCCAGGATCGAACCTGGGACCCCTTGTGCAAGAGGCAGGCATGCTAACCGCGTTGTACCCCTGCATGTTCAGGTCTCGATCGCTCAAAATCTTTTTCACTATCCTTCCATCTCCAATTTGGTCTCACTTTCTCCTCGTTCCCTCCACCTTTGACACAGATATCCTCTTTGTCAATCTTTCCTCACTCATTCTCTCCATGTAACCAAACCATTTCAATGCACCCTCTTCTGCTCTCTCAACCACACTCTTTATTACCACACCTCTTTTACCCTTTCATTACTTACTCGATCAAACCACCTCACCACATATTGTCCTCAAACATCTCATTTCCAACACATCCACCCTCCTCTGCACAACCCTAACAATAACCCATGCCTCGCAACCATATAACATTGTTGGAACCACTATGCCTTCAAACATACCCATTTTTGCTTTCCGAAATAATGTTCTCGCCTTCCACACTTTTTTCAATGCTCCCAGAACTTTCGCCCCCCTCCCCCAGAACCGTGTGACTCACTCCCGTTTCCATGGTTCCATCCGCTGCCAAATCCTCTCCCAGATACCTAAAACACTTCACTTCCTCCAGTTTTTCTCCATTCAAACTTACCTCCTAATTGACTTGTCCCTCAACCCTACTGTACCTAATACCTTGCTCTTATTCACATTTACTCTCAGCTTTCTTCTCACACACTTTTTACCTAACTCAGTCACCAGCTTTTGCAGTTTCTCACCCGAATCAGCCACCAGCGCTGTATCATAAGCGAACAATAACTGACTCTCTTCCCAAGCCCTCTCAGCCATAACAGGCCGCATACTTACCCCTCTCTCCAAAACTCTTGCATTTACCTCCCTAACAACCCCATCCATAAACAAATTAAACAACCTTGGAGACATCACGCACCCCTACCGCAAATCGACATTCACTGAGAAACAGTCACTTTCCTGTCTTCCTACTCGTACACATGCCTTACATCCTCTATAAAAACTTTTCACTGCTTCTAGCAACTTGCCTGCCACACCAGATACTCTTAATACCTTCCACAGAGCATCTTTGTCAACTCTTAATTATACGCCTTCTCGAGATACATGAATGCTACGTACAAATCCATTTGTTTTTCTGTGTATTTCTCATATTCTTCAAAGCAAACACCCGATCCACACATCCTCTACCACTTCTGAAACCACACCTCTCTTCCTCAGTCTGATGTTCTGTGCATGCCTTCACCCTCTCAATGTATACCCTCCCATATAATTTTCCAGGAATACTCAACAAACTTATACCTCTGTAATTTGAACACTCACCTTTACCCCTTTGCCTTTGTACAATGGCACTATGCATGCGTTCCGCCAATCCTGAGGCACTTCACCATGAGCCATACATACATTTAATATCCTCACCAACCAGTCAACAACACAGTCACCCCTTTTTAATAAATTTCACTGCAACACCATCCAAAGCCGCCGCCTTGCCAGCTTTCATCTTCCGCAAAGCTTTTACTACCTCTTATCTGTTTACTAAATCTTTCTCCCTAACCCTCTCACTTCGCACACCACCTCGACCAAAACATGGCATCTTCTCACATCACCACTACGTGTTATTACCTCCCATTAACCCCCTTCACCGATGTTCCCATTTGTTCTCTTATCTTACGCACTTTATTTAACTCTTTCCAAAGCATATTTTTATTCTCCCTAAAATTTAATGATACTCTTTCACCCCAACTCTCATTTGCCCTCTTTTTCACCTCTTGCGCCTTTCTCTTGACCTCCTGCCTCTTTCTTTTTTACATCTGCCAGTCATTTGCACTGTTTCCCTGCAGAAATCGTCCAAATGCCTCTCTCTTCTCTTTCACTAATACTCTTACTTCATCCCACCACTCACTACCCTTTCCAATCTGCCCACCTCCCATGCTTCTCATGCCACAAGCATCTTTTGCCCAATTCATCACTGTTTCCCTAAATACATCCCATTCCTTCCCCACTCCCCTTACGTCCTTTGCTCTCACCTTTTTCCATTTTGTACTCAGTCTCTCCTGGTACTTCCTCACACAAGTTTCCTTCCCAAGCTCACTTACTCTCACCACTCTCCTCACCTCAACATGCTCTCTTCTTTTCTGAAAACCCATACAAATCTTCACCTTCGCCTCCACAAGATAATGATCAGACATCCCTCCAGTTGCACCTCTCAGCACATTAACATCCAAAAGTCTTTCTTTCACGCTATTCCAATAACGCTCTCTGGCCATCTCTCCTACTTACATACATATACTTATGTATATCTCTCTTTTTAAACCAGGTATTTCCAATCACCAGTCGTTTTTCACCACAAATCTACAAGCTCCTCACCATTTCCATTTACAGCACTGAACACCCCATGTACACCAATTATTCCCTCAACTGCCACATTACTCACATTTGCATTCAAATCACCCATCACTTTAACCCGGTCTCGTGCATCAAAACTGCTAACACACTCTCTCAGCTGCTCCCAAAACACTTGGCTCTCATGATCTTTCTTCTCATGCCCAGGTGCATAGGCCCCAGTAATCACCCATCTCTCTCCATTCACTTTCAGTTTTACCCATATCAATCTAGAGTTTACTTTCTTACACTCTATCACATACTCCTACCACTCCTGTTTCAGGAGTAGTGCTACTCCTTCCTTTGCTCTTGTCCTCTCACCAACCCCTTACTTTACTCCCAAAACATTCCCAAACCACTCTTCGTTTTACTCAGAGCCAAAACATCCAGGTTCCTTTCCTGAAACATACTACCTATCTCTCCTTTTTTCTCATCTTGGTTGCATCCACACACATTTAGACACCTCATTCTGAGCCTTCGAGGAGGATGAGCACTCCCTGCATGACTCCTTCTTCTTTTCCCCCTCTAGAAAGTTAAAAGACAAGGAGGGGAGGGTTTCTAGCCCCCCACTCCCATCATTTTTAGTCGCCTTCTACGACACGCGGGGAATGCGTGGAAAGTATTCTTTCTCCCCTATCCCCAGGGATAAGGGAGAAATTCATACTAAGGTATTGAAATATCTTAATCTAGATATTCAACTTGATTTCTTCTGTTGAGTCTCAGAAGCATCCCTTTAACAGGTAAGAGAACTTAAAGCTATGATATTTACCCATGGACAGTTTAAAACATTTATTTCCTGTCATTGTAATTTCTTTAAAGGTCTTTGATTATTCAATAACAATACCTATATATATATATATATATATATATATATATATATATATATATATATATATATATATATATATATATATATATGTATAAAATGTGTGTGTGTGTGTATTCAGTAGTTAGGGTTTATATGAACACTTTAAGCTGTGGAGATGGTAAATTTGTCTCAGCTCAGAGTAGTGCTCACAGGTCTGGTGAGGTTCCTTCCTCCACATTCCGTCGAGTGATACAGTGATATCCAGCAAAGGAGTTGTGCGGTGAGCAGATTAGGTCTACGATAGTAGGTCTTCAGCATATGAAGTCCAAGTCCCTCCCTCATCATCTAAGTGTTGCTTCTCTCACTTCGATAGATTTTACTTTAGCTTCTGTTCTCGAGGACGGGCTGCTTGCTTGCCTTTGCCTGTGGTTGAATCACCAGCATCGCCCAACGTACCGCTTCATATCTCAAAAACTGTCTGGTGCTCGAGGGTTGGCGGATACGGTGTCTGCTTCTTTCCTTCCACAGGCTTGTCATCACTTGAAGAACTGGTGATCTTTATTTTGTATCTGATCCGACATTGATGTTGCCACCAGTGCCCATGATGGGTACCCTTTTGCCGTGAAAAAAAAGTCCCCCCAAAAGTCCCTGAGAACTTTTAGCAGTGTGGTGAGGGAGCATCACATACCAACTTGGGAAGGTGTGGGGCACCACCTCCCATCTTATGAAGGTAGCGTACACCACCTGCCATCTTAGGAATGTGATGGCCGCCACTGACCATCTAAGGAAGCTGGTGGAACCACCTAGATAAGAAAAACCGTTTTTCTTTCCATGGCGTCTGCGTCAGCAGTAACTTCTGTATTGCATATAAATACCTTTGTGGTTGCATGCAATGGAAGTCTCTCTCTCTCTCTCTCTCTCTCTCTCTCTCTCTCTCTCTCTCTCTCTCTCTCTCTCTCTCTCTCTCTCTCTCTCGATAGTAGTATTCCTTAGAGAATGAGAAAATGTAGAATCTGTGGATTTTCTCATCGCCTGATATTTGAAACAGATTTCCTGCACTGATGCAGTTTTAAGAAGAAAAAAGTCCAGAACTGATTCCTGGCAGAAATTAAGGGAGGGCAGGGCAGGGATGAGTGACCAGGACGGGCTGGATCATACCCTAACCGTGTATGGCCGGTGTGAGGGAACGCGGCACTTGGTCAACAACAGTAGTGTTGGATGTTGTGAGGACGGCTTACCTTACACTAGGAATCAATGCGGAGGAAGCCGAACCATAACAGACCAGTAGGTATACGTTGACCAGTTTATATTTTCCTTTGGTATTTTCTCTTTTACTTTCTCCCTGATCCTTCTTCTCTGCTTCCTCTTTGCTGTCCTCCGCCTCCTCCTTCTGTTGGCTCTGTACCTGCTAGCACAGTAGATGCGGACTATGGCGAGGAGAGGAGCAGGAGGAAGAGAAGAATTTGTAAGAGGAAAAGAAGAGACGATAAAATTAGAGGAGGAGAGGGAAGATATGACAATGCTCGAGGACGAGGCGGGAGGGTGGGAGTCCTATAGCATCGTCACTTGTCTATATAAGAACTACATACAAGGATTCCTGTTGCTGCTGCTTGCATCACCTACGCTGAAGTCAGTCAGGCTGGGAAATTACCAGGTAGCGGTGAGTAAGTCACCATTATCCCGGGTGACTTGGCACACTGTCGCATAAAAGGGCGAGACACTCACGCGTGTGTGTGTGTGTGTGTGTGTGTGTGTGTGTGTGTGTGTGTGAGAGAGAGAGAGAGAGAGAGAGAGAGAGAGAGAGAGAGAGTACTTGGCTTTTATTGTTGGTAACTCGAGACTCGTGCCTGCCACTTGACTCAGCATCTGCCGGGAACTGTGTCAAGCTGCGTATACTCCAAGAACAGTGTTAATCCTAGTGACTCCCTCACCACGTGATCTTGTATCTCAGAAAACAAAAACAAAAAAAGTGGTTAAGCGTCTTACTCCCCCCCCCCCCCCCAGAAAAAAAATGCAGCCTTGAAAAGTGTGCCTGATTTTGTATGTATTTTTTTTACGTTTTATTATATAGTGGGCTGGGATTGGGGGTGTAAGTGAAACAGGAGCCATATAAACACGTTGTATTTGTCTAGGATGTTAATATCGAGTTGGGAAAGTATCACACTTTATGATACTGAATCACTTGATTCGTTTTCTATTATCTGAGGCTTGCTTACCTTTTTGTGGCCTTTAGTAGAACCTTTCATCATGAGAGTGTAGGTGGCATTTGTGGAGGCCCCTCTCCCCTGGCCTTCCTTTGCTTTGCCAAGATAGGGAAAGCTCCGCTCTGCCCGTGCCATAAGATAAGATTCCGCGCATGCTGGCGTGACTGTGTCCCTTGTCCTAAGGCGACATATCGCCTCTCACTTCGAGTTGGTGGAGCTGCCCGAGCAGCTGTTATTGCTGTACAGTCTAGGCTCATGAGACGGCCTGGTTTCGCCTTAAGGACGTCATACACCACAGGTTCCTGCAGCAGCTGTAGCGGCCGGGGATGCCTCAGACGAGGATCTCATGGCTTAAAATAACTGTCTACCAGTTGCTGACGACACTCAGGTAGGGGGGACCTCCCTCGCCTGGGGCACGGGCAGCAGCAGCTTGTGGCGTCAGGAGGGCCAGCTGACACCCTCCACCCACACCCGGACCCACCACCACCACCACACCTGGCAGGAGAAGACAGCCAACTTGCCCTCCACCCACCAGTAGACCCGCCCGCCGCCGCCGCCGCGCCACCACCCGCTGACCAACAACACTTGCCGCCCTGCACCCTGCCATCATTGTCTGCACCGCCATTAATATGTGATGAAGTATTGCAGGGTTCTGAGGCTCGCACCCTTACACACACACACACACACACACACACACACACACACACACACACACACACACATTTATACAGACATACTTGTATGACACACAGTAAAGCAGGCTATCCTTGTATGACACATTTAAGCAGACATACTTGTATGACACACACACACACACACACACACACACACACACACACACACACACACACACACAGTCACTGCAGCCCAAAGTTTTCAAACCTGTTTGCTGACGTCAGTTTTGAACAGTTCGTCGAAAGTTGCAAAGACGGGACAACCAGAGACCGTAACATGATATTAAGGAAGAGACGCGTTGGAATATATATATATATATATATATATATATATATATATATATATATATATATATATATATATATATAAAGAAGTTATCTTGTAGATTATAAGTATTGCATGAAAGGATTGAATTGTATAGTGTAACTGTGAATGCGACCAGTTTAAAAAGGTGTATGATGAAGTTCAAATGATAAGGCCCCACGATTGAAGAACTCCCTCTCCATATACACACACACATCTACCAACTTTTGCCACGTGGCCGTTGATTGGTTGGCTGGTTATTTAGGCTTCAGGCCTATCAACTTCATGGTCATTAAGGCCGTCAGCGTGAAGTTATAACCACCAGTCGAATAATCCTGAACTCCATTTGCGGCTGCTCATGATGGTTCCAAGACTATATACGCTCTTACTGCGTACATGGCCCTTGTTGGAGGCGATGAAGGTGGACATACGCTGAACAGGAAACCTGATGAGGACGTGGATATGAGTGTAAGAACGGCAGGTGTGTGGTGGAAGCTGTAGGTGAGGTGCCTCACAGCCAGGTAGCGGGAAGGGTGGGAGGTATGGGAGCCAAATGTGTGGGCCAACAGATGTGGGAGGGACGAGATCGGGGTGCAGGAGCCAAGTGTGTAGGCAACAGATGTGGGAAGGAGAAGGCACGGAGGTGTAGAGGCCAGAGGTGTGGGAAGGACAAGGTCCAGCAGATGTAGGAGCCAGGTGTTTAAGTAACAGGCTCTAGAAGGATAAGGTTCAAGCGGTTCAGGAGCCAGGTGTACGGGCAAGAGGATGAGCAGGCAGGTGTGGAAAGGACAAGGTCCTGCAGGTGTATGAGGAGGTGGGTGTGTAGGCAGCAGGTGAAGAAAGGACAAAGATCAGGGGTGCAGGAGTCAGGTGTGCGGTTAACAGGTGTAGGAAGCACAAGGTCTAGGGAATGCAGGAGCCAGATGTGTGGCCAACAGGTGTGGAAGGGACAAGGCCCAACCGCTGTAAGAGGAGGCAGGTTTCGTAGGGATGGACAAGGCCACTGGGATCATGGGACACCAATACGGGTTCCCGGGACTGACTCAGGAGCTGTCAGGAGTCGGGAATACCCGGCCGACCGTGAGCTTGGGTCAGGGCCGCTGCGGCCTCCTGCCCCTCGCCGCTGCCTCCTGACCCCGCCGCCGCTGCCACCGCCGCCGCTGCCGCCTCCTGAACCACGCCGCCACCGCCGCCGGTGCCTCTGCTTGTACAGTTTGTTCATGGTGAGAACGGCGGACCCTGTCCAGCTGGGGCGATGGTGCAGGTCACACATTGCTCCCCCAATCTGGTCTTATGGTAGTGGGAAGTAACATCTTCACTGGGTGAATGGACGGGTCTGCAACACTCAAGACTATGGTGAATCTTGTGTTGATTGGCGTTGATGTCATCGAAGATCATAGTCATCATATAATGTTGGGTGTTGCTGGCGGTGGAAGCTGTAGACCCATCTCGTGACGTAAGCCGAGCTGTGATTAGTCTGCCTGACGTAGAACTAAGTTGTAAAGGGATTTCTTGTTATAAGTAAGAAGTGGATAATGTAAATAACACGTACACGGTATTCTGTTGTACATCTGAGGTACTAGTAGAGGGTGTGTTACTAGTATACAGTGTTGCATGGCGTGTGCGTAGAGTTGAAAGATCAAGACTCTTATTTGTAAACCATGTTGACCCATAATGAAGTAGGTCGCACGACGGTACGACCCTTGAGGACGATGGCTTTGCTTTTAACTAGACCCTTGAGGGTCAGTTCATACGCCAGGGTTATCGTGTCAGAGGGTCGTACCGTCGTGCTAAAGGATCGAACAGTCGTACTTAAAGATCGTGCCGTCTTGCTAAAGGATCGGACTGTCGTACATAAGGATCGTGCAGTCGTGCTAAAGGATTGTACCGTCGTGCTGAATGACTTTACCGTTGTGCTAAAGGATCGCACCGTCGTGCTGAAGTTCATACCGTCGTGTTCAGGGATCGTACCGTCGTGCTCGAGGATTTTACCATCGTGCTCAAGGATCGTACCGTCATGCTGCAGGTTCGCACCGTCGTGTTCAAGGATCGTGCCGTCGTGCTGAAGGTCCGTACCATCGTGTTCAAGGCCCGTACCATCTTGTTCAAGGATCGTACCATCATGTTCAAGGATCGTACCATCATGTTCAAAGTCCGTACTATCGTGTTCAAGGTCCGTACCATCATGTTCAAGGATCGTACCGTCGTATTCAAGGATCGTGCCGTCGTGTTGAAGGTCCATAGCATCGTGTTCAAGGTCCGTACCATTGTGTTCAAGGATCGTACCATCATGTTCAAGGATCGTACCGTCGTGCACAAAAGGTAAAGTCATGACCCACTCGGGAACCAAGTGGCGCCGACTCCCTGTACCAGGTGGCGCCGCTTTGCCGTCTCAGGTCAGGGGTCGCGACACCTGGTCAGTGTGATTAACTGCGGCAACCCTTTCTTATTGATGGTTGTTTGGTTGATGGTTGGTTTGATAGGTGGTGGTCGTTCATGGGCCATGTTCTGGTGTGGGCCCGGTGGTACATGGATTAGATGGCTATATTGGAGTGGTAATATCATATGTGTGCCAAGTTGTGGCGAGTGGATCAGGTGATGCTGTGTTGTAGGTGGTGGTGGTGTGTAGGCCAGGTGGTAGAGGCTGTGTGTGGGAGCAGGATGTAAGAGGTGATGCTTGGGCCAGGTAGTGTTTTGGGGGTCCTAGACTGTGGAAATGGTGTGCGCAACAATCAAGTCGTGCTGGTGTTTGGCAGTGTTAGGGCCAGGTGGACGGTGTGGTGTTTAGATCTAGTGTTAGTATGAAGGCCTAGTTGTGGTGAAGAATTGTGGGCCAAGTGCTGGTGTCTGGCTCAGATGCTTTTTGGGCAAAGTGAAGGTATATTGGCTCGTGGCGTGATGACCATGTGTATGTTAGGTGGTGATGTGTGGACCAGGTAGTGTTCTGCAGTTCAGATAGTGATGGGGTAGTGTGAAAGGCAAGTCATGGCAGTATTGTAGCTTAGTATTTACTTGTTTAAGTCTTTAGAGGTATGTATGTGGGCCACGTGGTAGTTTTGGTAGCCTGAGCCAGATGATGATGCCAAGACCAAGTGGTGATGGGGTATGGGCCAGCTGGTAGTGGTGTCTGTGTAAAAGGTGGTGATTCTCGGACTTAAATGTAGGGTTTTGTGGGGGTGCCAGGTGTCAGGGTGTTGTGAACCATATTATGTTTGTGCCAGGTTTTGTTGATGTTTTTATTACTTAAGTCTGATCATAAGATTGATTTCGAGTATTCTGTCCTCGATTCTGGGAATACCAACTTTTTTCCCCCACATGTTGAATGCTTGGTGGCCTTCACGCAGCTAAGTGTGATTCTCAAGGATTCTTTTTGGCATTTTTTCAAGGTCTATAGATACCTCTGTTGCTATATAGGACTGAAGCTGGTGAACGGTAATTTATTAGACTTTATATAAGCCAAGTACATCATTTATCAATTCTCATATTAGTATCATAACTAGGATTGTACTCGGCAGCAACTTTTAAGACCTTTTAGTCTATCTGTACATTGTCGATTTAGTTTTTGAACGCAAGCTGCAGTACATGGGACTGCGATATCAAGGTATTTAAAAGAAACACAGTCAGTGGGTTTTTCCGCAATTTTCAGTTTAGCTAATCAGCGCTCATTGCTGCCAATACGTCTGCTGAAGCCCTTGGTTTTCTTTGCATAGATGTTGAAGAAAAGGTTTTCACAGGCTGTACATATATGCTGCTAAGAGCGACCTGTATTTCACGATACGTTTTGGTGTGTACTAGAATATTTCGTCGGCACAGCTGAAGCGATATCTCTGGGGCGTTCTGGGGTTTAGTTCAGTAATGCACTGACTAGTACATTGAACAAGGTGGGGCTAAATACTCCACCTTGAGGAGCGCCAAGTACAATATCGTTACTTTTGTAGGTTTGAAACAACAGAGCAGACTTCCTGTTGGAGAGATAACCGAGTAGAGCAGTCGGCCATCTATATCCATTTTAGCCAACTCATACAACTTGCTTATTTGCAATATCGAATTCAGCTTTTAGGTCAAGAAATGTGGTGTACTTGTGCTCTCTCTCCCCCATGAATTGTTAGGATACTTGTTGATGTGTGGACCAGCTGATGGTGTGTAGACCACGTCATGGTCAGGTTTGTGTGTGGTGGGAGTGTATGGACCTGGCTGAAATGTACGGGTCTGGTGTACGGTTGTTGACCTGGGGATGACAGTGCAAGGTCAGTTGATGGTGAATGTACCAGGTGTTGGTCAAGTGATGTGGTGTGTGGACCTGATGGTGACGAGGCGTGGATTGGATGGCAAGCTGTGGGTCAAGTGGTGGTGTGTGTGTCAGATGGTAGCGAAGTGTAGGTCAGATGATGGTAGTGTGTGGGGCCAGGTCACTTGTAGGCCTGGTGGTGGTGAGTTTTGGTTCAGATTTTGGGGAGCTGTAGGCCAGCCAGGTGGTGGTGGTGTGTGTCAAGTGACTACATATGAGCCCAGTTTTGGCAAATGTGGATCAGATGATGGTGATGTGGGGGTCGGGTGGTGGGTACTTATGGGCCAGGTGGTAGAGAGATGTGGGTCATTTGGTGGCGAGATGTGGGCCAGATGATGGCGAAATGTAGGCCAGGTGGTGCTGAGATGTAGATCAAGAGATAGCGAGGTTTAGGCCGAGTGGTGGTAAGGTATGACCAGGTGGTTGCGAGGTACAGGTCAGGTGATGGCGAGGTGTTGATCAGACGTGTGGGCACGATGGTGTTGGTGGTGTGGAGTTACTGATGGTGTCGGGGGCCAGATATGATGTTCATGGTGTGTGGGCTAGGTGGTGGTGCTGATCGTGTGTGCCAGGTGGCGATATGGGCTGGGAGGTGGGGACTGTGTGTTGGAGGGAAGCCTGACCCCTGGAGTGGTGGTGGTGTTGATGGCGTGGAGCCAGCACACGCCGTGTTTTAGGGTCAGCAGGTGTGAGGAGGGAGACACCCACTCCTCAAGCCAAGGCTGGACCTTATCCTGCTACTTCCTCTCACCCTCCCCTGCCCCAGGGTGAAGGGGTGAGAGGGAAAGTGAGTAATTGAGTGTGATAAAAGAGAGAATAAATATGATACTCGTTTGGTAACAATAATATTCTTATGTACTTGTACCCAACTGCCCTGAGGGAGCGCTGTAAACTTGAGGTAGCATTAGATATGATGTTAGGGCGACGGTAGAAGGTGCTTCGTTAGGCCAGCGAGCTGGAGCTTAACCTTCATCGTCAGGTTATAATGGGATGTGACCTGCTTATTACTTTATCCGTTTGATGTACGATCCTATAGGTATGTGGGAACATGTGTCAGTGGATATATTACAAAATGTGACGCTCTCACTGCTTTCTGATATATCTTGTACAGCTTTTTATACTCGTTTGTAAATTTATAACAAGCATGAGAATCTTATTAGTGTCATTTGAAAAAGTTGGTTTGGAAGGAGAGGTTGTGGATCTACATTTTAAACAGGGTCTTTCTGGTAATTCTGTATTGTGCATACTCTGTTGGGGAATGAAATTACGTTAAATAAAGCTGTTCATTACCGGTTATTTATGAGCTGTATTTAAAAGTTAGATTCAACGACTGCTTCACCTTTGGGTCATATACCAGCACCACATGGTATCATTATTATGGTAATGACGGTGTTTACTACGGTGCAGCTTTGCCGTCAGGCTGGCTCCTTGCTGCCGGTCATGTCTTACGTTGTAATGGTTCCTTGTTGGAGGCTTGTCTAGCAGAGATACACGAATTTTAATCACCATGAATCTCTGGTCCCAGCCACCATCATTCTCTAGTTAAGTTTCTGAGCACGACGGTAGGACACTTGACGCCGTCGTGCTTAAGGGCTTTGCTTGGTACCGCTCAACTTCTCGTGGACTTTTATATTTTCTTTTATAAACTTTAACCAACTTCCCACACAAGATGTTGCCAATCTGCACCTTCCCTCCTCTGGAACATTTCCAGCGACTTGCCACGGGTTCTCCCTGAATATTGCCCAAGAGCATGCAGCGCCTACTTCTAGTCTCTGGGAGTTTCCACACCTATTCTTGTGGATCCCTTAAGGATAATACAGGAATCCTTATCTCTTCCTTTTCTCTGTGGTCATTGTTGGTGGCCTTTCCTAAGAGGTCTTTCCAGTAAGCCTCAGTATGATATGTTTTTTATAACTTCGTTAATCCCTTGAGCACGAGGATGGAACCCTGTAGGCTGAAGATTTTGAGGCATTTTAGATGGTGTTTATAAAGGTCATCATGTAATGACTCAAAAGTGCTTGGTCAGATTTAGAACAAAATGTACGTAGCAATTTATGTGGACAGCTCGATTATTTTTAACGTACTGGCAGCTACACAAATACCTTGCGTATACTAAGTGGCTCGTGGACGTAGAATTGCTCATTAGAGACACTTTACAGGAGGGGCAATTAGCAGCGCATAGCTTACACCCTGAGAGACTTCTCATCAGATTAGCACACCTAATGGCGCATGATAACAGTGAGTGGAATTATTATGCACCATTATCATGTACACAGATAGAGTAAAAATTTATTTCTCTAGAGACTAAATTACACACCTGTAAACCGATCCCTGTTGTCAGCTCTTTAATGAGATCAAGTGTCCAGCAGGGGTGACTTTCATCACTTGCTTGGTTCTTGATCTTTACCTTCGCTTCGGGTGGGCAGGTCCATACTAAGGTCTATTTGTAAAGACAGAAAGGAGGAAAAAATGTAGAACCGTCAGCGATTTTCTGAATTATGATATACGAATCGTGCTTCTCTGGATAGGTAACTCCATCATTGCAGAAAGATATTTTGCCAAGCTGAGATAAGGTTCCGTATGAGTAGAATACAGGTGAGAGATAATTCTACATCTTTATTCCGTGCGTATTGTAGAAGGCACCTAAAGGGAACGGGAAGGTAAGAACCGTTCTTGTGTTGTGGTTTCTAAAAGACGGGACAGAAGCAGGAGGTAAGCAAGGAGTGCTCATCCTCCTCGAAGGCTTAGGCTGAAGTGTTTGATTGTGTGTGGATACAACCAAGATGGGAATAGAGATAGGTAGTATGTTTGAGGAAAGAAGCTTTGGATGTTCTGGCTCTGAGTTAGACAAAGGTCAAGGTTAAAGGGGAAGAATGATTTGGAAATGCCTAGGCGTAGTCAGGGATTGTAGAGGGAACAAGACCTAAGGAACGAGTAGAACAACTCCTGAAGTAGGCATTGTGGGAGCGTATGAAAGTGTAAGGAAATGAATTGTAGACTGATGCGGGTAGAAATTAAAGTGGCTGGCGGGAGATGGATGATTATTAATGTTTATGCAACTAGTCATGAGAAGGAAGACCACGAGAGGCAAGTGTTTTAGGAGCTGTTGAGTGAGTGTTCCAGCAGTTTTATGCAAGAGACCGGGTATTAGTGATGGGTGATTTGAATGAGAACGTGAGTAACGTAGCAGTTGAGGGTATAATTTGGGGGCAGAGGGTATTCAGTATTATGAGTGGAAATGGTAATCAGCATGTGGAGTGTATGCTTAAAAAAGACTGGTGATTGGGTGTACCTGGTTTAAAAAGAGGGACACACAAGTATACGTATGTGAATAGGAAATATGGTCAGCGGGCATTATTGGATTACAGATCTATTGATAGGCATGTAAAAGAGAGATATTTGTGTGTAAATGTGCTGAGAGAGGCAGCTAGTGTGAAGGGTGAAGATTTAAAGAAGATTTTGGAAAAGGGGAAACATTATTGGTGAAAAGAGACAGGTGAGACTTCGTGAGCTTGGAAAAGAGACTTGTGTTAAGAAGTACCGGGAGAGACTGAGTGTGGTGCGTGAGCTTGGAAAAGAGACTTGTGTTAAGAAGTACCGGGAGAGACTAAGTGTGGAATGGCGAAAGGTGAGACTAAATGAAGCAAGAGGAGTGGGTAAGGAATGGGAGGTATTTAGGGAAGCAGTGTTTGGCATGTGCGAGAGATGCGTGTGGCAAGCGAAAGGTGGGAGGTGGGCAGATTAGAAAGGGTAACGAGCGATGGAAAGAAGTAAAGTTAGTGAAAGAAGAGAGGCGTTTGAGCAGTTAGCGTTCCCAACTACTACGCGAAAGGTCCCTAGTTCCAATCTTTGTTGGAGGGCATTATGTGATATATTTATTTATATTATTTTTCTTTTATACTTTGTCGCTGTCTCCCGCGTTAGCGAGGTAGCGCAAGGAAAAAGACGAAAGAATGGCCCAACCCGCCCACATACACATGTATATACATAAACGCCCACACACGCACATATACATACCCATACATTTCAACGTATACATACATATACATACACAGACATATACATGTATACATATGTGCATATTCATACTTGCTGACTTCATCCATTTCTGTCGCCACCCCTCCACACATGAAATGGCACCCCCCTCCCCCCGCGCGCGTGCGAGGTAACGCTAGGAAAAGACAACAAAGGCCACATTCGTTCACGCTCAGTCTCTAGCTGTCATGTTTAATGCACCAAAACCACAGCTTCCTTTCCACATCCAGGCCCCACAAAACTTTCCATGGTTTACCCCAGATGCTTCACATGCCGTGGTTCAATCCATTGACAGCACGTCGACCCCGGTATACCACATCGTTCCAATTCACTCTATTCCTTGCACGCCTTTCCCCCTCCTTATGTTCTGGCCCCCGATCGCTCAAAATCTTTTTCACTCCATCTTCCACCTCCAATTTGGTCTCCCACTTCTCTTTCCCTCCACCTCTGACCAGATCTTCCTCTTTCTTCAATCTTTCCTTACCAATTTCCATGACCAAACCCATTTCAACCCACACACTCTTTTACTACTCTCAACCACTCTTTTTATTACTACATCTCACCTTCACATACTTATACTGATAAAACATCAACCATATATATATTATATATAATATATATATATTATATATATATATATAATATATATATATTTCATTTCTCTCTATACGTGTCGGCATTTCCCGCTTAGCGAGGGTAGCGTTTAGATCGAGGACTTGGCGTTTTAGGAATATCCCACTTTGGCATTTTCAGTGGTTCCCTTTGAGAATTAAAACAGTTAGTGCTTCCAGACCCCTGGAATCCTCCTTATATCCTCTTCTCGCACAAGGGAATATAAGAATTTTTTCTCCTTCCCATATATATATATATATATATATATTATATATATTATATATATATTGCTTTATAATCGTAGTTTGTTATTTTTTTTTTCGTTTTTACGTTGGTCCTAACTTTGCGATTTTGTACGCGGACAACAACAAGATACTTGTGACTCCAGCCTTCTCCATTCCTGTCGTCATTGAACAATGTGGCCTTGAGAATCGTACTCTACCAGGCTTAACCATGTTTACCCAAATCATCGTTACTGCCATTGCTTGCAATCCACGAATGACCTAAGTCGCCCTGTGTTACATGAAATCCCAAACTATCTTGCCTCTTTAATACTCTTTTCGGTCATCTCCACAATCCTGAACTACTGACATTCTGTTCCCAAGGTGGGTCTTCTTTGCAGTTCCCGTTACTCAGCAATTATTACCGGAATTTTCCAATCATCTCTCAAACCATCATGTTTCTCCATGACCATTAAGTACTCCTGGTCATCTCAACGCACCTCGGTTATTCCTAGACCCTCACTACGTGCACCATGTGACGACGTAATTACTGTACTAGATCCTCACACCACACAATGTCAATCAACTTCATTTCAGCACATCTCTCTTGGCAAATTACTCCTGGCACAGTCTGCAATTCATTACATTGTTGAATCAAGTCCTTTCAATGACCATTTTCATTCCGAGAATGTTCCAACTGACGTAAAATTATCAGGTCACCAAATTAGTTCCAAAACCCTCCCCACCTATATACTTCCATTATTATCATCGTCAATAGTAATATATCAGATATCTAAATACTTCACTTCTCATTTTTGCCATTCAACTTCCCCCTATTGACTTATTCCTAGACCACTGACTAATAACTTGCCTTATCACATTTACCCAATTTCTTTCTTCCACAATTACCAACTCAGTCACATTCTTGATTTTCATATTTAATCATCACCAGCATGTATAATATCTAGATAATAATATATTAACACTTCGTTTCATATTCTTGCCTACAGCTTCATATGCTTTTTGGACTTTGTCATTTGATCAACCCATCCATAAACAAATTAAACAACCATGGAGACATCACACACCCCTGCCGCAAACCCACATTCACTGAGAACCAATCACTTTCCTCTCTTCCTACACGTACACATGCCTTACATCCTCGATAAAAACTTTTCACTGCTTCTAACAACTTGCCTCCCACACCATATATTCTTAATACCTTCCACAGAGCATCTCTATCAACTCTATCATATGCCTTCTCCAGATCCATAAATGCTACATACAAATCCATTTGCTTTTCTAAGTATTTCTCACATACATTCTTCAAAGCAAACACCTGATCCACACATCCTCTACCACTTCTGAAACCGCACTGCTCTTCCCC